>NC_088856.1:26466581-26786666 GCF_963853765.1 Magallana gigas
GAAATAATTCCTTTATTTTACATAGGATATGATATAAGTCAAAAAATGATTTTGTGAATGTCAAATTTCAGGCTTAGGCTTATATTCTTTATGTATGAGAAAAGCGCCATTTTCCGCAATCGGTTCTATTTTTATCAACAGTCCTAGCTTTTATAATACCTATTGACCAGCAAACAGGGTAAAATTTGATAAGAACATATCCTCAGATACACGTTTGAATTTTTTTTAAAAATTCTGTACGCATTTTATTTATCTAGTGGGGTATGGACCATTACCTTAGTAATTGTTTAATTCTATATTATAATTAAAAAAACATTTTTAATTCAATTTCACACCTTTTAAGCTCTAGCAGGAGTAAGAACAATGGGGTCAGTACTTATCAGTACTTCTCTAAGTTTTTCATAAGTCAGTAAAAAGTGTCAGTACTTCTAAGTTTATCAGTACTGTCTAAGTTTGTCAGTACTTTTCAAAGTTTCTCAGTACCGTCTGTAATAACGTCAGTACTTTTCTAATTTCATCAGTTCTGTCAGTTCATTGTCAGTAAATGTCTAAGTTTATCAGAAAAAAATGGGAATGTCAGTACTTTTTGAAGTAAGTAGTGTTTTACAACCAACTTCAGAGTGTCTTTCTCAAAAACACGATATGGTCTTAGTTATTGGAGATTTGATCGCTGGAGTCGGAAATGCACTTGGGTTTCCCCAAGAGAACAAAGAACCAGATCGATACATCATGATCAATAAGAAGTAGAGGAGATCAGTCCAAGATGTACGGACGTACATGTATATAGTTGCAGAAGTTGACACCGATGACATATTCCTGTCAAAAAAAATTAAAGTCAAGGGCGAAGAGGAAAGTGGAAGGGCAAAGGAAGTTTGCAGCAAAAAAAAAATGAGATAAAAGAAGTCATTAAGCTGGAGCTAGAATCGCTGCACTAGAAACTAAGAATAGTGAACACAACAACAACGAAGAGTGGTATAATATCTAGGATTATCTTACTTCTGGAAAATAAGGAAAGTGTGAAAGAAGAACGAATAATATCTAATAAATGGACTTTTAAATCAGAGAGAAAGAAGATCATATAAAAAAAATTGACTGCAAAGACAACGACAACACAGAGACAAAGATAGAGAGGTCAAATGAAGTGCAAGGAGACAAACCAAAACGTATAGAAAACAGTGTCTGTAGAGCCAAGTTAGCATCAAGGACTTGAAATACCCAAGAACTCTATATAATCGCCAAAATGATGTCCAGAACATTTTTACCAACAATTCAAGTGTTGTTATAGACCAGCATAGCAACATTCATTCCATGGACAGTGAAAAGATGGGCAGAACATTTTCGATCGGTGTTAAATAAAGAAGATTCATATCAGCCACCAGCTATCGAAATCGATTTTAAAAAACGTTAAAAAAACTTTTAAACAAACAGAACCCTTGACATCAGTGTGGAGGAAATACGTGTAATCAAAATACAAAAAGCCAGGAAGATGAAATATAACAATGCCGAAGGAGTAACTATTATGAAACTTCCGAAAACGGAAAAAAAACAGAATGCAACAACTGGCGTGGAATCACACTCATACTAACATTTAGTAGAATGTTTAACAGAGTTCTCTTGGACAGAGTAAAACTACACGTTAATGGATAACTGAGAAAGAGCAGGCAAATTTAGATTAGAAATCAACATTTTTGTTTTACAAAACACATAGAGCAGTCAATAAAGGGACAGTCCTCTCTATCCTTCAAATGTGTTGACCTTGAGAAGGCCCTCGACAGTGTACATTGTTAAAGTTAGTTGAAACTCTCAAGACTGTATGGCCTGTGATTGATGATTATTAACATAAGGATTTTAGTGTAGCGGTTACATGTAAAAATGGCCAAACTGAATGGTTCCCAGTAACATCGGCGCTGAAACAGGATTGTAAACTATCAGCTCTGCTTTTGAAGTGGTTATAGACTTGGTCATGAGGAAATCCACTAGAGATTCGGATAACGACATTAAAGAAAAGGAGAAACAAACTGGGTGTTCTAGATTACTGTAGATTCCTAATTAAACGCGAAGAATTAATATCAGCGTAAAATAGAGAGAAGCACCCTTAGCGGTTTTTAAAATCTCGCCATTATTTTCTGATCGTTGAGAACTATAAGAAATAATGAGTAAAGTTCGTCATTCGCGATTTTATATTCTCGCCATTTGATACAAAACAGCAGGATCGCAGAATTAAGTACTCGCGTAATGTCAGGAATTTACAGTATGCCTACGACTTATCGCGTCAACTCATTAGCATTTGCAGGATAAAACAACTAAACTACATACAACATCTAGAAGCTTAAGACCTAATATCAATTTAAAGAGGACCAAATAATGAGAATTAATGCACGGAACAGCAACACTGCACAAGTAAATGGAGAGCGTTTGGAAGATGTGGACACCTCCACAAATCTGGTCTGCATTATAGGAACATCAGGAAGTACTGATATTACAAAAATCAACAAATGCCTTCATATGTTTGCCATCTTAAAACCAGTTTAGAAATCAACATATATAAACACAAGTAGTCAAGTACAAAGCTCATGATCTTCAATAGTAATGCAAAATCAGTATTACTATATGGATAAAAATGATAAGAATGCTGAAAGCTCCGGAAAGAACTCACAAGGAAACTGGGAGTGTTCAAACATCGATGCCTACGATCCGTATCTAAGATCAAATGGTCAAAAGTAGTATCTAACAACAAACTCAGAGAGACAGTAGAACAAGAACATATATGTGTAGAAAATGCTAAAAAATGGAGATGGATCGGCCATGTCTCAGAAAAGACCAGCATGACATTACCAGAGAAAGCATCTTCTGGACGGCTGATGGCATAAGAAAAAGGGGCAAGCCAAAAACATCATGTCGAAGAGAGTGCGCCTGAATAGATAAGTTAACATTGATGGCAAAAGCAAAGGATCAGACTTGGTGGAGGGACTGTGCGACTTCATTTTCTGCCACTTTGTGAAGAGGCCCATGTAAGGAAATTTAAAAAAAAAAATTATTAAATCAAATATATTTGTTAATATAAAAAATATTCTTTACACAGTTTCTGGAAATACTTTTTTGTATTTAAGGATGTGAACTAAATAATGAGTTAATATGGCTGTTTCATGTGTGTTTCAATACATGTTGAAGATAAATTTAAGCATTGGATGCTTGTTTTTGGATATCGTCAGTCCTATACCACTGCGAGGATGTGCACAAAATTGTTGCAGATAAATTAAAGAGCGGTATTCAATTTTTCTGCACAGCACTGGTGTATTATAGGACAGTCGATATCTAAAATAAGCATTTGTTAATTGAAGAAAAAATAAAACAATGATATCAAAAATACCTGATAATATCCAAAATACAGTTTAAGAATATGTTTGGCTTATAATTTGTAATTTATGGTTTATATTCACAATTGTTCTGGTGTATTATATTTGTTTATAATTGGTGTTTATATAATGTATGCAAATCTATAAATGTTACTATATGTAAACTACTACTAAAATTACTACAACTATATCTTTTTGCAAATAATCTCGATACATAAATATGTTTGCTTCCTAGTGATATTCAAAATGTTTAAAACAATAAACCAATACTGTGGAATCATTAGATTTCGAAGTGGTAATAATGGGTAGTCCTGCCTAACGAATTAACATCCTCGTCGAAAACAAATTTTGAAGGAGTTTTCGTACTGAAACTGCAAACCCTTCACCCACAAATTGACATTCCTACGAATAAGCAAAAACCTCGCAATCCATCAAAAATTGCCCCAATAGAATTACAATGATTTAACAGTACTTACTCTATGCTACATGTTATTACTATCTTACTTTTTAGACACTTTCCGTCCACCATTATAGATTCAGGCAAACAATGACAGACGCAGTATGTGTTGATATGGACACATTGTGCATCCTTTACGAAGCAGGCATAAGCATAATCCCAAATAATATATTCCTCTGAAAAATGAATTTCGTTTCTTCATTATACATATTGAATTATGTCTTCCTTTTAAATAAGATTTAAAAAGTATTATCATAATTGAAAAAATTCAGTTTGAATCCTTTCCATTCCTAATTATTCATTGCATATGTTTAGAAATGTGACTTACTTGAGTTCCACGATGAACAATTGATGTTAACATTTGCTTTATAACCGAATCCTGAACAA
This sequence comes from Magallana gigas, assembly GCF_963853765.1. Lineage (NCBI taxonomy): Eukaryota > Metazoa > Mollusca > Bivalvia > Ostreida > Ostreidae > Magallana > Magallana gigas. The sequence continues at coordinate 26,470,782 of NC_088856.1, forward strand.
AAGTTGACAATTTCCCTCGTATCGCCTATCGTTAGGTCAATTTTTCCCAGAGAGTTTCCGTTATTATACAAATAATTCGTCCGCAAATTGCATTTTTTGGGACAGTTGGTGTCTTTGATAAAAAAAGGAAAAGTGATTTTCATAACTATTTGTAATGTCATTCAAGAGAAAAATAACAGTATGTTATGGATTCTGTTTCAGTATTCAATACGGTATTTTATGCATTTATATTTGGTTCTATATGAAGAATGTCTTCATTAATCTATAAACATTCATCTTATTTTTTTTAATTCATTGGGTATTTTTTTAGCATTACAATGTTAATCATTCAACAATAAAACATTTTTACTGACGAAGTGCTTTGTGAGTTGTTGTTTTGATTGAAAAAAGTTTTAAAACTGTAAGAGGTTTTTTTTTTCAAACTAAAAATTATGCATTAACTGATAATCAATGGAAGCTATAATCATGTCTTAATTTTTATCAACAACTTATATATCATGTTGTAAGCTGAGAGGACCATATTCTCCATAATATGCATGATTTCTAAAATCGACTGGAGAGACAATAGATGGGGTGCAACAGACAAACTTTATATATATATATATGATTTGGGGCATTAAATTACCATTACCATTACTTTATTTTCTTGAAGTAATGCATTACATTAACATTACATGAGTAAAGTAATGCATTACCATTACCATTACTTTTTTTTAAGTAAAGCTAATAAAGAGTTTTTGCAAATGTTTCAAATATACAACAAACTTTAACATATCTACAGCTTCATGCTCAGTATCAGGTTCAAATTCAATGAATAAACAAGAGTCATTCTTTATTTTCTCAATATATAATCATTTTGTGGCAATATGAACAACATATTACATAAGTAAAATGATATTTATAGGTCATCAAGGGCACTAGCTTAACCTGGTTGTCTCTGCCCATCTGCATAAAGCATGAGGGGGTCTCATGGCGGGGTGTTAACATGGAAGTTAAATGCCATTGAGCAAATGTGTGTAATGTGTTCCTTAACTGCTTGGAGTCTGCAGCATTTCAGTGCTCAGACCCCCTCTGCCTCTTTAAAAAGGAGGAGAGGCTACAAGCTGGTGGTGTTAAAAAGTTTAACCAGGTAGCAAGCCAGAGGCAGGGTGTAAAAGCTGTGCAGCTTGAATGCCTAGCCACAATGCGTGTCAGGCATGGGGTTTCATGGCACTCAAATAAGCGAGGCCACTAGCTTGCCCATTTTGTTAAGGTATCCTAGTTGTCTCCCTTGACTCCTGCAAAATTTGCGGCCATTTCAATCCAACATTTATGTATGGTATGATTCTATGGTTGTTTCAGTAATAAATATCTAAACATACATATGGTGTTGTTAATTACTATTGGCTGGAAGTCAATCAGGAAGGTAGAATGGCAATGGCAAAGAAGGTAGTTGGCTGCAATATTCAATTAGATGATTTTTCCCAGTTATATGTCTTAATATATTTTATTCGTATTTCTTTTTACGGAGGACACTTCAAGACAAAAGTTTGCTGTTGCACTTAATGATCGAAGTTTCAAAGGGTTCATCTTTTAAAAGCATCCATCTTCCGGGCTATACTAAATAAATGTTTTGTAGGAGCAGTCAAATCTTGGACTGGAAAATACTGTTTGACGATCTTTATCTTAGGATATATTAAGTGCAATAATAGATTAAATACATAAATCTTGTATTTTCTATTAGTCCAAACTAATGTACAGTGTAATTAATATACGAGAGAGAGAGAGAGAGAGAGAGAGAGAGAGAGAGAGACAGAGAGAGACAGAGAGAAAGAGAGAGAAAATAAGTAAGATTATCTTCAAATGGGTTATAATATTGGAAGTGATATTGATTTTCATCATGGATGGACAATGCATTCATTTTGCTTTTAAAGGTGCATGTCTGTCTCCTATTCTATTGTGACATAGCGAGGGGAAGGGGATTGGGGTGTTTAGCACTTCTTATAACAATAGATTGTTTTGATACTTAGATTATCCTGGGGGCATAGTGTGTTGTTGACACATTTCTTATTGAAGTGCAAACTAATTGGAGTAAATTGTTTAAATGATTAAAAACTCTTAATAACAACACTCTTAAAAATGTTATGAAATTGTGTTGTTATCTTTAGTAATATAAACAATCCAAAAATGAATTTTAAAAAACCTTTTTTTTAATAAAACATGTACAATTAAAACATTTTTTCTCAATTTGAATTATTTTTTTCTTCTTTAAAAATAAATTTAATCAAATTCAATTTCAACTATTCATTTATTCATCACATTTTTTAAAGTGAACATGCATAAATATGCATAGTAACGCAAAGTAATGCCATGCAATGCCAGCATTACACTAGATTTTGAAAAGTAATGCATTACATTAGCATTACTTGTAATGCTAATTTTGAGGCATTACACTTTACAAGCATTAATTTGAAAACATGTAATGCATTGCAATGCATTACCATTACATTTAGCATTACCCCAAGCCTGATATATATATATATATATATATATATATATATATATATATATATATATATATATATATATATATATATATATATATATATATATATATATATATAAACTTCAGCGAAAATTTTACAATGATATTAATGAAATTATTTCATGCAGGACTCATGATTTTTGCCAAATTGAAAATATTTTTGACTATTGTTACATTATTGTTACATTATGGGCTTTTGAGAATCATGTTAGCATTATTTCAAATGTTATTCTATTATTACGTATCCTTGAAACATCTTTCACGAAAGTAAATAAGTTACTACTACTCCATACAACAAAATAAAAAATAAAAAATCGCGACAACATAATGAAAAATCTTTTGAAAAATCTACCAATTTGCAAGATATCATTTGCGGTGCTGAAACCGAAGTTACATTTCCATTTGTAATCTATAAATCTTTTAACCGTCTCCAAACACAGATCTCTAAAAGAAGAAAAGTTGTTATTATTTGCCATACAACATACAGATATAAATTCATTTTCATGTTCATGGTTTACGTTGCTTTTGAACTATTTTGTTGTTTTAATACGTATGTTAAAATAATTATCAATGTCTAACACAAAGTTTATTGGTTAAAAAACATTTATAATACACGCATCTTTAATTTGCTCAACCATGATTTAAGTATAAACATTTAATTACATTCTATCAAATCAATGTAATATATCTGATTATAAATCAAAGTAATTCAATATATATTCAACATACTGCTAGTCAGTTAACAGCGTCCCTCACTAATTTCTTACCTATTGATAGAACTTGACATTGATTCGTGTATAATCAGAGTCAAATCTACCAATAAAAATAAAAACAAAGAAATAAATGTAAACATTCATGTTTATCGATTAATCAATAGAACATTATTAAAGTAAAAAAACTAAGAAAAATATGAAGATATTAAAGTATGAAAAAATGCTAAATAAACTCTTTTTATTGCTCTTTACGACATATGTTACAACTACATTCCTTAATTATTTTCCTTTAACTAAATTACAGATACATCATATTGGACAGGACAGTAAGATTGACTCTTTCTGAATGGAAATGGTCGTACGTCGGGCAAGACTGGCTAAAATTCAAAATGATTGTACAAATCAATCAATAACTGACAAGCAAATTCAAGTTTGAATAAAACGTGGGAATTTTAATTTTTTATTTTTTTTTGGGGGGGGGGGATGAAAACGAACTGCAAAGTAAGAAAAACGATAAAAAGTTTCTTACAAAGTGAAAAAGATGTGGAATTTATCATTGCCTCTACAGTTAAAATCAACAATAACTTTTCATGAAACCTACGAACGTATTTTTGTGAACCTGTCTACGAAAAATCAATAGAATAATAATAATGTGGCTTCGTAAAATACTTTTTTAAACTCATTTGATTAATTATTAAAATGATTCTTAGATTAAGCAACCATGCATGACTATATCGTCAGCAGTAAAAAAAAAACCTATTTATTATTTCATAACCTGTCTTTATGTTGTATATAATTTATCGGAAACGATTAAATTAAACAGCTGGTTTTCATGGTTCGTAAAATTTTTGTAGGTGATGGTAGCAACAGTTCGATGCATATTTTTTCATACCCAATTGCTGATTCCCTATAATTTGATATTTTGTCATTTGTATTTAAAAGGAGATATTTTATTGATAACATCATATGACCTATCCTCATTTATTCACAAATATTGATTTAGATTCAGAACAACATTTATTATATTAGTCCCGAGAGACGAAATATTGCCAGACGAGAAGCAGAGGCCAAAGCATTCGTCCAAAGCAGGTTTGTTTATTTTTTGGAGAATCAATCTTCATTTCTGTGTCCCTCATCATCATGTAATAGATGTATAGTGTTTTTATGGAGACTTCCGTTTCAGGAAATATGTGCAGTCGAGGAGAATATTAAACCCATACTGATAAAAAACAAAGAAAAATTTCACACCATATTGATATAAAATACTTTATGCTCTCTGTTGTCCTCATGTACGGCAAATTTCTTTCAAGTTTTGAATGTTAGTATAAAACACTTAACACTTGAGACTACATTGAATTGTTTGTATTGTATAGCGTGTGTTATCATGCGAATACAGTGATATACGGGGAAAAATTGATCTCCATATTGAAGATATCTAATCACAAGTTTTAGTTGACCTGATAACGTATCGGCTTAGCCTTACAAAACCCTACAAAACTTACACAATAGAAAAGGTTATTTGTAGATTTCCTACATGCAATACCCTTCAGCGACCCATCCATGAAAACAAAATACTACTAAGCATAGTGTCTGGTTTTCATATGGACATATCATTAATTGACTTTTTGCCCTCTCGAGTCATATAAAGTATTTGATTACCTTTAATGTAACTTATGACCTCCGGTCTCTATACCTTTTTATTATTTAGTGTTTTATAATATCCATTCTTTGTTGCAACCAGGTCCCGGTTATGATTAAAAAACTGTATTTTAATTTATATCGGTACGGTAATTGTTGATCACCTATTTTAATGTCATTAATATAAAAATGAATATTGTTAAAGTTCAACATGTCTACATGAGAAAAAACCACCATATGTTACCATTAACTTTCATAAAAAAGTAAAAAACAATTTAATATATTGTGCTAAGCAACAAAAACAACCCCCCCCCCCCCAAAAAAAAGTATTTTTGTGGATTGATCTTATCTTCGGATGTATCTTTCGCGTAGAATTTTTTTTTTCATATTCTTAGTATATTGTATTCTAAGCAACAAAAATAACAACAACCCCCTCTCCCCCCAAAAAAGAAGTATTTTTGTGGATTGAGTTTATGTGCGGATGTATCTTTAGCGTAGAATTCTTTGATTTATATTTACATTCAGAGTATATTTCCCCTTATGTTTGCATTGGAAATCTGCGACGTTCAATTTTCTATGAATTTGCTTATTCATGCACCATGTGCAAAAATATAAACGTCACCACGTGTTTTGATTATATTTATTTTGTAAGAATAAATAAATAGATTAACCTTACATAATTAATATGATATGTAATTTTAAAAAACATAATTAAATTATATCTACTCCTTTGTGAAAAAGATGTTTCTCTACAAAGTTAATGGCACTATATTTTAGGCCTAGAAAGCCAACTAAATAACATGTTAATATGGCTGTCCAATGTATATTTCATTTCCCTGCCTGAGAGCGTATATACATGTAGTGTCTTCACAGCGACACACACACACAAATATATATATATATATATATATATATATATATATATATATATATATATATATATATATATATATATATATATATATATATATATATATATATATATATATATATATTAGGGATGTCAAATCGGTCAATTTTTAGTACTCGGTTACTCGGACGTTTTTCCGATCGAGTACCCGGGTACTCAGTAAAAGTGTAAATACATATGAACAAGTACATTGATAACTGTTAAACCTTGGTCTTCAGTTCTTTTAAAATATTTCCAGACCTTTGAAGTCGGTGGCGGCACTTTAGGTCTGTTCAATTTCTCTACTGTGTGCTATCTAATTTATATAATATACTATATAAACGATGTTCAGTGAAAACAACTTATTAAAGTAAGCCAAAAATAATGGTAGAAGACAGCCAAAGGTGAGAAAAGCTAGGCAACAGGTGCTTGGTCAAGATAATTACTATATAAACACTGCCACAGGCGATAACGGTCATTTGGCATATTTAGAGGCGTAGGAAATCCTAATTACTGTATGTACAAGTGCAATGGACATTGTAAGTTTTAAAACCGATGTTTTAATGCAATATTAAATAAACTTAGAACTATTAAAAAAATATACATCCGAGTAACCGAGTACCGATTTTAGTATTCGATACTCGGACGTTCGATCGAGTACCCGGTTAACCGGGTACTCGTTGACATCCCTAATATATATATATATATATATATATATATATATATATATATATATATATATATATATATATATATATATATATATATATATATATAATCACGTGTTTTGATAAAATTAAAGTTTGTTAGATTAAATAAAACGTTCAACCTTACATAATTAGTTTGATATGTACTTTTCAAAAATTATAATTAAATTATGTCTTTATGAAAAATATTTTTCTCTTTAATGTTTTTGGCACTATGTTTTTAGCCGTGAGAGTCTTCTAAATAATTTGTTAATATGGCTGTTCCATGTATGTTTCATATCCCTGACTGAGAGCGTATATAATGTCTTTACAGCGACGATACACATATATTTCATACAAAAATCATCAGTATGAATTTAAATATAAGCATTGAATGCTTATTCTTGGATGCCGTCGGTACTATGACACACCAATGCGATGGAGACAAATAATCATACCGTGCTAACGCGCTGTATACAATTTGTCTGCATCGCATTGGTGTTTCATAGGACCGACGACATTCAAAACTAAGCATTCATTGCTTAAATGAGTCCGCAACATCAGATGTAACGGTCATTAAAGATGTAAAAAAAATATTGTAACCGTTTGCGGTTATTTATTTAGGAAACAATATGTAATTATGATCTCTTTAGATCAATGAATATCTTTAACAACCCCTATATATTTTCACTGAAGAGCAACAAATTAGATAAAATAGATTTAATCTTTTAAGAAAAAACAACATAAAATAATGACACCGAATCAACAATTTCAAACAAGGATATTTTCACAAAAGTTCTTATTTATTCACTTCTTCGATTACCATTAAAAGCAACTTGTAACACATGCAGATAGATGACCCACAAAAGAATCTTTGTTGTTATTGAACAAGGGGACATTATATAAAGCGTGATCATGAAAACAAACATTCAATATCCAACCCCCACACACACACGTTTTTGCGTTAAAAATGTATTGAAATACAACTATCCTCAAATCATAAAATGTACTGAACTTTTGAAATATACAAATTGAATTTAACTACGTAATATACATTTTGTGTATGCCTAAAATTGGTCAAAGCTGATCAAGACCCTATTCTTCAGGCATGATCTATATGAACGATTATATCAATATTAACTGATGAAATGTTTAGTTTATACATAGTTAAACGCTAGACTGATAGATAAGGATAAGTAGTAAAAATTAAACAATAAATACTTACATATGATGGTGTATTGATGCACAATTGCCATGATTTGAAGAATTCTTGTATGTGTTTGGATTTCTGTATACGGTTATTTACTTCCTGGTTCACAATCAACTAAGAAAAGAGAATTGTGATAGAGTACGCTTTAGAAAGTTTGTAATGGTCATTATTTTGGGTTTACTTCCTAATTAATTGTTCACAATATCCACTCAACGGTGTCTTTATATACCAACATTTTACCTTCAAGTAATGTTATATCATAATTTAGAAAGTTATAACCAAAAACATAACAAGGTCAATATATCACTGAAGACCGTTTGATGATGAAAATATCATGGAAATGCACTGAGCCCAAAACTAAGCTCACGAACTTAACGTTGTTCTAATAAAAAATGGAAATTCGTTTTTAAAGCCTTTTAGTGTATTTTTTTTTCATATTACAAAACACAAGGTCTTATATCGCCGTGCAACTTTAATAACGTTATGTAATTTCCTTGGGACGAATACTTCCGTTTTGTCTCCAACAGTATTTTATTTGGGGAATGGGGGGGGGGTGCTTAAATAAATTCAGCGTTCCCCTCAAAAAGCAAACAGACGCCAACATTGTATGTGGTGCATGCAGCAGAAATAAACATTCAAGGTCTTTACCTAGAATGTTCATTTTAACTTTCAAAATGTAAACAAACAGATGATCTTAGCTTTGTTTACATAACAAGATTATGTGGGCTATGCAAATCGCTTATAACTCGACGACTGGCACTCAGATTTTGGTTGACTATTAGAAATGTCTTACCAAAGCATTGTTAACATTAACAAGAGGCACAGAGATCACATCGCTCACCTGAGCAACAATAGCCATAACTTTAATTAAATGCGCATAAAATATCAAATTCAAAACATCCTGAAAATTAAGTACAGTAGATTTTACACAAAAAGTTTTAAAAATCTGTCAATGTTTATCCATAATTTACCAAACCCCTTTTGTTCTTTTAAGTTTTTGTTTATTTCTATTTAACCTCCCTCCTCTTTGTGGCCCCATTATATTCCACGAAATCATGACCAAAATTTGATCTGCACAATCTGTGCTTTCACACTGGTTTCAGTTTTTGTTTAGGCTGAATGCATTTCCAGATGATTTTTAACGATTTTTTTTCTTTATCTTCCCATGTATAAACCTAACATCCACCATTGTGACCCCACCATACCCCCGGAATCAACTTGAATTTACTCTATCTGTGGATTTGTCTACGCTTTGAGCTTTTTTTTTGGTATTATGGTTATTGAGAAGATCTTTAAAGATTCTCTCTATGTTATCCTGTGTTAAACTTGATCCCTCCATTGTGGCTCCACTCTACCCCAAGGGACGGTGATTTGAACAATCTTTAATTAACACTATCTGAGGATACCTGCACACAAATTTGAGGTTTTCTGGCCTAATAGTATTTGAGAAGAAGATTTGTAAAGATGTTTCTATATATTCCCGTGTAAAATTGATACCCGCATTGTGGCCACACCATACCCTTGGAGATCATGAATTGAACAATTGTAAATTTACACTATCTGAGGATGCTTGCACACAAATTTGAGCTTTTCTGGGCTAAATAGCTTTTGAAAATTTTCACTATACACATATATGTTATGTAAAAATTGCCCCCCCCCCCATTATAGCCACACCCTACGCCTGGGAACCATGTTTTGAACAGACATGACTCCGATAACTGGTACAGTAAATCAAGGAAACTCTGCAAATTCGGGGCGTGCTAAATTACAAAAAATGATATACATGTGTAATCTAACAAATGGATAACATGTATCCAAAAATATCATAAGGCGAGGAAATGGGGGGGGGGGGCGTTATATTTAAGCCGATAACTGGTATAGTGTACAGTACGTGCCAGTAACACTTCAGATAAACATAAATGACTGACACTAAATACGGAATCAGCAATTTTAAACATTGGAAAAGGGTAATCTCAAAAAATTTCTTCCCCTTTATGAAGATTCACTACAGCTTGTAAAACTGAAAAGATATGCCACACAGAAGAACCCATTTTGTTATTGAACAAAAGGGTCATCATGTTACGGACAAATATGAAAACAAATGTTAAATATCCGTATCTACACATTTGCACGTTTAAAGGTTGCATTTGTTTTAAAACTATCCTTGAATCCTATAATGTATTGATCTTGTGAGAGTTTAACAAATTATCTTCATTACGTATACAGAGAATAGATACTTACATATTATGTTATATTGATACACAGTCGCCATATCAAGAAAAATCCCTGTATGTGTTACGATCAAAATTTCTGTAATTTGTATACGATCTTTTACTTCCTGGTTTCAAATTCAACCAAAACTCGAGATTTGTTTTGGGTTACATGTATTTTTTTTACAGGGCATTTACTTTGAAAACCAACAATAACTCTTCATAAACCAATGAAACGTAAATAAATTATTGTGATATTGATATTGTGTCTTCATCGACTTTCGTACAAACATATTTAATCAATTTCAAAATTATTATTATATAAGACAATAATGGATGCCATGGGCAGTAAAAACCATATAACTTTTCATTACTTTATGTTTATTATTATAACTTTTACTGTAAGATTATGATAAATGGTAGCTATTCATTGTTATTTTTTATTATTTTAAGAAAGAAGCAAGAAAAAGTTAGATGTTTATTTTTTTTTTTATAAAATAATCCCATTCTTGTTAAGAATGCTTATCCGATAAAATTGAATATTCTTTTTAGAATTTTAAAGGAGAAACTGTATTATTTATATGTTATGATCTAAATACAGTGATTTACAAATATTGACTGGAGTTGAAATCAACATTGATTATGTTAGACCCGAGAGAAGAATATTACCCGAAGCGGAGGGCAATACAGACGTCTGAAGGAGGCTTATATCTTCTTTAGGGAATTTATCTATCTTCCTCGCTATTACGCAATATATGTATAGTGCAAGGGATGAAACATTCCGTCCGGCATATATATGCAATCATGGAGAATAATAAACTCGTTTTGATATTTAACCAAGAAAAATTTTATTTTCATTTTGCTAAAAAATATACTTAACGTGCTTAATCGCCCTCATATCGACATTACATATATGGCAACTTTGTTCAAATCTTGAGTTTATAAACATATTACCTTGAAAACTGAATTGGGGTATTTTTTCGATAGCGTACACTCTCATGCAAGGGAAATGATATGTTATGCGAGAAAAAAATGACCCCCATAACAAAAAAATAAAACACTTAAGATGACCTGAAAATGAAATGTTAGCCTTTGAAAACCCCTTTGGTTACTTAATTGGTTTTAAATTCTTGTTCTGTTAGTCAACCTAACAAAAATCAGGGAATCGTTAAACTTTGAACATACAGTTCAGACGCACTGTCAATGAAAAAAATATTGACTACTGGTCTTATTGTCTGCTTACCGTATAGATACTTCAGTAATGGATCATCTGCCTTTGTATGTCATGTAAACAATTTTATGACCCCTGGTGAAACACATTATACATGTATGACTTTTAAACAAAAGGTCTTTAATGATGTCAAAAACAGTGTTGTTTCTAGTCACCGTAATATTAAGAGGCTTACTTCCATCCACTTTTAGTATAAGTATTGATATAATACATGTACCAAATAGAGGCATTCGTTTTAATATAACAATAAATGCAAGTTATTGTCCCTTTATGTATATTCATTAAATACATATTTTATACATTAAAACATGTCTGTATTGATACTCCGGAACGGAGCACGTAACCTTGTCGATGTTTGAATGTTAGATTGTAGCTATCATCAAATTGACTTCCCGGTTCTGAAATATGTAACAAATTTTCCGACCTCTGTTATCCATAAAATGAAATAACATCATCTAGTTTTTGTATTAGAATAATTATTTGATTAAAGAAAGTGATATTTCAAGTCATATTTTAATAACGGGTTTTCTAAATGTTGTAACATATAAGTTTATATTCATTTTCTTCCCGAAAAGTATACCTAGAAAATCAATCCGACGCGTTAATAATACAATGACCATCTGAGGCTTAATAATTATACAAAATTGTTTATCATCTGTTAACATCATTCATTTATCGATACGGTTTTAATTGAATATGTCAAAATAACTACAATCACTATAATTCAAAATGTTTGCTTTATTGTGACAAAGATGAGTTATACTAAATATGTAAACTGATTTTAAAACTTTTTATACTAAAAAACTAAAACAAACCAAACAAAGTTTCTGTCAGTTGATTTTTATACCAGCTTTTATTGTATACCTATTTATTAGCTATGAAGACCACAAAAGTTTTTTTTTTCTCCCAAGGGAGTAATAACATATTTCCTTAGCAATGCCAAAAAGATGTGACGGTGATTAGAAATGCGTGCCTTAGAGTTGTTATTGACGAAGAAAAAAATAATCATTGTGAGCTGTTTAAATATTTACATGAAGTACATTAATTTTAGACTTGAGATCAGAAAGATAGAGACAAATAGCAAGAAATGATAAAAATACTAACATATTTTAGTGTATTTATACACGATCGCTATGATTTGAAAAAGTACTGTATTTATATTGCTGTATATTTATTTCCTTGTTTTCAATTCAATCAGGATAAGAACATTGTGATTGTTTACATTTCAGACATTTTAATACTCTCATAGCAATGTTTTAACGTCCTTATTATTCAAAATATACATGTTCTCTCATCGTTGTCATTACTCAGCATAACCATTACCTTGAAGTTATGCAATTTATCAAAGTATGCAATTGATATCAACATAATGTTCTGTTACCTCTCTTGCTTATTCCTAGCAACCTTTGAAACTTAGAAGCTAATAGACCTGGAATTTTTACTAATGTATTAAATTCACTGAAAAAAACTCTTACAATCTTTAGGTGGTATGGGACATCTGTCAATATTAATGTGGATTAAAGTACAATTATAATTGAAATACTATCACCGGTTTAGAATTTTCAAATTTTACAATATCCAACCAAAAAAAATAGGTTTTAAAAATATTTTGAAAGGTAAAATTTGTAAAACTCACAGTGGGATTCGAACTCATGACTTACCCACTAACTCACTGCGCTACGCTGTTAGATGACAATATTGGGAGAGAAACTACTTATATCACTGCACTTAATTTTATTTTTTTATTTCGATAAACAATACGTCACAACATGGAAGTGTCCCATTCCACCTTAAATTACAAACATTATTAAAACACTTAAAATGTTTTAATCAGGTGTCGCAGCGACATGAGACCACCGGACATGGAGGAGATTATCTTCGCCGATACAGATGTCATAAATGTCAAAAGTCACCTCTTTATTGTTGAGTTTTCATATCTCATTTGTTTGGGGTTGTACTTGAAAACTATTTCCCAGATGTAGAAGACCCTCATGAATGATGCTAATTTTCTGTATTTCACGAAAAATATACAAGGATATTAATGATCTTTCACTTGCGCCAAGCTGGGTTTTTTACATGCACTGAAATATCTCAATTCGCAAGTTTTAATTAGCCATAGACGTCCGTGTTTCCGCAAGCAGAGGCACAATCAAATATCACATAAGTATATTACTTGAAAGACAGGTCAATTATTCAAAAAGCTTCTTTCACTTCAGGAAAATGAAACATATGCTTGACAAATTAAAACGAATTAAAACTAGAACAAATAACTGCACTCTGTGTTTTTATAGAGTCAAACGACATTGTTTGGCTTTGGAAAAAGTATTACATCTTATATGCTGCCATTTCTTTCAGATGGCCTTATGGCTTGTATCCTTGTAATATCTGTCCTGAATGTTATCATGAATGGCCAGTTTAGAAAATGGAATTTGATACTTTTTTCTAGATATGACAGAGAGTGCTTGGTGAAAATACATGCTAAAACCTGCATTGGGGAAAATTTGTAATTTTTTTAATGTTGTTTTCATACTGTCGTACTTGGCACTTCGTATCAAAATAGTCATGTGTTTAAATCTACATATTCATTTTCAATGAAATAGGTATTTATCCATATTGAAGATTGGCTATAAAACCATGCACAAATTAAGCAGAATTAGACTAAAATTGTTTCAGCCAATATTTGCAAGATTGCTACATTTTGTTAATTTCTAACAAATTACATCTCTGACTCTGATTTCTTAAGATACCGTATCTTAATAGATATCAGTGGATAGTGCTAAATTAGACCTTTTAATTAGTGCTGCCTCTGTGTAACTGGTCAGCACACCTCATGCTCCTAGCACTTGGATTTGGCTGGCTTTAAGGTAGTGGCACAAACGAAATCTTACGAAAGTTCGTCATAAGTTTACACATAGCAGGAGGAGTCTACTAAACCTAAATTTATAGGTAGTCATTTAAGTTATACAAAGCAATAAAACAGCGTTTATGTAATGGAAGCTAGCGGTTTTATAAATGTTAATAAAATCACTTTTTAGGAGAACAGTCGAAAGGTAGGAACCATGAATTTCATTATAACGTCATATCATATGAAGTACAGATAAATGACTTTCTTTACATTTATTGCATAGTTTACATTATCTCTATGTTTCTGTTTTTCATACGTGGCTAAATGACTGGAGTTTTGTTTTGGACTTTCCGTTCACGGTACATATAATCCACCGATATCGGTTAATTTTTTAAATGTCGCTTCCGACGCATCATGAGCAGAGGAGATTTTGTCGCCTGTAAATACCAATATGTGTAAAATGAATATTGATGCGAAATTGATTATTTATCAATTATCGTTTGTTAAATCAAATATTTAAAACATCCTTTTTTTAAATTCTTTATTACTAATTACATAATTGAATGGGTACATGTTAACGACACCTTAAAGACTGACTTTTTTCATTGCCTGCTTCCTATTTCCTTTTTGTTAAATCTGACTGACTAACCAACTCCCACACAATCATTATCTTGTACATGTACATTATTTTTTTTCATAAAGGGTTGAAAATAATATATTAAGGAGATAGACAATGTGGTAATAATTTTGAATTTTTTACTTCTACCTATAAATTAACCCCTTTTTCTTTTATGTCAAAATGCAAACAAACATAATTTTCATACAATATTAATGCTTTGTTTATTGACATGGTTATATTGGTAAATGATTGATGAAATATTTTCTATAAATCATATCATAATAATTGCGTTAGACTGTAATAAATTCCATTATTTTGAGTTCAATATATAATGTGTTTTTAAGGTATTTGATGTATAATGAAAAGCGATTGAACAATTTTGAATCATTTTAAACTAATTTAATAATATGTATTGCAACATAATAATTAAAGTGAAATGAACCAAATTCACATTACTGATAACAGATAAGAAGCCTGTCATTTTGCACCTTATTTTTTTATAAAGTTATCACACCTTGATGAAAAATAAAGAAAATGTTTAATTTTGTCAAAATATCTGCGCTTAATGATTTATGTTATTTTATATTATAATAAAAAAAAAGTTTATGCATGTACTAACCTTTAGAGTTGTGCGAATTTTAAATTACTTTTTACAGTATCTTAATAAAACATACGTTGCCCAAAGACTTCAATGCAAGATAGAAGGTGTAATTTTTGAAAATACCTTTAGTGGAGTATTTTTATTTGATAATATCTTTTAAATGATATCATGATTAAGAATATCAGACCATTCATTTATTATGTACAAAATGTGGTCGTTATACATCGAATGCCTTAACAGATCGATATCTTAACTCACTCATAAACATATTGACGATCTTTGCTAATTCAATTTCTTAATGTAGAGTAGTCGTCTCCATCTTTTGACGGTGATGGTCGAAAAGTTGCTGCATCATGGATATTACTGTAATCAGAGAGATCTGTAATGTGATTGGTCACCGCGCATGCGTGGTCGTAATCGTCGTCATCTTGTTCTGTCTGTTCGTGTAAATGATTGTAGACGTCGTCGGCCCTTTCATCTTCTTGTTTGCCTGACAAATTGTATCCTTGTGTTTCTTTAGCAAAAGAGTATGGGGATAATGTTGCAACATTTTGCTGAAATATTAAGATACATAAATAAGTTACATCTACATTTCACTGTATTCTGAAATGGCGAGCAAATAGGAAGGTTGATATTTATAGATATTAGCTCTTAGTGACAAGGTGATAACATGTTTATATAAAAATATTAGAAACATATCTGACAAAGCAATAGACTGTCATCTCTCTTTTATATATATTTTCTTTTCCATAATACTAATAGTTCAAAACATATGGGAAATGCTTGTTAAATATTGTTGGTCGGTAGTAGAGCATATAATTATTTATTAAAAAACATTTTAAATACCGTTAAGAGTTATTCTAAAGAATTTCTTATTTGCATTCAATCGTTTTAATAACACCTTAATTTCATCAATTAATTATCCGATGATCTCTATTTAATAGATTGTATGTGTGCATGTTCTGCTAGTGCCGTGAAGATACATGCACCTGATGTTATTTATTGCACCCTTCAAATTTCTCAAATTTTAAACATGGAAAAAATCAAAAGTTTTAATATTATTCTTAATTGACACCTCTTTAAAAACATTTCACGCTTTTTATTTTTGCAAAATGCATTGCTACATTTTACTGCCATCTTACTGGTAAGCTGTTTATGCTTTAAATACAATTCTCATATACACAACATGACCTTTTTCAAACAAAACATGGTTTATACAGTTTATATCACAAAATTTGTCACAAAATTTTTAGCATTTGATGTGTCAATTTGTTGTTTGCAGCTACTGTATTTAGTTTTTGTTAATGTTATATGAATTTTTCATATATGTTACACAATCATTAAAGTACAAAGTATAAGATAAATGTATTTTAAGTCTTTGATATTTGATTTACCTTCTTATTGTTTGTAAAAGAAATTTGAGCACCGCCGGCTGCACCGCATTCTCTATTTGCTACAAACATAGCGTCTGGTTCCTTTCTTTAAAAACAAGAAAAATCTATTAAATTTAATTTTATTCATTTAAGAATATTTGATAAAAAAAAAATAGAGCATTTTTATCCGCGAACGTACCTGTTTGGGGCTCGAATATTTAATCTTCTGTACATCAGGGTCGTTAGGACAGCAGTTACAATCACACCAAGAATAAATCCTCCAAACAGTGACCCAACCGTTACTCCAATGTTAGTGCCTTTTGGTAGTACATATATAGGTAAGTGTAAATTGATTTGAATATTTATATGATACTTAATCTTAAACAGACAGATTTGTCTATATTTTCAGTCTTTCATTTTTTATACCTAAACTCATTAATTGGATATATATATATATATATATATATATATATATATATATATATATATATATATATATATATATATATATATATATATATATATATATATAATATATATAATAAGCACAAACATTGCAATAACTCTCAAATTGACATATACCTGCCCATAGTGAATGATATAGATATATATATATAAAGCACAGAGAAATTCACTTTTGTTGGAGCTCCACCTTCCGCCCCGACCGAGGCTTGAACTCACGACCTCTGGAACCCATTCTCCTAGCAGTGAGCGGCCACTGCGCTCCCCACTCGGCCATCTAGGCAAGACAAAAATCTTGCGTTCGATTTCGCGCGCTAGGATCCGTTTGTCATCGAAATCAGGTCTTATACGCTTAACTGTGACAGTGTTTGATACCTTAAGGGGTCTGATACACTTAACGGTTTTCTCAGAGCGAGTATTGTTCGGTGTAATTGTATGGCGTGCAATTACGGTAGTTAGGTAAATAAGTATATTGTGAAAGTGAAACGTTTAATTGAAAATATTGTTATTTATATATAATAAAAATGTTTCAGCAAGGCTCCAGCAATGTGCCGGTGATGATTCGGCCATAGTCACCAGTGTTCCGGTATTGAACATCTTACCACCCGTGTAACCTCCTTCAAGTATGCACTTACTACGCTGGAAGCCGTCATCTTAGGACGTGGTACCGAAGGAGGACACATTGGAGGAACACTGGAGGGACACTGCTGACAAATGTACCATCATAGGAGGCCATGGCGAATCGGATTTCATAAACTTTTTTTTGTTAATATTTTTTTCTGTGTGTGAATATGTATATTTTTAAATTGATTGATTTTATATATAAAATAAAGATTGTAAATACTTATTGTTGTTCTCTTGCTTGACTGATTAGACACACGACGGCTTTCGTGACAATATATATATATATATATATATATATATATATATATATATATATATATATATATATATAGTTAATCGGTTACCATATTGCTGACTTTTTGAACTTCCAAGACTGGTTGGTTGATCTAAAGAAATAAATTAATGAGATTAATACTCAGAAATTACTATGTAATACATACTTAGTCTTACAATGTTTAACATTCCATTATATTACTTGTAATAATTAAACTTTAGTAACTAAATTAATATGATTCAGTATCTAATCATATCAATCGATTTACTTATTTATCTAAGCACGTACGATCACTCTTTATACACAATATACCTAATAAAACCAATATGTCATTTAGGACACTCAATATTTTTAATAATCTCACACAGGAGCTTCAGCATACCTTTATGAAACAAAAAAATCTTTTAAAAATCTGCTTAAAATTTTAAAAATATTACTTTTTTCACATGCCGAATCAATTAATGTGAATTCTTTTGCACAGGTACATCTTTCGTGTTCGCATGTTCCGGAATTATTACTTCCTGTGCACTGTTTGTCTAAGTCACAAAACCCACCGACAGGAACAGTATCTGAGATGATAAATAATGACAATTTATAAATAAAAACAGAGTGGAATAAATCGATTTTATAAAGGAAATTATGCTGTAGAACATAAAATTATTCACTGATTTTAAGAACAATTCAAAACAAAAAAGGTTTTCTAAATCTAACGTATGATAAGTATTTAAAGCTATATAAGACGGATTTTTTCATGCTTAGAAATATTTGATTGATTGATTGATTTAAATATGTTATATAAAGATATATCTTTACAATAAATTACGCATTTTATATCAATCGGGTTAAAAAGATATAGAAATTAATAAATACTTTTTTAAAATTATTTTCGCGTCAAGAATAAATACAGCATTTGAATAAACCCCGCCTTAAATCGGCCACGTGATACCACGCTCAGTCTATCACAACAACACTGGCGACGACGAGAAAGATAGGTATACCCGTAATACCGTTAAGTTTGACAGATTTGGCCAAGAAAGAAAAAAGACAGACTGACAAGGATTGGAGCAAAGGGAAGATTGTCATCGGAGACCATGTAGATTGATGGAATAGGAATTAAAACCGA
Source organism: Magallana gigas (assembly GCF_963853765.1). Taxonomy (NCBI): domain Eukaryota; kingdom Metazoa; phylum Mollusca; class Bivalvia; order Ostreida; family Ostreidae; genus Magallana; species Magallana gigas. The sequence continues at coordinate 26,489,804 of NC_088856.1, forward strand.
ATTAAACTTAAGTTTAATAAGTTTTCATTATGAAATTGTAGGGGTTTTGCTAGTCAGGTTCTTACGTGCTCCATGTGTTCCATGTCTTTACTTTATAAGTTATGAACCACAAGTGGATTTCCGTTCAGATAAATTTTTGAAAAAAGAATAAATAAACACTCTCAGTGCATGCATCCCCAAAAAAGGGGGTTTACATTCATTTTACCGTGTCGTTGATGCTAAAATAGTGCTTCATCTTTATTACATATAATTAGCGATTTATATCGTTCTACATTAATGGATAAGGGAATAATAATGCTTCGGGTATCATCTGATATAAGAGTTATATAATTTAAGACATGAAAAACGTGATTCTAATTTGTAAACAAACTGTTCTTCCATCGTGTTTTCAATACTAGGTTTTCCTGCACTCATGCGCCGTGGTGTTACAAATGGCCGATCACATTAATATTCATCACACGTGTAGCAAAGTTTAGAGACAAATAACTAGAGAAAGAACATGTTTTACGGGTCTAGAGTTTGCGAAACGTCTAATTAAAAGAAGCATGATGTATATTTTTACTAAAACTCATTTCATAAATTTTACTCTAAATACGCCACATGTACCTTAGTTAATAAGCATATGTATGTCAACAATGATATGTTTTGACATCCATGACTTTCTTTTGACATATTCATTACTTGCTGAAACAAAAATCAGTGTATTTTACACTATCTACATCATGAACCGATGCATTTAACAATTACAAATTTAAACTTTACTTCGTGTTCACAACGTGAAAACCTAACAAACCTTTAAGGCAACTCTTTCTATCAAATGTAGAATAACCATCCATACATTTGCATTTTCCATGCGCGGGGGTGTTAAGGAAGCATATGGAATCTGAGTTACATGTAATTCCGTGAAATCACAAATCTTAGTTATTATGTACATATTCAAATATATAAGCAACGAAACGTAGACCAAAAGCAAATAAAAATTACTGAAGACAATTTTTGCCAGAAATTAGTTTGTATTACGTAGATTTACACATTGATGACGTCATGACTAAAAGTTGAATGTCGTGTGAATTTGATCAGAAAGCATTGTAAACATATTTAAAATATAACTAACCTAAGAACTCTAATAAAGAAGTGTGGTGTGATTTATTGAGAATTGAACATAATGATACTGGGAGAGATGTTAGTTTAATCAATCATTCGCTAAAATTAAGGTACGTAAATTTGCTTTTATTTCTCGGCCAGGCTTTCCTCTGTCGTTGTTTACGATATAAAAATCTGACTAGAACAACACTACCCCGTGTATATTGAACTTAAAATTTTATACGTATCGTTAGTTTGATCAATGCTTAAATTGAAAAGTGCTGCTAGAATCCCATGTTGTGTGTTGTTTTAATGCAATTTGCCCATTTTCCGTGCAAACTTTATAAAAGTTGTAAAGGTTTTACGAGAACCTGATGAATAACTTTTTAATAAGGAAAAACATAGGATTCTAGCAGCGGTTTTGATTAAACTGAGATGTTTTGCCTTCACTTGGTATGTTTATCTTATTTTGGAAACCGCGGGGTAGTGTTGTTCTATCCCATTTTATGTTAAGGAATATACGTAAGCTATTTATAGTTGTCACGTGATAATGCACCGATGTGGCAGTGATGTACTACCCGATTTCACTGCACTGACATCTATTTTAAAAGATAATACTAAGTTTTTGATCTAATTCAAAATAATTATTTAATTTCACGATTTTGAATACAACAGTCAAAATAAGACGGCATATTGCCCATATGCTTCCTTAACACCCCCGCGTGGAAACAAACTGAGAATGGTTGTAAACACTGTTCTGTTAGCTTACACGAATCATCTAATTCTAGATTTTCTATAAGAAATCAAACCAAAAAATTGATAAGCTTTAAAGGATTATATATAATTTGAGCCTAAAATAGCCCCCTTAAATAAACATCGTCATTTTACTGGAATTATTTGTTTTATTTGTACAGACATACATTTGAATTTTTTTCATTATTTTCAGTTTGATTTAAGACCCCATAATTAAAAACTTTGATATCATAAAGTTTATCTTTTCCCGCCATTTTCGCATTTTTAGCATAAAACGGCTTGTTTTCAAGCAGTTTTTCATTTAAGCGACTAAACAAACAAAATATTTTCACCAAAGATCTATCTATCCAGTACTTATAAGTGACAAAAAGGTTTTTATTTGTTGAAAGAGTCGCTCTACATTATACATTAGAAAAAAGATATAAAAAATGTCGATTTTTGGCTGATTTTGATTGAATTCTAAAAATAGCGTCACTTCTGACGTCATATACTGCCAGTGATTGCAAAAATTGAAATAATAGGTCACAAACATATTTTATGTCAACTCTTCTAAAACATAACATAACAAATTAATGGATCTGAAACACTTTAAAATGGCGAATTTTGGGGCCAAATTTGACTAATAGCGACCGCAGCTCGCCGGCGCGCAGCGCCGGAGCGAACCGAGCTCTACTGGCAAGACGTGTGTGAATAGAAAATTCGGACTAGTTGCACATTCATTCAACGGATTTTTTTGGCGTCAGTAAATCGGATCAGTAATGCATTGTTTTAATCGTCCCAGTAGTTCCCTGTAATCATGGCAATTTTATCACTTCATACTCTCACGAGAATCAGCAAGACAATATAAAAACAATAACGATGTATACGACATACAGTCAGTGCTACCTCTAAAGTTCATCTCAGTACACTCTCAATAAAAAATAATCGAGTGACGTCACAAAGGTTTACTAATTGATCCGATAGATTTTTTCGGCGTCAGTAAATTTTGACCCACAATTCATAGTACCAATGGTTTCCAACCTCATGTTTTCGCGAGAATCAAAGTAAATCTTTTGAGAATATAAAATGTGTAATTTTAAGAACATCATGCCTTTTTAAAGTAAATAAAACAGTATACTTCGCGTACTTTTATTTCTCAGGGGAGTTTTAAAGAGTCAGGCGACACTTAACCGACGTCACCTTTAACGTCACAAAAAGCACTGATAAGGGGAGATTACTCTCATTGAAGTTATTGTAAATCTGCTGAAATGACTAAAATCCTCTCAAAATCTTGCAAAGGCTAAGCTAAAGAACAGCTGAAGAATAAGGGTTAGGACATTTCTTCAGATACAGGAAACAGTTGTAAATTGCACTCATTTGGATGAATGCTCACATTTATTTTATTCACTATAATTACGGTAAATTCCTGGAACGTACACGTAGCATCGCCTTTTTTTTACAGGGGGTGGATGGGTGGATGGCAGTCTCATCCAAAAAATCATTGCAAGCAAAAAGAAAAAAAATCATGAAAATTCGAATCCTTCAGCTCTTTAGCAGTTCAATGGTTTCTTTATTTTCACTTCCATTTACTACATCCGGGGGGGGGGGGGGGGGCGTTCATTTAATATGATAAGCAAATATTTTTAAGCGTAAATTAAAAAAAAATTAAACATTATTTTTTTTTAGAATTGGAGAGGGCATGATAAGTCGATTTTCTATGTGTAAATTGAATAAAAATGAAATATTATTTTTTTAACATGGGGGGGGGGGAGCTCTATGATGAGTCAGGTTTTATATGTAGGTTTAAGAAAAAATGTCTACTGCAAAAAAAAGGGGGGGGGGGTGAACTGACATTACAATCACTTTAAAAGAGGAGATACAGTGCAATGAAAATTTATATATTAAAATCTTTATTATTCAACAACATTGTGTCTGAGATTAAACTACTGTTCTTCTTATGAATTTACTGAAAAATAGGTATATTTTATTTTTTTTGCATTCAAATTTTACGTTGTTAATTTTATTTTTATTGATTTATTATAATTCATTGTTTGATCACATGCTGTGCTCGCCCCAACGGTCGCACCGTAAAACACATTATCATATATTGTTCTTTAGGTGGCAGGGGACAGTTTTTTTGATACAATTCATTGTAGCCAAGAGATGCATGTCTTCCGAACTCTGTAGCTAGAATTTCCTCAGTTCCCATTCAGCACAAATACCTTTAATTCACTCTTTATAAGGCCAATCACCAATTTCTGAAGAAAATTACTAATCAAAACCTGTAAAATTCTCTACATACTGGTTTTTATGAGATTTTGACCCTTTCATATTTTGCTAATTTTTCATGATTTTTCAGCTTTTTAGACCTCCCCCAGCTAATTCCCTGCAGAGGGTTGACCTTCCGTACCGCGTGCATGTTGCACTATCACATGTCAGAAACTTACCGGTGTATAGTTTACAATGTCCCATCCACCTACTTTTCATGTTATTTTACCTCCCGTCTGTAACTTGCAATTTCACTGTGTAAAGTCAGCACAACAGTCATAGCCGCAGGTTTCGCATTTTACTTCTGATTCTCATGTACCTAACATAAGGGGCCTACATATTGCATATCAATTTCAACAAGAGACACCCCTCTAACTAATGATCATCATTAAAAATCATTTCATGAATTTTAGCAACACTCATAAGCCTTCAAGTGCAGCAACTCTCAATTTTACAAAAATATTGACGGGTACTTTATTCGAAACTGTCCCTTGCTACCTTTAACACACACTAACATTCTCTGAAAAGTCATCTTGTCTTAAAATGAAAAAGCTTATGCTATTCTGAAAAAAAGTACACCACATTTAGCCAATTCCATTGAGGTTTAAGAAAAATATGGCCATTTAAGTGAACCCACCATTTCCACTTTCCTCTATTTAACACAGATTCACAGGGCTCTCCATAAATAAAGCATCTTTACCTAATCTTTTAGAGGTCAACTGTTGTTCAACCTCCATAAATAAGAAACCTTATTCAATACTACATACATCTGCTTGATATTATCATGATAAAAGCATCACATCACTTAGAAATCCCTTTACATGTATACCCTCCCCCTATCTTTTGATTTTCACAAGAAGCATTAGTTTGAACACTTTAACCTAATATTATGAAACTTGTGGCAGTTTCTTTGAGTCATTTTTTACACATATTTGAAAACAACCATCACTGATATTTAAAATTGATCTTTTTTGGTAAATGGATGATTTGTAGCATTTTTATTCACAAAAAGTCATGTCGCCCTTCATGTGATTTCTTGTTTTCATGAAAAACTAAGCCTATAATCATATTTAGTGGATATCTTATATATTCTGGTTTCTAGTCTCCTTTTAACTTTGCTAAATTAGTAAGACCTACAAGTGTGATGTGTGCGTTTAATTAAGATGAAATTCAAACACACCCGGGTACCTGGGGACGGATGAGAATTCCATGAAAAATGTTCAAATTTTACATGTTTTTCTACATTTTTGATGCATATATACTATAAAAGGGTAAAAATATGTTGTTTTTTGTTCATTTCAAGAGTATTTTCATAGCAGATGTTATTTCAAGGTCAAATGTATATTTACATATCCTACATGTAATGGTAATGGAGTCCATTGGAAAGAGGGGGTGGCTTTTTCAATTCTGTAAATACATCTAAAATGCCATTTTTTGATAGGAAGGAGCAAAAACTTCAGTTTTTTGACATATTGAATACTTTGATAACTGCATTTGTCTACATGAAAAGTTCATTTGAAATAAAAATATGCTGTTTTAAAAAAATTGGGTGATATAAGTCAGGTGGATTAATGTTATTTCATAAAATCAGACAGCAAAATGGCTGCAAATTCATAAATTTAATGATTTAATTGATAAAAACTGTTTTAAAGTATTTATTCTTATCTCAGTAATTAACTTAAGCCTATTAATTGTCATCAGGATAGGAAATACCTACTCTCTAAGCCAATTTACTCTAGTGGTGGTCATTCTACACATTTAAGAGGGAGTTACTCCCCTTGAATATTTTAGCTAATAAATCATGCCATGACATCTATAGCCAAGAAATTCATCCATTTTCACAAAATGTATTACTTATGGTACAGAATCCACTCAAAATTACACTTAAAGGAGAAATATGAAAATACCATGTAGTCTTGAAGGTGGCAGGGGACAGTTTTTTTGATACAATTCATTGTAGCCAAGAGATGCATGTCTTCCGAACTCTGTAACTAGAATTTCCTCAGTTCCCATTCAGCACAAATACCTTTAATTCACTCTTTATAAGGCCAATCACCAATTTCTGAAGAAAATTACTAATCAAAACCTGTAAAATTCTCTACATACTGGTTTTTATGAGATTTTGACCCTTTCATATTTTGCTAATTTTTCATGATTTTTCAGCTTTTTATACCTCCCCCAGCTAATTCCCTGCAGAGGGTTGACCTTCCGTACCGCGTGCATGTTGCACTATCACATGTCAGAAACTTACCGGTGTATAGTTTACAATGTCCCATCCACCTACTTTTCGTGTTATTTTACCTCCCGTCTGTAACTTGCAATTTCACTGTGTAAAGTCAGCACAACAGTCATAGCCGCAGGTTTTGCATTTTACTTCTGATTCTCATGTACCTAACATAAGGGGCCTACATATTGCATATCAATTTCAACAAGAGACACCCCTCTAACTAATGATCATCATTAAAAATCATTTCATGAATTTTAGCAACACTCATAAGCCTTCAAGTGCAGCAACTCTCAATTTTACAAAAATATTGACGGGTACTTTATTCGAAACTGTCCCTTGCTACCTTAGCTGACCTGATAATGAATTTTTACCTATTGAATATTCTTATGAATAGTCAGCAACTATTGCAACTATTTGAAAACTATCAAATAACATGTATACATGTAATCATAAAAAGAAAATATAATTTTCATAAGCATATGCTTTTTGTTGTGTTGGACAATTTACATGTAGATCCTTTGAGAGACTACTGTATTAGAAGCTCACAACTAAAACCTACAAAGGATTTTTTAACAAATTATTGATAAGAGAAGAGCAATACTATATTTTATCTCGTAAATCTTATATAGGAAGCTCAATTTCGTTGTATTATTATATTTGAATTACATTTGTAAATATTGAATAATTTTTTTCCTGGAAAAAGATGAGCACCAGTGAATGTCGGACACGAACCTTGGCGTATAAACCTTATGAAATAAAAATAATATCTTCTTAAAACCTGCTTAATATTATTTTTTTTCACACGCTAAACTAATGAATGTAAATTCTTTTATACTTGTATATCTTCTGTATTCGCATATTCCAGAATTACTACTTCCTGTCATTGTTTGTTTAAACAAAACCATCAATTGGAACATGAAATAATAAAAATGACGATTTTTGAATTTTAATACTTGTACCAAACGGAAATAAATACGTAAAAAAAAAAACAACAAAAATAACATGCTCTTAAGCCAAAAAAAACATTCGTTGATTTTAGAACCAAATACAATTTGCCTGATTTCATGTTATGATTGTTTATTTCCCCATTTTGTTTTTAATATATATATATATATATATATATATATATATATATATATATATATATATATATATATATATATATATATATATATATATATATTATCTAAAGACAATGCCAGTGAGATTTATGAAATATCAATATGCGAGTATATTTAGATCATGACGAACACTGAAAAATAACAAATTCATTAGCGTATTTAAAATACTACTTGAGCAAAGAATGTTTACAAAGTTTACAAACCTTTAAGGCACCTATTTGTATTAAATGCAGAATATCCATTTTTACATTTGCAGCTTCCATTGAAACAGCCTGAGAATGGTTGTATACACTGTTCTTGCTGCTCACAAAAATCATTTATTCCTAGATTTCCTATAATGATTTAGAATAATGATTAGCTGTTAATTCTATTCATTTAGAACATGTTTTTGCAATACTATGACATATATGAGTAAACAAATCAACTTTCATGGAAAAACACATTTTAGCTGACGTGTTAATGCAATGACACCTATTAAATATTTCTATTTTTAAAAAATCCAATTGTAACTACTATGATTATCCTCTAACGACTTGATTGTCGTCATTTACAATGAGAATTTAATATAATTAAATACATCTTATTCTAATCTATTTAGTATTTAATAAATTTCGTTTATTGACATTTAAGGTCTGGCAGTCCTCAACATAAACATGATTTATTTCAAAGAGGCTGATACTAGTATGCTAACCACCAGATTTGCCCCAAACTTTTAAATAGATGTCTGATATTGGGCGTACATACAATTCAAACATTTTAAGTTTGAAATTGGAACCAATGGATCGGATGCCATGGAGTAATCATCATATGCTGAAAGGATACACCCGCCGTGTGCTCGTTGTCTTAATTGGGGAAAACAGTAAAATCCGTAGATATTTAGGTGATTTATGATGGTTTAACAAGTATGTATTATCAATATAATTGTTGTTGATATAAATTAAATCTAAACACCTTTTTTATAATGAATACTTATCATACGTTTAAGAAAATAAAAATATAATTTACAATTTACCTCGACCATCAACTCTCTTAAACTTTAACAGCTCATCTTTGTTTTATAAGATCAACAAAATTGAAAAACTTTTTTTTTTCTTGTCAAATGTTTAATCAAACTTTGGTAAAATGTATTTCAAAGTATAGAATTTTTTATGCAAATGACATGTGGTGATAACAAACAGTGTTCAAAATCAAAAGTCCAAATGAAAAACATTATTAAACAGGAGCATAGCAAACATGGACCTCTAAACAAATTACAGGTAGGTGCCATGGAGGAGTGAGCATCCTCTGCTGGCCGTTCACAACCGCCGTGTGCTCATTGTCATAATCGGAAAATCGGAAAAATCTGTAGACAATTAGGTGATTAATGATGGTCTAACAAGCATTAAAGCGTCAGTCAGCATACGACCTAGTGGAAGATTGTATTTGCTGACATGGTTGTTGTGTCGACCATAGAACTTACGAATAGATGACTTCAATCGAGACTGTTTATAGACCTGTTATATCAACACGTTTGTCAGTAGCTTGCCTCGTCTTAGAAACTGTACATACGTAAATCATACGTTTGAGCTTCTCATATCTAAACATCCTTTCGTAGTGAATACGTATTATACTTTTAAATAAAGGCAACCTAACTCCTAACATCAACCTAATGTAGATAAGACAAATGGCCAAAATGAGTATGCACGGTGTTTGCCTAATAATTTTCCAGTTTACTCAGAATGATATTTATCATCCTAAACTCAACATATTTTACCTGGGTAGCACTTCCTGTCAATTTGGATGTATCCTGGGCTACATAAACATGAACCATGATCACAAACAGTGGCAAATTTTGTTCCATTGCATTGCAAATTGAAAGCACATACATCACCAATGGTAACCTTTACTGAATGAAGAAAAAATAAAACCATTAAATATCTAATAATTGTTCTCCAAAATGCATTTTATGAAATTAAACAAGGTTTTTTTCCCTTTTTTAACATCTTTAAATTGCTTCTCTCGGGCCTTATGTATTATACATAATATTGTTGTTGAAATAAGCTATATTACATCTTAACACCTAAACACCCTTACGTTACATGTATGAATGTGTATCATGCTTTTCAATAAATGCAAACTAAAGAGGTTAAGAGCAATTGCCAAAATAAACATGCACGGCTTTCGTGTTTGTAATATTTTCCTGTTAACCAAGAAATTATACTTATCATAATAAACTCGACTTGTTTTACCTGGGTAGCACTTCCTGCCAATTTGGATATATCCTGGGCTACATGAACATACATCATGATCACAAACATTGGCAAATGCTGTTCCTTTGCATTGCCGATTGTGCTCACATGTGCCACCAATGGCTACCCTTTCTGATTGAATCGAAAATTAATACACCAGTATATCAAAACGTCATTTTTTTTATCAACTTTCACCTCCGTCAAATATATTTAAACCTCAATTAATATAATTATTTAATATCAATTTTTTTTTTTATAATTTTGATATATTTTAATTACAAAGCTAGAACAATAACACTGCTAGATTTTATTCACATTTTAACATTACAGTTTCATTATAAAGACCGTTAAGTTTTACAAATTTTCGTCTTGGGCGATAATTTACAAGAGCTACCGGTATTTTGCATTATATTACATTAAGAATTACCAAACATAAGTTACTTGTTTATTTCAGTGTCAGTAAGTAACATAAAAGGTCTGTATAAATTACAGTATAAACAATAATTTTTAAAGTTATTACCTATATATATATATATATATATATATATATATATATATATATATATATATATATATATATATATATATATATATATATATATATATATATATATAACTTATTTGCATACCAAAGTCAAACAATTGCAATTTTATTTTACACTCATTAACGGAAAGGAGATTTAAATGGTTGGTTTATGGCAATCTGGGAAAACATTGTTTAGTCGGATTTTTGTTTCCAAATTTAACATATTTATAGATGTAATTTTAAATCTCATTTAATATTTGATAATTTGATAAGATTTTTTTCACTAAGCTAAGCGCATTGATGAAGTTTTCCGGTAAATTTTATACGTCGATCAATTGAAAAATTATTAAATTCATTTCTTAAAACAAAGTATTATTTTTTGGAAAAACTGAATTATAGGAATATTTTAGCTGATCTTTTTTTGTACTACCTTTATATGCACCGAAAACATTAGCAGCGATTTGCTTAATTTATCGTCGTTTTGAAAACTAAGCCTGTATATTAACACGTTGCTACATGTATTTTTTACAGCTTTACGCTGTGTTTATTTTTTTTTTTTCATATATAATGTGTAAAAAGTAGTTTGTAGGCACAATGTATTGGTATAATTTATGATATCTTAATAAAAATGTTTATATAAACTAAAACTAATACTACTATAAATCTAAACATTTAATCCCCACACAAAAAATGAATTTGTTTTCTTGAAATTATAATATTCAAATATTTTTAAGATGCAATAAAACATTGTGTTCTATACTACATATTAGTATTATCAAGTAAAAATAATATCTTACCTTTCAAACACTTTTTGCCCTCCAAAATATATCCAGGGATACAATGACAGACACAGTAATTGTTTATACGGACACACTGTGCATCATTTATGGAGCAGGCATAAACATTATTCCACATTATGTATTCTTCTGTAGAATGAATTATGTGCCTTCATATTGTATTTATTACTAGTTTTTAAATATCATTTTGAATAGTAACATTGTAATTAAAAAATAAACCATCAGTTTGATTCCTTTCATGCCTAATTACTTACATGTAGTTTATACAATTTTGTATATTGAAATGAATATGTGACTTACCTGTAATCCACGATGAACAGTTGATTTGTAGATTTTTATTAGACCTGTGCGAGTTTGGACAAAGACTGAAATTTGTTACCTCCTTGCCTATTATTAGATCAATGCTTTTAATAGAGTATTTGCTGCCAGTATACAAGTTTCCTATCCGCAGATTGCATTTGTTAAGACTGTTGGTGGCTGTAATGAAATAAAAAAGGACACCCATGGGCCACATCGCTCACCAGAACGACAGTTCAATGTATCATTTTATTTTAGTTTTTAAATAGTTTCCCAATAAATTTCACTGTCTTTTTAGTCTTGGATTACAATTTAAACAATTTAGAATGTAGTTCTTGAGAAGATTTTAAAACATAATCACTATATATTTCTATTTTAAACTCTTAACCATTTTCGGGGTCCCAAGTATCAGTCCGGGGTTTACAATTTCAGCAAGTAAGAATTTACATAATTGGAGGATGCTTGCATAGTAATATAACAACTGTTGGCAATGTAGTTCTTGAGAATATTTTTAAACATTTTCCCTATATATTTCAATGTTAAACTTTGAGCCTCTCTTGGGGTACCAATTTTAATCTAGGGGTAAGGATTTTAACATTTTCAACAATCCTCATTATATATACAAGTTATGGTGTGAAAATTGGCATTTCTGGTGCAGTAGTTCTTGAGAAAAAGATTTTTAAAGACATGCACCCTATTTTCACTGTTTCGCAATTATCTCCCCGTTTAAAACCTTTAATAAGGGTTGTGCCTTTTCATTAACAGTTTCCATAAAGTTACTTTGTACCAAGTTTGGTTAAATTTGACAATTGTGGAGAAGAAATCAAAAATGTGATAATGTGACGACGGACAACGGTTGATAAGAAAAGTCACTTGAACTTTCGGTTCAGGTGAACTAAGAATGTGATCTCATTATCTAACAAGGTCGAGTTTAGTTCGAGTACGCATGACTTTGTGTATCTTTCAATTTTCATTCCGCCGTAGGTGCATGTTATAATGTTCTTTTGAACTATGTTTTAAAACAAAATATACATTACAGTGGATATAACGATACGCCAGGGACTGGTAAATTTGCTTCGTTATAAGCGTATTTCGTTATATCCTTCAAGTTTAAAATGGGATATATAGTCACAGAGAATGAAAATATCTTCCCTGTAAGAGTGACTTTATTATAAGCGTGTTTGCTATAATCGAGTTTTACTGTATATGTAATGTTTATTAGTTCAAAAATTGTGATTTTATGAATTTGCTGGAGAAAAATACTGAAATGGCGCTTACACAGCATGCATCGTTTCACGATATTTTAAAGCATGCATAAAGCCAACGTGTAAGTTTTGTTTGCTCATTTATTCGTGGCGGCGATTGATTTTAGAAGTAAGAATTTTTTGACAGAGAATTACGAAAAACATATTAGCTAGAGTGTTATTTTGTGAAAAAAATAAGTTTTATAAGCTTATATATTTTACACTATGTCGATTTCTGGGAGAAAAAAATCCAACTTTTATATTATTTCCAAACCAAGCAATAAGGTAAACATTTCTATTTTTAATTTCACCATTGTTTACAATAGTTTTTATATATCTGAAAGAAAATGAAATCTCTCTGTCAGAAATACAAAAGTATGAGAAAAAACCGGAAACATATCGCGCTTATTCAACAAATTCCCATACAGTCCCATAGTAAAAGGTGTTAACTATCGAGGCGACTACCTAGTAAATCAGGATGGTAAATATTTCATTTCTTGATCTTAAAATGATGATATAGTAGTAAAACTAAGTGAAAGAAATTTCATCAGAATATCTTAGGTAGAAATAGAAATTTACAATAGTATTCATATATCCGAAAGAAAAAGAAATCCCGTAAACAGTTCGCGCTAATTCAACAAATTCCGATACAGTTCCATAGTAAACAGTCACTGTGGTAACTATCGAGGCGACTTTCTTAAAAATCGGGGTGGTAAATAAATCAGTTTTTGTTTTAAAAAATTGATATGGTAGTAAAACTATGTGTAAAGCATTTCATTAACAAATCTCAGGTAGAAAAAATTACACACGGCCTTGATAAAAGTCAGGCAAAAATAAATCAACTGTGTGTTTTTAACTCATGTCCAGTTCTTAAAAACGATATTTTATGCATTAGTATATTCTCTTTTTTGGTTAAAATACGTATGTAGTTTCATGTACAAAGAATATTCATTTCATTTTTTCTATATTAACTGGGTAGTTTTAAAAATGAATATTTACATTCCCATATCTGTGTCCTTATATGAACCTACAAAATAGCGGAAATGTTAAACTCTGTATGAACTTTTTCATAATGTCACCATGATAATAGCACGCGCTTATCGCTTGTCGCTTTAATTATTGTTAACATACCATCTCAGTAATTCTAACAGTTCTAACAGCTTCTTTAAAACACGAATGCTTAAAAGTTCACCGGGATATGAACTTGGTTGGTACATGTTCAAATTTTCTGAGGAACTGTTCGGGCTTCACAGGATTTGATCACGTACAGTACCTGCAACGTTATTTTTTACAATCCTATCCTATCGTATCGTGTATCAATCCTATCGTACTGTTCTATCATGCGTTAATTCTATCCTATCGTGCATGTATACTGTTCTATCGTGCGTTAATCCTATCCTATCGTGCGTTAATCCTATCAGGGTTTTCGTTTAATTTCAACAATTCTTCCGTTTATCCTATCGTGTTAATCGTGTTATGCCTTTTCATAAGTATTACTAAGTTGCAACTCGTTCGGTGCGCCGTTAACGAATATTTATCGAACAAGAATTGTAAAATCCTATCCAACATTCCGTCAGGATACTGATTTTTAATTTTTCTTAGATCAAAATTAACCAATATTATATGTATTAATATTGTTAACATTGAAAATGAAAAACGAAGTTCTTAGGAACAAGGTAACATGTTTACCTGTTACGAATATATCAAATCGCACGCAGAGTGTATACCTGCGTTAACATTAGCTTTTATACAATATAATTTTGTTACATCATATTTTACAGAAACAAAACAATTTATGATATAATTTATATTTAATTAAACCCGAGTTTTATTTTGAACCCGTTATTTTCCGTGTGATTTTTGATTTCAGGCTGAAATGTTCTCGACAATCAGCTAGGGTGTGTGGTAATGAAAACAATGTTAACAAATCGTACGCAGAATGTGTATATGCGTAAATATTCATTTAACTTGTCTGTGATAATTCGTTTTTAATGCATCATTTTCTTATACAGAAAGAAATGTACTTATGAAAGATTTTATATTTACTTTATACAAGAGTTGGATTTTTAAATTAAACCCGCTATTTTCCGAGTCAGTCAATCTCGGGCTGAAATATTCGCGGCGATCGGCTTTCGGTAATGAAACAATTTTAACAATACAGAAAATGCATTGATCATTAAAGCTCATTATTTTAGTTGAAAAACAATTAACTGGTCATTTTTATACATTCTATAAATGATGCAGCGATGATTAACAACTCGACAATTGTTACTAAAAAGAAATTCCACATAAATCTTTATTTGTACGTGTTCTCTCTCAAATTCTGCCATTATCAGTTTGTTCGTAAATATCGTTTAAAGCGATCACACGTTTATCATGAACATCGGTCATCCTTTCCTATCAATCCTATCATATCATGCGTGTATACTGTTCTATCGTGCGTTAATCCTATCTTTTCGTGCGTGTATACTGTTCTATCGTGCGTTAATGCTATCCTATCGTGCGTGAATCCTATCCTATCGTTTATCTTGTAAAAAATAACGTTGCGGGTACTGTAACCACCCAAGTTCAATTTTTATACTCGCACTTTCTAAAGAAAGTTCGGGTAAATTGTTGTTACCCTGTTCCGTCCGTCCGTCTGTCACGTTTTACTTTCTAAAACTGCTCTTACATCTTATAAACCAGCAAACTGAACTCTTGGAGTTTAATTTGGGGTATCATGTTGTTTTGTAAAAAGGTTTCAAAAATTCTCTGTTAGTCCTGGGGGTCAAACAATTGGTAGAAAATGACGTTTTTCACAAAAAAACGTCTTCCTCGAACTCCTCCTACATTTTCAACAGTAGACAAATCATCTCTTGGAATATGTTTTAGGGTATCCTATAGATGCGCAATAAGGTTTCGGAATTTTTTAATTTTGTTCTGGGGGTCATTTAATGGCTGAAAAATGACGTGTTTTTTTTTTTTTAAATGGTTTCAAAAACGTCATTTTTTTATCAGTAGCCAAATGATCTTCTAGATTATGATTGGGGTGTCATATTGAAGTGTGATTAGGTTCCAGATATTTTTTTTATGAAGGGGATCAGTGGGCAACAAAAAATGACGGGTTTTTTGCCAAAAAAAAAGTATAGTTCCCAGAACTCCTCTTACAACTTTTGGAGTAGCTCCGTCATCTCTTGGGATATAATTGAGACTGTCCTATAGATGTGCAATAAGGTTTTAAAAATTTAAATTTCATCCAGGGAGTCAAATAGTAGCAGAAAGTTGACGTTTATCACTAAAAAAAAAACATAGATCCTAGAACTTCTCTTATGATTTAATGGATAGACACATCATATCTTGGGTAATGATAGGGACTGTCCTATAGATGTGCAGTAATGTTTTAAAAAATTTAATTTCATCCAGGGAGTCAAAAAGTAGCAGAGAATTCACGTTTATCACTAAAAAAAACATAGATCCAAGAGCTCCTCTAGTAATGGATAGACACATCATATCTTACGATATGATAGGTACTGTTCTACAGATGTGCATTACGGTTTTGAAAAATTAAATTTAACCCTGAGGCCCGTTACCTACATACCTTTTGATGCCCTTTAATTAAGGATCAAGAATATATATGGTTAAGGGGTGGGGATCTCAACCGTTTTCGAGATATTCGTGCACTTCCTGTTCGAAGGGGGTCACGACCACCCCGGGAACAAGAATATACATGGTTTAAGGGTGGGGATCTCAACTGTTTTGAAGATATCAAGGGACTTGCTGTTCAAGGGGGGTCAGGACCACTCACAGGGCCCATGACCTACATAACATTTGATGCTCATTGACATCAGAACCATGAATATATATGATTTAGGGGTCATGATTATAACAGTTTCTGAGATATATGGTAATTTCAAATTCCTGGGGGGTGGGGATGACCCCAGGGGTCAGGTAAAATAAACCTTATATATTGCCAGTAACAGTCAATATATGATTATGGAAACCTTATATTTAATATCTTTGTCCGTTTTAAAGTTACCATTTACAATAGAGTCTACTATTCTTCCTACAAGGTTCAATGTTAGACCCCACACCGTTTTGACCCCCCCCCCCAAAAAAAAAGTGGTTGTCTAACCCAAAATGAGAAAAATCAAACCAGGATACACAACTAGATATGCAGGCCTATTATATCCTAGAGTTTTGTACAATTATGTTCAGCCATCTCTTAGAAACAAGTTCAGAGCGGGAAAGAAGGAGACGAAGAATAATAATATATGTATTAAGAACCGTACAAAAACAATAAGTCTCCAAATTTCATTCGGGAGACTTAATAATAAAGATTAAATAGAGATAGGATGATCAAACATCAATCTATCTATCAATATATCTAAAGATAATTGACAATTTCTGATTCTAAGGGGGTCAGGATAATCCTGACCCCTTCGGGTCATGACTTACATGCCATAATGATCTGATGCGCCATGACCTAAGGGGGAATAATATCTATTGATTAAGGTGGGGATCTCAATGGTTTTTATGATATTTGATAATTTCAGGAAGGGAACTTGGGATCATGACCTACATAGCATCTGAAATGCCTTGAACAAAGAAACAATAATATAATATGTACATGATATATGATTCAATTAAGAACCCAGATATAGATCAATCATCTATGTTTTGTAACACTTCCTATGTATATACACATGTATTAGTTTGTGTTTTCTTCTATACTATTCATGTTCATTACTGTAGTATGGCTACGTTTAATTTCAATTACATTAAAGAATTGTCAAATATATGACTTGGAACCCACCCCCAAACAAATTCAAATATAAACTGCCCCCCCCCTACCTTAATTGTCGAATGATCTACTAAAATCAAAATATAATTTGGGAGACTAAAAACTTTTATAAACTGCTAAAAAATGTTCTTCTTAAAAACAATTACATATTGAGATATGATCAAAGGTCATATTTCTACCTTGGGATCAATAACTAATATTTATTGACAAGTTAAAATTAATAACAATAAATGATTCAAATTATAAATGTTTATACTCCACATCCAACCCCCCAACCCCCCCATCCAACCTGGTTCTAATGATTCAGTCTTCTTAATACACTCTCACGTGTGTACAGTAGCAAATTTTAAATCATTTCTTGATTGGTTTTTCTCTCCTGATGCACATTAACATTTTGGAAATTGCTTAATTCATTTTTTAAGATTTATAAACAAAATGTTATATGCATGTGTATTCGCCTATTTTGGGCAATTGTAAACTCTCCGAAACAAAGCAGTACACGCATCATCATTAGGCAATGAATTACCCACATGGATCAAACACTACATATGAATAAGATAAAATACACTAATATTTTTAGTTCTAGAATGTCAGAGTGTCTCCAAGGGGGCAAAACCTATATATACAATTTGACGCGCAATGACACAAAGAGCAAGAATAAATTATATGGTTTAGGGATGAGGATCTCAGAAGTTAACAAAATATACAGTGTATCAACATTTCCTATGTCATAAAGGGGGGGGGGGGTTAAAGACAACACTTGGGGGTCATTAATGCACTTTAAACCATATTTTCCCGTTTCATGGGGTCAGAACAGTCCCATAAGATCATGACCTACATTGTATTTGATGCATGATAATACATTAAGAAAGAAATACTCCTTCCTTCCTATTATAACTCATATAAAAATGATAAGTGTCTACACTTACTTACATGTAATACACAAATTTAATACGAAATTGTTTATACAGGGTCAATATGGGGTCAACTAAATAATGTAAGTCTGACAAATAAAAAAATAACTTTTGCAATTAAAATAACAGCAACTTTATAAATGCGATAGGATAGGTAACAATGATAAGCTTATTTAAATATTAAAAGATGATGATATAGTATGTTGTCAAAGGGAGATCACATTTAGAAAGTGAAAGTAAAACTGATGTGTGCTGGCATCTCATTATATTGTGCTACTTCTACTACATGTATAATGCTTACCTATATTGGTCAACATCATAATGATTATCCAATTAAAGCACAATAATGAATTCCTTTAGCTTTTTCTGTATATGGAAAACACATACATGTATGTATACATGTGAAACCATCTAATCGAAAAGCTGGGTAAAACTAGTACCCGCTAATGAGACCTGCAGACCTGTGCTGTGTACGTAACTTCAAACAAAGATCAGTCATTTGTAACATGCATGTATTTTTATGACCTATTCTTCAGAACCCCTTGCACTATTTTATAAGGTAAATAACAGCTTAAAGGTGGAGCAGGACACCTGCATATTGTATGTATACTTCCTATTGAGATAAACAATAAAGTATAGATATTAATTAAATATAAACCCACCAAATAATGTTATCTAACATTGAAGCGCAATGGGTTGGAGCGTTTACATGTCTGTAAGAGCATTGGGGTTCAAGGTGTATTTTTGGTAATTTTACTATTAATATAAATGATTTTTCATGGGGAGGGGGGGGGTCTCGACCCTTCAATCCCACCCCTTCTCTAAATTTGTGCACACGATGATGTACATGTAGGCACACAGAAGCAAATTTAAAACCGGCAACCGCCACGGGGAGGGAGCATAATTTAATTTTGTTTGTAATAATTATATAGACCGTTATACTTTATATGACATGAAACGTTAAGATTATTGATTAACTGAAAATTCACTGCAAACAGTTCAACCCCAAATTGCACATAAAGTGCTGCTTATGTGTATTTTCATATGGGAAGGGATCTCATCCTTCAGTTATGAAAATTATAATTTTTAAATGTATTACCGGAGCTTGCATGTGGCCTTCATTTTTAATTAAACTGGTACAAAACAGTGTTATTTAGGGGCAAGCACTTGGTGCGGGTATTACTGTCTAATGACAGCATCTAGTTTAACTTGCGCTTTATTTCTTATTAAAATGAATAATTCTAATTTGTTATGCTGTCACAGTACTTTATCAGTTTTCGTTTTGATTTGATTTTGATAGTAATTTTAAATCAAATTCATAACAGATAGGTTTTTTTAATGAGACCATGTATTGCCAATATTTACATTTGCAAATATGTTTACTGATATGAACCTATAGAATAGCAAAAACGTTACATTCTGTATATTTACATTCATTGTATATTTCCCCTTATGTTTGCATTGGAAGTCTGTGACATTCATTTTCCTATGAACACTTTTAGATGATGAGTTTTATTATGACGTCATAAACGTTGCAGTGTAACGTCACTTGCGAAAATCAGAGTTCACGCTTGTGGTCGTTACAATGACTCTTCCATAAATTAAACTTACCCTTAGGATAACACAGTAATTTTGAGGTATAAATCACATTTGCAGACAAGGCAAGATTTCAAAAGAAATATAAATATGTCATGCAGACAAATTACCATACAGCGCTAAAGCGCGGTATTTAATTTATCTGCACAGCCTGGTGGGTTATAGGACAGGCGACATCCCAAAATAAGCATTAATTGCTTAACTGAACTTTTTCGTGACTTCACAATGATCACCGCACGCGCTTATCCTTTAACGGTTACATTACTGTAAATACAAAAACAAGGATTTATTGATAATTATGAACAACTTGACATATTTAATATATATGTACTTGGTTGGTTCGTGCTCAATTCTTCTGAGAAGCCCTTCGGGTTTCCCAGGATTTGATCACGTGACAAAACAACTTCAACCTTTTAAAAAATATATTGTTTATTTCTTAATTATACAACAGAAGCTATCATGTTTAAACCTTTTGCACGTTATCAACATGATACATACAATGTATATGCAAAGAGGGAAGAAAAAACAAGTTTTTTAAAGTGTAAAATTCAATATATTACGTGGGAGAAGTCTAAAATAGACTGTGCCTGCTGCTCAATGCTATTCAATATATCATACTGAATAAAATATGGTTTAAATTAAAAATATTACGTGACAATAAGCTGCAGAGAGGAACCAACAAGAAGTGTAAAATAGGGTACAATGGCAATAATTGGTTATAAAACTTTATTTTTGTATCTGCAAAACAAAAAACGTCAAATGTAAAGCATGCAAACTGCACTTAACCTACATAATGTCAAACTGTACTCCTTGTATATTTATACGGTATGTTCCACTAAATTTAAAGTTTCTTTAAACTGTAATGATATTTTGAATCCCTGTTGAATAAATGATTCTTAATTTATTGCATAGTATCAAATCAAGTTGATATTCAATATCTGTTATCTATTTTAACATACTGTCTGGTCAGTAAGAGTGTATTTTACCATTTTACTACTTACCTATTAATACGATAAGCGTACATTGATCCGTGAACCATCAGAATGAAATCTACCAAATAAGATAAAAACAATAAAAAAAGTGAAAATATGTATCTTTTAAATTGTATTTGACATTATTCATTATCAGGATAGAATATAAAGATAGAGAGATATAGAAAAATAAAGCCATAAAAGAATTGAA
The DNA here is from genome assembly GCF_963853765.1 of Magallana gigas. Taxonomy (NCBI): domain Eukaryota; kingdom Metazoa; phylum Mollusca; class Bivalvia; order Ostreida; family Ostreidae; genus Magallana; species Magallana gigas. The sequence goes on from NC_088856.1 coordinate 26,510,799, forward strand.
TTTTTTAAATCATGTCTTTTTCAATATTCTCGACCTAGTTACCAGATATAAAGATACGCTGTATTAGAATGCAGTGTATGGTCAATGTTATATTAAGATCCTAGACTTCAGTTTTCCTTGGTACCGGGTGTCAGGCAAAAGCAGTCAACATTCAAATCCATCATTTACTAGAGCAGGTGTATATAAGGAAAAGGGAATCATTCTTTGAGTATTATGAGGTGATAATTTCGGTTGGGGCGTGATCAAATCCAATAAAGCCCGAAGGGCTTAATGATAGATTTGATCACGCCCCGACTGAAATTATCACCTCATATTATTCAAAGAATGATTCCTTATTACTTATATTTATAGAATTTTAAGCCATCGTACCATTAACTATATAAATATAAAATAGCAAACCCCCTGGAGCCCGAATTTGGCGTCATTTGTATTATGGGTTATATACATGGAGTACAAAATCGATACGTAGTGTTATCACAGGCAAAGACACTGGAAAATGTAAATATATTCGATTAAAACGGTAAATAGGTGGAAGGGAAAAATGCGAGATGTAAAGTTAGACAACGAAAACTGTTCTCGTGAACAGAAACGATAAGTCGTTTATATTAAAGCCTCTATAGTTTAAACCAACCATAACTCTTCATAAACATATAAAACCTAAAACAAGCAAATCTTTCTAAAAGCAAAAAGATGTTGATAAAATTACTCTTCAAAATTTGTGTATGTATCGTTTTCATTCAAATAGATTAAACAAGTGTTGAGACTATTTGTATCTATAGATAAAACATCTATGCATGACAGATTCATCGACAGTACAGAGTATCTATTATTTCATTACATATGTTAAATATAATTCAGATGTTACAAATAAAACACTTAGTCTAGTAAAGTATAAGAATTCATAGTGTTGCATTTCTTTCTCTTTAGAGAGAATACGATCAAAAGTTTGATGTTTGGCCATTTTTCATAAATAAGTTCATCTTTTAATACACTAAATGTTATGAATGCTGATTCCTCAATTGGATATTTCATAGTTTATCTAAAAAAAGAAACATGTTATTACTAATATGTAAGGACCAATGTATACTTATTTATCAATTTTATGATGATGTAAATGAGCTTTCGCGACCCCTAAACAAGGTGACTTTACATTAAGCAATCAGTCTATAGACAAGTACAAAACGTTTTTCAATGAGTTTTATAATAGAACAGATACAAAGATTTAAGAACTTTTGAAAAGCAGCAATGGTAGAACTTTTTTTTAATTCTATGAGCGGCGGAATGATAGCAAAGTTTGACCATTCGATGACAATTATAACATTTTCGAAATGGACCCATGAGTTATATGCTGACCTTACAAAATTTCGGCATTTTTCTTCAGAAAACCCTCTTTTATTCTTTTTTTTCATATAACAAAACACATGTTAACAATGTATATAAAGGCAATATTGATTATGTTTGTTCGTTGGGTCGAATAGATTGTCTTCAGTTTTGTCACGTGCTATAATTCATACGCGAGAATCTGAACCCCAGTCATCAATTGCTATTGCATAAAGACCTCCGTTTTGGGAAATTATTGCAGTCGAGGCTAACAATAAACTCATTCTGATACTATACAATGAGCATCTTGTCATCATATTGATATAAAAATACCATAAAAATACCATAAGTAACCTACATATATATCGATATAACAAATATAGCGACCTCTTTATTATCTTTAATACATAGACAATTAAAACCTGAGACTACATTGTGTATTCTCTCTGATAGCTTGAACTTCCGTGCATAGAAATGATCAATTATGTGAGGAAAAATTGATCTCCATATCGAAAATAGTAAAACACATTTGAAGACATAATAATACATGAAACATACTGACAACCTCCCTTAACCCTTTGCTTTATTACTAGATTGATATTGCACGATAAAAAGGGAAATCTGTAGACTTCGTACATGTACATGTACCTATGCACTAAAACGGTCCATCAATGAAAAGAAAATTATCTACTGGTCTTCGTTTCTGGTTTTCGTATGGATATATCATTAATTCATATTTTGTTCTTTACATCATATAAAACATAGAAAAAATATTTGATGTAACATATTATATGACATCCGTTCTTCATGCCGTTTAATTTAACCATGCTAGGATGTTTTTGTAGCCATGCTGTGTTGTCATATAGTCACCATAGTGATAAAAAACTTTATTTTTATTCACCTCTAGTCTAATTATTGGTAAAATACTAAATACATGAATGTACAAACACCGGCATCTGTATTGATATAACTATAAAGGTTATTTATTGTCTCTATATTGATTTAAAATATATTTTTAGTACATAAACAATATTTTCCGTATTGATTTTCCGATACAAAACATGTGACCACTTGTCGATGTTTAAAATGAACATGCAGCTATAACCAAACTGACTTCCTAGTTTTGAAATGTACATGTATAAAACATGTACATACACTGATCTTCAGTCTCCATAATGAAATAGTTAGTTAGGTTACCCAAGTTGGTAACATCGACAAAAGGACATTACAAGTTGTTTTTCTTTAAACATAAAGTTTGCAAAATGCTTTGACATTTAAGATGATATAAGTATTTTCTTTTGACCAGCGTGGTAAAACGACGTGTTAACATACTAAATAGATAAGAAGACCAGAAATCATTTCATTTTTATATTGATATGGAATAATAATCTAAACAATGAATACTAGTATTGCTTTAATTCAACGTGTCATCATGAAAATAGACACCATAGGTTGCCATATTATTTTCATCGACAACGCAAGAGACAATTATATGTTAAACCAAACAACTAATATGAAACAAACAAATATTCTTGTGAACTGATTTTCAAATCAACTGTTATATTCAGATAAATGTTCGATGTAGTACTAATATTCATTAGCTTTTTAGTCCGCAACATAAATATAAGTATAAACATTAAAAATTTAAATATTATTGTAAAGGTTACTATTGAGGAAACACTATGTATTTATTATCTCATTTGATCAATGAATATTTTAAACTATCAATATCTTTTAACTAAAGAGCAACACATATTAAATTCTAAGAGAATATTATCTTTAAAGTCTTCCACTTCAGATAAACAAAACAACTGACACTACATACTGAATCACCAATTTCAACTATTGAAAAAAGTACAAGATCACAAAATTTCTTCCCTCTTATGAAGGTTTACTACTTTTATTAACATTGAAAGCAGCTTGTAATAATGCAAAGAGACGTCCCACACAAGAGCCTTTGTTGTTATCGAACAAAGGGGACATCATATAAGGCATCATTTTTTTTTCATTTTATGATACTTCATAGTCCCAAAACATATTTCAATCGGATTGAAAAAAGTTGTTATAATTTCCTTTCCCTTAATTACCGTATAACTGAATTTTTCTACGGGGTGCTATTTTTGCAAAATTCTGCGATCAAGTCTTAATCGCAAAAAATTCAATCGGAAAAAATAGGTCATAAAATCCGAATTCACGCTTCGTTGCGTAATACAGGTATCGATAATTGTTCGGTGAATACCCCGTAGTTAGCAGTCACTTCACGCTTTGCCAGCAAAATGGCGCTGTTGATAAAATTTGAAGCCTATAAGTAATTTTCTTGATACACCAAAAACTCCGAGAGGAAAGTACATGACTTTTTCACCGAGCGAGAGAGATGAGATAGGACACTACGCCAGTGTACATGGACCTTCGTCGACCATTAAACGTTTTCAGACAAAGTTTCCAGGACTACGTGAAAGTACTGTAAGAAATTTACGAATCTCGAAAACCTAAACTTGATTTTTCAGACGACGAGAACTGTGAAATTTCTGAATTGAATCCGTGCAAGCGGGATAAAAAAGTTTTACTCGGTAACGAACTGGATTCCGACGTGCAAACTTACATTCATTCATTAAAGAAATCGGGGGCAGTTATTAACACAGCAATCTGCATTGCCATTGCGGAGGGCATTGTCTGTGCCCATGACGAGCAGCTACTATCTTGTAATAATGGCGGACCGATCAATAAAATAATAAATAAAAAATAAAAATAGACTTTATTGTTTAAATGTCTACTAATAAAATTCAATAAAAATAGACTTAATAAAGTGTCAAAGTGAAATCGCAAGAATTAAAATCGCAAAAAATAAATATAACTTTTTCAGGATCAAATCGCAAAAATTTGCACCCGCATTAAAAACCAGTTATACGGTATTACAAACTGGCATTCAGCATGATTGAACAAAAATCAGATCTTCAAGAATTGGTACATATGGAATAAACATTAACTAATTTACTTCTGGTCATCCTTGTTTTTCTTTTCATAAACCTTAGTCTATTTGTTGGGGGTTTTTTACGACTAAGTTAAACAATTTATTATTTCATGTTAAACAATTAAAATGAAACCAAATCAAAGTATAATTTTTGAGTTAGTTTTTAAATTAACTTTTATAATCGTATGTATGATAAGTGTTCAGAGAAGCATTATAGGGGCATGGTCAAATATTTTGAGTGCCACTCGTAAAGTTACATGTACAATGTATAAGCAAGATACAAAACATACAATTTTTTGTTATGTAAACAAGGTTCGTGCCATGTTTTTTGTTAACATCGGGTCAATATAGCGGTAAAAGTACATTTTTCAAGCTGATTTTTTTTCTCTGCCAGTTCGTTTTAAGCATAAAATAGAAGTTCTTAGCATTTGTCGTTTTCACTTTAGGTCTAAAACTAGAATTTTCCTTTCAACTTTTCAAAATTAAACAAAAGCATGACATCAGCTTTGTTTACATAACAAACAATTTTGTGAGCTCTGTAACTCGCTTACAACTCGACGACAGACACTCAAATGTTGGTTTACTATCAGAAATATCTTACTTAAGCATTGTTAACATTAACAAGAGGCCCATTGGGCCACATCGCTCACTTGAGCAACAATGGGCGTTCAAAAGATATTGTGCCATATGGTCCCTCGGTAGAATAACAAACAATGAATATTGTAAAGTATTCGAATATTACACTTATTTTTGCATACACGTAATCTTTGACATTGTACCTTCATGAAATACTATTTTTTACCAGAATAAGAAAATCTTACGAAAGATATAAAACTAAACATTTGGTAGGGGTACACTGTTAAGATGTTAACTTCCAATTCCCTATATTTTCGTTCTGCGCCCCCCCCCCCACTTTGTAAAGCGATCAAAATATATGAGAGCATATAGGCACATTTTTTTCATCAACTACTTACTAGTTCTTATATCTAAAAAAAATATAATAGTTATTGTTTTTTATTTAAAAAATCCTACATGTATAGATGTGAAGAAGGAAATTGTACCTCAATGTGCTCAATTCCTCAAATTTAAAACTTTCAAAAATTGAATTTGTCTTCTCCATTATAATTAAATGACTGTTATTTACCTCGCGTACAAACAAGGAAAATTTCCGCTGTGATATATTCTTTAGGAATAGCGATAATTACTTTATCCCCGCAACAGAAATGTGTCAGAACTATGAAAACTGATTTTAAAATGTCGTTTTTATTTACTCGTGTCTGAAAACTATCAAAATTGATGTAGACTTCACATCATTTATTGTATAAAGAGGGGACCCCAGAGAGTAGGTATATACAGAATTTCATTCTTTTATTTTGTTTGTACAAGTATTTAACATACTCTAATTCATATAGAATTTCTAATGTTCAACCAAAATTTCAGCGTCGATCGTAGAATTATAAGCAAGATACAGAGCTCACAGTTCGCCTAGGTTTGAGTCATATTTTGTTCACATGAGTTTATTACATTCAGCTTAAGATTTTTAACTTGGTATTTCCTATTCAGCATTTAAAATTGAAAAAAAAGACTGGACTAAGATTTTCAATTCTTTTATTCACTCAAGACCAGTTCACTGGTATTTGAGGTTCAAAATCAGTTTATACAAATGTACACAAACAAAGTCAAGGATCACATGTACAGTAGGAGTAAAAATGACGAAAAAAGGTTATGTTTACAATACAATAAGTTGTTAAAGTTGGTTTCTGGAAGAACAGACTTGGAAAATTTTCTTAATAAATATTAACAATTTTTTTTTACTTTTTTAATCTTTTGTTGTTAAGATCTGTGTACAAACATAGAATTGTGAGCAAATCTCTGTATCTTGCGTATAATTCGAAGCTTAACACTCAAATATGGTTAGTAAATAGAAATTGTAAACACAAGAAACATGCACTATAACAAATAAAGAACACAGTTTATTTTTTTCGAAATGAATCATATATATACATGTATATACCTACATATTTCCGTCAGCGATATCAAACTCTATTTAAACTGAATACATTCGAGAAACTGCGAGCATCTCAACAAAACCTATTGCATTAATCTACTATTACGCAAAAGATAATGCCGAATTACCGATAGAATGAATAGTATTTCAGTACTTTTTTGATACATCAGATTTTGCTTAATTTGCGCAGGTAAACAGTCAACTGTTTGATTTACCGAAGTCTCTGTTTGATTTGATACGTAAAAATCGCGAAATACAGACGATAGTTCCCAGGTTACAAAGCATAAATAATGAAAACGAAACGAAAATCAGAACAAGCTAACACCGACGTCATGTGTGAAAACTGTCAACGCATTGAAATATTTAGCCTTAATTTACTTCACAAAATCGGCACTAATATATTTTGCATGTTTCAAAAATTTCCCTTCATACGCGAACTGCAATTGCAACTTCTCGGGCCTTTCCGGCAAGCTAGGAAAAACACCTCGAATGTATTAACATCACCGGATGTTAAAATTTTATACAAAATGGAGTCACTTCCCATTAAAATAAATATCGGTTAGACAGACTTGTATGTCGCTTCTGTGTTATATTTTAATGTATATCGTTTACTTTAATGAAGTATAGCTCACATCTCAACATATCGTAAAATGTGTTGTATTTATATCAAGTATTATAAAAAGGGGGGTTGTCATTGACGCTTAGGTAATACATTCGAGGTGTTTTTCCGAGCTTGCCGGAAAGGCCCGAGAAGTTGCGATTGACGCGAACTGTTGCACAACAAGCAAATTCATCATAGTCAGATCGACCCTTTTTTGTATAATGTCATGGCTGCTTTAAACAAAGAACCTCGTTTTAGAAGTATGGAATACGAGTATTGGTAAAATAGGTAGGCAAAATAAAAGCCGGGGCAGATCGGCAATCGTCAATTCCAAATACGCATTATTTTGCAGCAATATTTACAGCGAATACAGATATACTGGTCCATCAAATATCATGAAATTTTAATGAGATTGGCAGATTAATAACTACCAATCTTTTGTTTTGCCCAGGCCAAGTCTTGCCTACCCATTTTAACGGATGCCGAACCCGAAGCTATTAAACTGATTAAAACACGCCTTTCTTTTATTATTATATTCGTAATAACTCAGAATTAGCCCTTAATTTTTGCAATTTATATTTTCCCTCACATAGGGATAATTTATGCTAAACTACGTTGAATTGGACTCAGTAGTTCTTGAGAAGAAGACTTTTAAAAATGCACCCCCTTCTTTTTCTACAGTTTCAAGGTTTTCTCCGCTTTGAATACAGATCGGACTTTTATTTCTGCAGTTTATATTTGCCCTCCCATAAGGATGCGTTGTGCTAAATTTGGTTGAAATTGGATAGCAGTTTTAGAGAAGAAGTTCAAAATGTAAAAAGTTTACAGACGGACGGACGGACGGACAGACGGACGGACGATGGACAAAATGTGATCAGAATAGCTCACTTGAGCTTTCAGCTCATGTGAGCTAAAAACGGAGAATAAATTTTAATCAAAGTCGTGGTCATGCCTCTTTAGTATTTATTTGTTTTAAGAGTCCACAACATATAAGATATAATAAACATTAAAATTATTGTAACGGTTACTTATTGAAGAAACAATATGTATTTATGATCTCATTAGATCAATTATTATTTTTAACATTCGATATCTTTTGACTCAAGAGCAACACATTGGATAAAAATGCCGACTAAATTTTAATGAGAATTTTCCACTTAAGATATTTCACTCCAGATAAACAAAACAACCTACATTAGATTCTGAGTCAGCATTTTCAAACATTGGAAAAAGGTTAATCAAAAATATTTCCCCGTATAAAGATTCACTCGTTGATTTGTATTGAGAGGAACGTGTAAATAATTTTAGTTGTCTAATAAAGGAATCTTTGTTGTTATTGAACAAAGGGGACATTACTTTAAACATAAGAATTAAAAGAACGTTTATTACCCCCCCCCCTCCTACACACACACACACGCGCGCATTTGCGCGTTTAAAAATTGCATTGATATTCAACTATATATCCTATAATGTAATGACCTTTCAAAGTTTAAAGGTTGGATTTAACTACATGAACAAATTTTGTTTGCCCAAATTATTGTAAAGCCGATCATGAACATAACTTTGGTGCATTCGTTGTATAAACAAAGGAAAGTTGTATCATTATGAAATTTAGAAATATTGAGTTAATTTATAGTTAGCGTTAGAAATTATAAGAACAATTAGTAGAAAAAAAGCAATAAATACTTACATATGATGATGTATTGATTCACAATGGCCATGATTTGAAAAATTCTTGTAACTGTTTGGATCTCTGTATACGTTCATTTACTTCCTGGTATACAATCAACTAAGGAAAGAGAATTGTGATACAGTACGCATCAGAAAGTTTTGATGGTAATTATCCTGGGTTTTTCTTCCTTATTGTTCACACTCCTTTCAACGGTGTCTTTATATAACTAGTAACGTTTCACCTTCAAGTAATGATATATCATAAATTATGCAAGGTATACACAAAAAGGTAAAAAGATAAGGATGTCACCAAAGACCGTTTGATGATGAAGAAGTTTAGGAAATGGACTGAGCGCAAAAACGAGCTCACTAATTCTACGTTGATCTTACAAAATAACATCTTCGCTAGCCAAGGGTTTTCAGTCCACTCCGGGGATCAAAACCCCTAGGCTAGCGAAGATGACAAAAAATGGCAATTCGTTTTTCAAGGCTTTTTGGTGGGGGTTTTTTCATATTACAAAACACAAGTTCTTGTATCGTGGTGCAACTTTGATTACTGTGGTTTCATCGAAAGTCGTTGAATACCAATATACAAATACAAGATTTCGTTGATAATTATGTTAACGAAATTAAATGCTAATTGAAGTGCAATTTCTATTAACATTTTGCATTGATAGGATCATTGGATACGAATTTACGTATCTTTGAAACTGTGATTTTCACTTTATCCATGAAAATTGATCCCCTTGAATATTAAGGAAACTAGAGTATGCTATGTTAGTCCCTCGGGACGAATAAATTTCCTTCTGTTTTGTATCCAACAATATTTTATACGTGAGATGGGGGAGGGGTTAAAAAATCAGCTTTGCCCTCAACCTTAGCCAACATTTGTATGTGTTGCATGGAGCAGAAATAAACACTTTCATTTTACGTCTCATCCTAGAACTTTCTTTTTAACTTTCAGATATAAACTGAAATTTGACCTGAGCTTTGTTTAAATAAAAAGATTTGTGGGCTCTGTAACTCGCTTATAACTCGACGAATGACACTCAGATTTTGGTTGACTATTAGAAATGTCTTACTAAAGCATTGTAAACATTAATAAGAGGCCCAGGGGTCATATCTGAGCAACAATAGCCATAACTCGCTGAATGCGCATAAAAGTATCAAATTCGAAACATCCTAAACATCCTGGGAATAAGGTACAGTAGATCTTAAACAAAAAGCTTTTAAAAAAGTATGTCAATTTTCATCCACATATCACCAAGCCCTTTTTGTTGTTTTATTTTTTTTTCTTTATTCCTATTTAACCCCCCCCCTTTTGTGGGTCAATTTATCTCTAGGAAATTATGATCAAATTTCGATCTGCACAATCTGTGCTTTCACAGAGGTTTTCGATTTTTTCAAGGATGAATGCTTTTTTCTTTCAAATTTTTAACGATTTTTTTTCGATATATCTACCCATTTATAAACTTAACATCCACCATTGTGGCCCTACCATACCCCCCGGGATCAACCTGAATTGACACTATCTGAGGATGCTTGCACACAAATTTAAGGGTTTTTCCCTAGTAGTTTTTGAGAAGAAGATTATTAAAAACTTCTTTTATATGTTCCTGTGTAAAATTGTACCTCCCATTGTGGTCCCATCCTACCCTAGGGGGTCATGATTTGAACAATCTTGAATTTACACTATCTGAGGATGCTTGCACACAAATTTAAGCTTTTCTGGTTAAATTGTTTTGAGAACGTTTTTAAATATTTTCACTATACATATATTCCTAGGTAAAAATCGACCCTCCCCCAATTATGGCCCCATCCCACCCCATGGGGACCATGTTTTGAACAAACATGACGCCGATAACTGGTACAGTAAATCGTGAAAACTCGGCAAATTCGGGGTGTGCTAAAAAGCACAAAAAAGATGTTTCTGAGTTCTAAATAATAATTTTATCTAACAGATGGATAAAGTGCTGTCTAAAAATATCAAGAAGTGAGGAAATAGGTGGGAAAAACGTTAATTTTTCGCCGATGACTGGTACAGTGCCAGTACCACTTCAGATATACAAAAATAGATGACACCAGATACTTAATCAGCAATCAGCAATTTAAAAAAAAGAAAAAAAGGATAATCTCACAAAAAATCTTCCTCCTTAATAGGAAGATTCACTGATCGACATTGAAAGCATGTGCAGCTTGTAAAAGAGTTGCCTTTGTTGTTATTGAACAAAGTGGTCATCATGTTAAGAAGAAAAATTAAGAAAGAAAAGTTTAATATCCGTTCACACACATTTGTGCGTTTAAATGCTGCATTTATTAACAATTATCCTTGAATCCTATAATGTATTGGACCTTTGAAAGTTTACAAAATGATTTTAATTACGTGTACATATCGTAATTGCCTAAAATGTTAAAAGCCGATAAACATACATGGAACAGCCACACGAACAAGTTATTTAGTTAGCTTCTACGACAAAACAAAAGTGCCAGAAACTTTCACGAGAAAAATCTTCTTATTTAAGGAGTAGATATATATTAATGATAGTTTTTCAAAAGTACATATAAAATTGGTTATGTAAGATTGAACGTTTCATTTAATCTTACAGATATAAATATACTCAATATTAACACGTGAAGACATTTATATTTGTGCTCAATGCGCATGAATTAGCAAAGTATATTTATAGAAAATCGAACGTCTCCGGTTTCCAATGCTAACATAAGGGGAAATATACACTGAATGTAAATATTTAAATATGAATATACATGTTTCAATAATTAAATTGACTTCCACGCTCTGAAATGCATATCCATATTTTAAAACTAGCCTATTAATTAGGTTATAACAGTGACTAATTTTATATATGCTGTAAAATATAAAGTGATATACGGACTTTGTGACGACCAGCAGAGCTAGGATACCCAAAGTGGTCAAACAACTTGTTAATATGCGTATGAAGACTAAAGGTCATATAATGCTCTAATTATCTTGGTACGGAAATTGTTGATCACCTATTACATAATGAGGTATACTGTTTATATTAAATGTGTCATTGATATGTTATCTAAGCGACAAAACCAGATTCATTTTATCTTAAGTGTTATACAAAACAACTTAAATTAAACCAAACATTTCTTGTGCGAGTTGATTTTTATATCAACGTTTATACCCGGATGCATGTTTAACGAAGCATTCATTATATTTGAGAATCCGCAACATAAAATATAACGAAAATTAACCGCTCGAAAATTATTGTAACGGCTGCTTATTGAAGAAACAGTATATATTTATGGTCTTATCAGATCAACGAATATTTTAAACAAACAACATCATTTAACTAAAGAGCAAAATATTCATGTACAACAGATTAAAAAGCAGACTTAATCTGATTAATAATCCACTATAAGTCTTCCGCTTCAGATGCACAAAAAAATGACAATAGATACTGAATCAGCAATTTCAAAAATTGGAAAAAAGGATTATCTAACAAAATGTCTCCCCCTAATAAAGGTTTACTACATCGATTTACATTAAAAACAGCTTGTAAAAACGTGAGATGCCCCTTAAAAACCTTTGTACAAAGTGGACATGATATAGCATCATTTTAAGCATAAAAATAAAAACAAATGTTTAATATCAAGCACATACACACACACACACACACACACACACACACACACACACACACTTGCGAGTTTAATCAAAGTACCGAAGAACTGACGGGAGTTGATTTTATCGATGTTTATTTATTTTAAAATCAATGATATGTTATTTTGCATGACAAGTACATGTAGTTTCTTATTTGAATTACGCACATTTTTATAGTATGAATTTTTGGACTTTTTCGACAAGAATGTCGAGAAACCCCTATATGAATAATGTTAAATATTATTTAAAGATAAAATTAATTCAATCAAACTATGTATCAGTGATAGAAATATTTCTCGAAAATTGCATGGATGCAAGCAATATTGAACTTTAGTCTCGTTCAACCAAACGCTCGGCTGACACCGTAAATCTCCGACAATGATTTACGGAGACAGCCGAGCGTCGAGTTGAACGAGACTATATTGAACTCTGGCGTAGGAATACATACTACTACAAAAAATATTTAAATTGTTTCTATCATTTAAAATCTGACTATTTTCAAGGTATTTATAAATAAGTTTCCTTGAAAAGCAATGCTTTAGCATACATTACATAGAATTAATCAATTATTTTCAAGAACTAAGTCTTGTCAGCAGCAATGATTTGTGCTGAGGTCCAAACACTGTTTCACTTTCGGTTTGTCTGCGTAACTGCATAGGAGAGTTGATTAAAATCAACTCCCAAAAATTGCAGAGGAAATGTAGAGGACCTTTGAAAGTTTATAGATTGGATTTAACTACATAAACAAATGTGTTTGCCTAAAAATGTTAAGAGCCGATGATGAACCTAATTTTGATGCATGCGTTATATAAACGAAGGAAATGTTTAAACATTATGAAATGTAGTTGACGTTAAAAAGATATAATGGCAATTAGTAGGAGATAAACAATTAATACTTACATATGATGGTGTATCGATGCACAATCGCCATGATTTGAAAAATTATTGTAAGTGCTTATATATATATATATATATATATATATATATATATATATATATATATATATATATATATATACACGATCATTTGTTTCCTGGTCTGCAATCAACTAAAAAGAGACAGTTGTGATAGGGGACTTACAATAGAACTGATGTGGTCATCATCCTGGGTTTACTTCCTTATTGTTCACAATACCCTCAAATCTGTGTCTTTTAAAACTACTTTTTACCTTCAAGTAATGTTATATCCTAAATCACGCAAGTTATACCTAAAAATATCACAAGATCAAGGTATCACGGGAGACAGTTTGATGAGGAGGATATTTAGGAAATGCGCTGAGCACAAAACTGAGTTCATGAATTCTTTGTTGATCTCACAAAATAATGCTAATTTGTTTTCAAAGCCCTTTTGGGTATTTTTCATATTACAAAACACAAGTTCTTGTATCGACGTAAAACTTTGATTATGTCAGTCCCTTTGAACGAGTAGATTGCATTCCGTTTTTGTCTCGAACAACATAACATCCGTGGGATAGGGGAGGGGTTAAAAAAAATCAGTGTTCCCCTCAACTATAGCCAACATTTGTATGTGTTTCGTGGAGTAGAAAATAAACGCTTTCATTTTACGTCTCATCCTAGAATTTTCCTTTTTAAAACTTTCAAAATGCAAACTGAAATATGTCCTAAGCTTTGTTTAAATAACAAGAATTGTGGGCTCTGTAAATCGCTTATAACTCGACGACCGACACTCTGGTTTTGTTTGACTATTAGAAATGTCTTACTAAAGCATTGTAAACATTAATAAGAGGCCCAGGGGTCACATAGCTCACCTGAGCAACAACAGCCATAACTCTTATTTAATGCGCATTTTTAAAGTATCAAATTCGAAATATCCTTACAATAAGGTACAGTAAATCTTAAATAAAAAGGTTTAAAAAATCTGACAATTTTTATCCACTTATTACTAAGACCCTTTTGTTGTTTATTTTTTTTATTCCTATTTAATCCCCCTTTTGTGGCCCCATTATTCTCCAGGAAACTATGATCAAATTTCTATCTGCACAGTCTGTGCTTTCACACTGGTTTTAGGGGTGTTTTTTTTAGGATGAATGCTTTTTCTTTCCAGATTCTTTAACGATTTTTAATATATCTTTCTCTTTCTATGTATAAACTTAACATCCCCAATTGTGGCTCCACCATACCCCCTGGATCAATTTGAATTTACACTATCTGAGGATGCTTGCACACAAGTTTGAAGGTGTTTTTGGCCTAATAGTTTTTTTTAAGATCACATGTATCAAAGACTTTTCTATATATTCCTGTGTAAAATTGAACCTCCCATTGTGGTCCGATTCTACCCTAGGGGGTCATGATTTGAACAATCTTGAATTGAATTTACAATATCTGAGGATGCTTGCACACAGTTTTTAGCTTTTCTTGTTAAATAATTTTAAGAAGATTCTTAAATATTTCACTAAACATTTATTCCTACGTAAAAATCGACCCCCCCCCTCCAAGTTATGGCCCCACCCTACCCCTGGGGACCATATTTTTAATAAACACGATGCCGATAACTGGTACAGTAAATCGTGAAATCTCGGCAAATTCGGGGCGGTCTTAAAATCACAAAAACAAGATGTTTTTGAGTTCTAAATAATGATATAATCTAACAGATGGATAAAGCGTTGTCCAAAAATATCAAGAAGTAGGGAAAATGGGGAAAACCCGTTAAGTTTTAGCCGAAAACTGGTACAGTGCCAGTACCACTTCAGATATACAAAAATAGATGACACCAGATACTGAATCAGCAATCAGCAATTTAAAAAAAAGAAAAAAAGGATAATCTCACAAAAATTCTTCCTCCTTAATAGGAAGATTCACTGATCGACATTGAAAGCATGTGCAGCTTGTAAAAGAGTTGCCTTTCTTGTTATTGAACAAAGGGGTCATCATGTTAAGCATAAAAATTAGGGAAAAAAAGTTTAATATCCGTTCACACACATTTGCGCGTTTAAATGTTGCATTTATTAACAATTATTCTTGAATCCTATAATGTATTGGACCTTTGAAAGTTTACAAAATGATTTTAATTACGTGTACATATCGTTATCGCCTAAAAATGTTAAAAGCCGATCAGGATCGAACAAATTTTTGATGCATGCGTTTTTGAACGATGGAAAGGTTTGAAACATTATGGAATGTAGAAATATTTAATCTGAGTATACTAGACGGATAGAGATATAGACAAGTTGTGTCAAAAATAAACAATGAACACTTACATATCATGGTGTATTTAAACACAATCGCCATAACTTTTTAAAATCCTTGTAAGTGTTAGGATTTCTGTAGACTGAGTGCGATCTTTTACTTCTCGCTAAAAAGTATTTAAATGTCTTATCACTTATCACCTCAACGGTGATATTATTTCGCAATAGGTTTACCTTGAAGTACTGCTATATCGTAAGTTATGTAGTTTATATACAATAAAAACATAATGCGTACCATTGGTTTTAAAAAGAAGACAGCATTAAATGGATTCGCATATGAGTAAATAAAACCGCATCTGCTGTCATATTTAGTCATCGTAGGTACAGAAATCTAGATCAACAATTTTCATTCATGTTGAATGCCAGTTTGTAATCAGTAAGGTGAACAGTTGTTATAAAAACTTATTTTATTAATCCCATTGAAATATGTTTGGGGACTATGAAGTATCATAGAATGAAGGAAACAGATTAGTTACTGATATACCGTAATTGAATACACAATCGATCTGTTTCAAAATATATTATCCATTCGGGAAAACAATAGTAAGAAATCTACGCAAAAACTATCGTATGCATACTTAAATGCCTCGCTGTCGAAAAATACATGAATCATGTGTCTCAGAACATGTTAAGATGTGTCCTATTAAACAAAAATAATAACCAACATAGATTGAAGTTGACAATATATTGGAGGAAGTAAAAATTTACAAAAACTTGTAGATATGGAACAAGTTAATTAAGTAATTCAGTGTCGTCCATAACATTTCAAACAACAGCAATAATATTAGTACAAGTAAGCCATTAAAGCAAGTTCACTTCACACGATAACTATAGCTTTGTATCAATAATGTTCAAATCAAGCAAAAAAGGAGACTCAAGAGACAGTAGGATAGCAGTAGGATAATTTCTAAAGGTCCAAAAGAGCTGATATGCATCTTAATTTTCCCCACATGAACACAAAACACAGTGCATGTTGATAATTATACTTTTCTCGCATGTTGCATGTAGTTTTTTTTATTTATCTTGTTAAAATGAGGATGGCAGAAACATGCTACCATATTATCCAAATCTGACTTTTAACATGAACAATCTATTTTTTTTTAACTTGCGATCTATTTATTGCGACATGCAATTTCTATGTCAACGTGCAACTTAATTATGCGCGGCTATGTTAAGGCCCTCCGAAGCTAAATATATATCGAAAAATGATACTATCTTAATTATCGAAAATTAAACTTTAACCGAGCGAGTTTCTTTAAACTTTTATTACAATTATGTGTTTTATTGGTATAAGTCTCAAGCAAATGTTGCTTTTTCTGTTTATCATACTACTAGTATCTATGAACACATTGAATCAGTTTACCTTGTTTGCAACAAGTCATTTGGTCAAGAAATGGTTATTCCATACTTTACAATATTTGTAAACAAATTAATGTAAGACTCGATTGAGCTTTGTTTACAATACAATGCATGGATTCTTACCTCTGTATCTCTCTCAAAACTAGACTTCTAATGTTCAAATTTTGGTCAAACATTCAAAATGAGCAAGTTAACCATTTTATACATACATTGGTCAAATTTCATTTTTCTGTTTTTATTATTTGCAATGATTTAGAAATGCATTTCTATTGATCAAATGGAATTTGAGAGTCAGTCGTAGAGTTATAAGCGAGATACAGGGCTCACAAATCTTTGTCATGTAAACAAGGCTCGTGCCCTGTTTTTGTTTACATAGGTTCAATATGCATGTAAAAAAAAATTCGAGCTGATTTTTCTATGTTCTAATTCGTTTTGAGCATAAATAGATAGTTCCTAACGTTCAACACATTCAGTTTAGGTCTAAAACTGGAATTTTCACTTCAACATTCAAAATGTAAACAAAAGCTTTGTTTACATAGCAAAGAATTGTAAGCTCAGTAACTCGCTTATAACTCAACGAATGTCACTCAAATTTTGATTGCCTGTTTAAAATGCCTTACTGAAGCATTGTAAACATTTATATTGGAAAGATAATTTTGTATCAAAATCGTGACCATGCCCCTTTAATATGCGAATTATTTATTTTAACATGTAACACATTCATGTTTACAAACAACATAAATCTCCATTAAAATTAAATTTGATATGGTATTTTATTAATTATTAAAATTCATTTGATCGATAAATCAAAGAGTTTTTTTTTACAAAAAGGTTTTATTTATCTATTGCTATTAGTTTTAAAATGCGTTTTTGAAATAGATGAACATGAAATGATTGATGTGAATATTGATGCACTCAACTTTTTTGCATAACGTTGAAAAAAAGAGAAACAAAAATTAAAACTAATTGGTTTCATTTATATTGTATAGAAAATCCGCTGTATAGTTATATGCAGTTTGGTAAAGAACATATCATACAGCTCCTCTTAAAACACTAAACAACATTGTAGCTTGTGTATGATTTACTTTGATTACAAATTACTTCACAAAAAACAACAAATATAGCACTAGTTTAATCTTAGCACGATAGTTTACAGTATATGTAAATTAACGACGATCATCATGCGTAAAAATCCTTACTATAAGCATAGGCGTGGGAACCGGGGGGGGGGCTATTGGTGTACCCCCCCCCCCTCCCCTACGGATGAGGCTTTTCATGATTTTGGGAATTAGGGGTTTTTTTTCTACCCCCCCCCCTACTTTCAATATGCTTCCGACGCCAGTGATAAGATCATATATTTATAATAGTTGCATGCTGTTGTACAAGTGAAAAAATGTGTTTTTGAACATTCTAATCTCGTAATTAGTGGCATGCACTCTAAAGCAACAGCAATTGTTTGGATGTTTCTTATGTTTCAAGTACAAGTAGTTTGGGAAGATATCTAGAAATATATTTATCTGGAAAGCTTTTTTTTTACTTTTATTCTGGCTTGAAATTATGCAACTAATTTTTCAGTTAAAAATTTCTATGTGAAATCAAACTAAACCAAAACATGAAATGTAATATGACATAAACCGGCCGGTAGATAGATTGAATGATTTAATATTGTTAAAATGACACGGCTTTATTTCGTTTTTATTAGCCATCTTTGTTTTTGTTTCTCTTATCTCCATCTTCAATCAACGTCAACAAAAATGCGAGAGTAGGTTTCCAACTCTATTAGATATTTGATTCTGATGCCCGTGACATTCTTCAAGTAATTTTGCGACCTTAAGTTTGCATACCTCTCCGCTTCTAGCTGCATTTCACTTTTATTTTTTCACACTCGTATTCAAATATAACGAAGACATCTACTTGTTATCAAAGCGTATTTCGTCCATTTTACTGGTATGTTATATCCTTCAAACCCTGACACTGATTTATTTTAATCTTTATATTTTTCTGTCATAAGGACGAGCCAACCTTGCTTATATATTATCTGCGTATCCTGACAAAACTTTCTATATGCATGTGCATTTAACTTAATACTTCTCCTTGTACTTTATTTTTTTTTTTTACATTTTTAACAATTTTGTTTGAATGATTTAAAAGACATGTTTTTTTCTACGTTACTTTAAGAAAAATGATACAATAAAGGTGTAATTTGAATTTTTTTTTAATTGACCGGGGAATTTTGACCTTTATCATAATGTCATTTTGATTGGCTAGACACACCCTCCCATTCTTGCAAGAGGGTTACATTAAATGAATTTTGGTTTCAAAATCATATCTAAAATGATAAGGAATATCTTGTGAGTCATTTGATAACGACACGTAAGACGTTTCTCAATTTTAGAAAAATTTCCATGAAAACGTTTACCTTAGTTTATCATCTTTAATTTCTTAATCAATCTAATTCATTTATCTCGTGAGTCCGTAGGCGTCCAGCTTTTTTTAAAGTCACCAATTCTGGATCTGAGATCAAGCAGCTACCACTACTAAAGGAATATGTTGCTATTTTAAACGGTCGAAATAGGGTAATACGAACGCGGATGAATAAGGTTGACAACTTTGAAAGTGCACTAAAATAATTATCAAAAACTCAAGAGTTATTCTTTGTTTAACTCTGCTATTAAAAATGTATGATACCGGTCCATTGCTGATATCAATTACAATGTATCTGTAACTTGACCTACTTATACAAGTAAGGCTACATGTCTATGTATAGATGTGCCTTATTCCATATCATTATTGGATTTATTCAATAGAAATAAGTTTCAATCAAAACGTTTAGACTGATTTGTGTTTATTCTAACTGCATTATATTATTTAACTAACATGCAAAGTTTTTTACTCGTTTGGTAAAACATTTACAAATGAATGTAATGTTTAATTGCTTCTCAACGACTAAGTACAATACGTTTTTTTTAAGTAACTTCACCCATAAATGATTTCCGTATAAAGGGGCTTTAACTTCTGTAGTTTAATTGACGTATGGCCATCACCTCCATCTTTCGATACATAATATAAAAACAAAACAATACATTGTATATTTTGCTATTTGCTACCAGCGTGACTTTAATTGTTACATAACAGTATAACACATTACATAATTGAAATTATACAAGAAAATTTTTCGTAATACTACAACTGTAATTTATTTGAATCATGTCACAATTCTGCATTTGGTCTTAATTTAATGTAAATATTATCAATATTCGAATAGTAAATAATAATCATATACAAATATGAAATTATGAAACGGCTGAATTGGGAAACTGAAATCGAAAGTTGGTAACGTAATATCGTCAAACAAATTCAATGTGGTCTGAAAACGCCATGTACACATACAATGAAATCTACGAATGAAAAAAAGAAGAAAATGAAAATAAAGAAAATAATACAAAAAATATAACACTTCAAAGGTTAAGGGGAGATAGTGGATTTTTCAAGGAAATGGTCCAAAGGAACAAAATCGGGATTCAGATGATTTACCCGTGCGGCGTCCTGAAAGAAAGTTAAATAGCGCGTCTTTCTAAACAAAGAAAGTCACTAGAATTCCTGCGTTTAATTTCTTTGGTCAAATGATGACACCAACATTACGTAAACAAATAGAGCACTCTCTATTTCTTGATTATATAAATTTAAAAGTACGATAACTCGTAAGCCGAAAAATTGAAAAATATATGTATATAAGGCATTTCAAGTAAACTTAAAATTCCTTTCTAATTCACCTCAGCCAAAGACTCAAGTGAACTTTTCTGATCAACCTGTATCCGTTGTTTGTCTTCGTCGTTGTTTGTGTCGCCAAGCTCGCTGACGTTGTTGTTATAAACATTTTCAAATTATCATCTTTTCCCAGAAGCATTGAGTCAATTTCAATTTCTACAATATTTTATCCCCCAAAAATATTTTAAAATTGTTATAAAAGGCAAAAATATAAACTCTCAAGCAAGAGTTGTACTCATGACTCATGTATAAAATAGGAAAAAATAAATTCATAGAATAAAACTTGATTTCTTTGTATATTTTGATAGGAAGTACAACATACAACAGCTGCAAGTATATAGTTCCCGGTTTAAAATAAATTCGGATGGACGAACTGAGAAAAATCCCAGACATGTTAAACAGTTGCAATGTACAGTTTATGGCAAACAAAACATTCGGTCGTTTTTTACTGATAAATCTTATTTCCACATTAATTCTTTGGAAATCGTACAATCACGGGGAGAGAAGATTCTGTTGCCTGTAAATACCAATATGTGTTAAATATATATTTGATGCAAAATTGTCCGATTTTTTGATTAATTATCGTTTGATAAATAAAATTTTTAAACTTGCATGCCTTTTTCTGTATTGTTCATTATTAATTACATAATGGGTTGGTAACATGTTAACAATACTTTGAAAGCTGACTTTTGATCACATTGCATGCTTCCTATTTCCTTTTTATTAAGTCTGTTTGTCTGACTTCACAACTTCCACACAATCACAAGTTTGTATATGTACATGTCTTATGTTTTTTTTTTCATAAATGGTTTAATATATTACAGAGATAGAAAATGTGATATCAGTTTTAAATCATTCACTACTACAATGCACCTGTAAACCCTTTTTGCTCTTATGTCAAACTGCAAACAAACATATTTCTCATACAATATTGAAGTCCTGTTAATTGACATAGTTATATTTGTAATTGATGGATAAAACATTTTCTATAAAGCATATCCAAAAAAACCACGTAAGTTTCCAACAAATTCCATTATTTTGAGTTCAATAAATAAAGTGACTTTTAATAGATCAATATCAGTTTACACATTCATAAATATATTGACAATCTTTGCTTGTTTAATGTCTTAAAATAGAATAGTCGTCTCCATCTTTTGAAGGTGATGGTCGAAAATTGGCTGCATCAAGTATATTACTGTATTCAGAGAGACCCGTACAGTGATTAGGCACAGCGCATGCGTGGTCGTAAGTGTCGTCAACTTGTTCTGTTTGTTCGTGTAAATGATTATAGACGTCATCGGTCCTTTTATTTTCTTGTTTTTCCGACAAATCGTATTCTGGTGTTTCTTTTTCAAAAGAGTGTGGGGATAACTTTGCAACATCTCGCTGAAAAATTAAGATAGATAAGTAAGTTACATATACTTTTTTTCATTGTAATCTGACATGGATTGCAAATATCTTTACGAAGGTTGGCATTTATAGAGTTTAACATAAAAGGAATATATTAAACAAGGTAATAAAACTGTTATCTTTCTGTTACATTTTATTTTTAAACGCAGAGTACTTAAAGTTTGAAAAAAGGGAAATAAAGTTGATCAGGTGAATATAGAATATCATTGATTAATAAAATCAGTATATATAAATATTGTTACGAGTTATTCTAAGGATGTTCTCATTTAAATTCATTCGTTGTATTAATATTTTAATTTAAAGAATGAACATCAAATTTCCAATGATCACTACATGATATATTATACATGTACGCGTGCATGTTTTGACTAGTTTTATGTGTAAACACTCATCTGGTGTGACTCGTTGCTGGTTTTTTTTTTTAAAATAGGCCCAATGCCACATTCCATTGCCATTTTTCTTGGGGGGGGGGTTCAAGCAGTAAATGCTTAAAATACGATTTTCATACACAAAAAAATTACCTTTCCAAATTTGTAGTTTATTTATAATTCATGTCACACATTTTCAGCATTTTGATGTGTCAATATGTTTCTTTTGCAGCTACTGCATTTAGGCAGTCAATTATATATGAATATTTTTGTGTATATTAAAAAATGCAATAATCATTGCTACAATTCTTTTGATATATGTTTTTCAATTTAAATCTTTAGTGTTGGTTTTCATAGAGTAAAGTGGTGGCTTTTCCAATATCTTTTATCAATTTTAATTGCATTTAACGTGTTTTTACCTTTTTATCGTTTCTGTAAGAAATTTGAGCACTGCTGGTACCATCGTACGTTCTGCTGTCTGCAAACATAACGTCAGGTTCCTCTCTTTGAAAACAAAAATATCCCTACTTAATACAGTTGTTATTCAGCTCATACATGTATGTTAAGGATACATGTATGAAGAATATTTGATAAGAAAAAAATAGAACATTTTTATCCGCATGCGTACCTTTTTTCTGGCTCGCAACTTAAATTTTCTGTAAATTAGGGTCGTCACGACAGCAGTAACAATCACACCAAGAATTAATCCACCAAACAATGACCCAAGCGTCACTCAATAGTGGTATCTTTTGGTTATACAAGTAAACATGTATGTGTTTTTTGATTAAAAAACTATTAAATTGTTCAATGTATACGTAACAACACATCGAGTTTTTAAATAGCAATTTATCATTGAGGAAACAGAATGATTTTTTTCTGTCCTTTTTTTTAACGAAATCTCCTGATTTTAATAACGGAAATAGCTAGATAATTCCTTTTATATTCAATCAGTTACCATGTTGTTGACTATTTAAACTCTGAATTCCAAGACTGTTTGGGTGACCTAGATAAAACAATTAATAATGATATTCAAAATTGTTCATACTTTTATATACACTTAGTCATACAATGTTACACTTCCATGTCGGTGAACAATTTATTTAGATTTTTTTTAATTAGGGTATTATCTATAGATAGGCGCACCTATTCTTTATGAACAGTCAATAGGTTCTCACAAGTATATCTTTTTGACAAGTTTATTATACTAAGATAGCAGTCATTAATACTAACAATTGAATAAACAGTAGTTCGATGAGACTGCTATTTTATTTTGTTAAATTAAGGAGGTTGAATATGAGTGGTTTCAGTGATAAACAACAATAATTTAATTCTGGTTGTAACGCGTCTTCTGATTGGCAAAAAAAATATTATATAACGTATAAAGAATGTTACCTACGTAATAGAAAGACAAACGTCAAAATTGTATCAATACGTTTAAATTTTGAACAATTGTACGGTTTTTAAAAGGTCAAATGACCTTTTTTATTTACAATGAATAGTAAAAAAATAATAATTTATAAGCAATGAATTCAATATTTATTAGTTTTATACGATATGAAATGGTTTGAAACAGTTTACGCTTTTTTATAAACCGCTTCGCATAATTTGCAGCCCTTCAGCGAGTGTCCCAAACTCGACAACACGACTTACCACACGTCATTGATTTCTTGCACTTTCTTCTTCGACCGACAACGTCTGCTCTTCTCTCACAACTCTAATTCTATTTTATCTTTATCTTTATCTCCATCGGCATCACTTACGTAACTGTGTCTAGTTCACAAGCAGTAACCGGAATTAAATGTTTGTCCTGGGGTGGTGATGACTTTTCTTTGTCTTTCGTTGCGCGATTCAATCTTCATTTTTTAAACCTTCAAGTGGTAACCGGAATTATATGTTTGTCCTGGGGTCGTGACGACTTTTCTTTTTCTTTCGTTGCGCGATTCAATCTTCCTTTCAATTTGTTTAAAAAAAGAACTTTTAACAAATTTGCCCATATATGTCTTGGCGCTAATTATCGTTGTGATTGTTCATTACCGGAAATGGCGAGCGCAATAAAAAATTAAAACAAAAAACGGTAAATCCAAACAAATATCGTTTTTGATTTTAAAGCATATTATATCCGCTAATGACACGTCTGAGTAGGGACCTACCTTTAATCTTTACTTGGCTCTCGTGTTTTATCATTCATATATCAGCAGGCAATTTGCTTGCTGATATCTATAAGTCCCGATGAATACTATGTCGTAAAAATGTATAATTTCTACAAAACTGAAACTAACAAACTATCACAGTGTAGTATTTAAGACAAATGTTTACAAACATTGATAAAGATAAAGATTTTTCTTTTAAAGGGGCATGGTCACGAGATTGGTCAAATTTTTTTTCTGTTTAAATTATTTGCAAATTTGGATGCCAGCTTTAAACTCATTGGCTGGCACCCAAATTTCTTTTGATCATTAGAATTGCATTCCTAGAGCATTGCAAATAATAAAAACAAGAAGATAATATTTGACCAAAATCGTGACCATGCCCATTTAATCTGCCTAACATTACTTTTTTCAAATGCCAAATCTGTAACAGTGTACTCCTTTGCACATGTGCATCTTCCGTTTTCGCAAATTCCAGAGTTATTACTTCCTGTGCATTGGTTGCTTACGTTGCAAAACCCACCAACGGGAATGGTATCTGAAATTATAATAAACAACTATGCATACATGTATTTAGAAAACAACTATGCATACATGTATTTAGAAAAAAAAACAATCTTCAATTCCCTACGATTATGCTTATCTTCGTGTTTTATACTCTGCGTAAGAAACAAGAACATTTCTGTATCCTAAAACAAATATGTTGGCCACCTAGCTTCTCAAAAGCACAATGACGACGTCTTATTACCTGTATATTTAAAAGTTTACTGTAATCATTTCCTTTCAATTTATCATTTTCTCTATTATTGTAGACATTTTTATTTCTAATAAATGTTTTATAAAGATATTTTATAAAATTGTAAATAAGTTGTATTTTACAATATTGTGCGAAAAAATATCATGAATATTAAATGCATATATGTATGAAATATACATGTGTTATTCATAGTCTTTAAACATACAATTTAGTAAATAATATTATATACAATGTTGAAGATTGCAGATGTGTGTTTACAATAAAGTTGTATCTTACTCATGGCATCGACAAAAAATATTTCTTCTTCTACAACAGTTATTGTCGAGATCAAAGAAACAATATTCTCCAATTTACCACAAACGTCATTGATAAATTATCAGATCTAAAACACATACTAAAAATGAGTCGATCATGAGTTTTTAACTTGAAAACTTGCTCTTTATAAAAAAAAAACCCACTGATAACAGGGGCTAGTGTCCTTTAGAGCGATTTATATTCCCTTTAATATTTACTTCAGAGCTGATCGCGGCTGTTCCAAGACCCTCCCCAGCACATTTTTACTGCTTGTTCGTCTTAATAAAAAAACCAAATTAATACGTGAATCATCGAATTCATTAATCTAGATTAATAAAAAAAAAAGTCATAAATAATTTAAGTGTATATTCCATTCATCGAAAGATATATCGTGTGCATTCAATTCAAATCGATAGTCTGCAATCAATGTCCTTGTAAACAAACATCCCGATGTACAAACAAATTGACCCTCTGTCTACTGGAAAGCGTTTTTATTATAAATCAGAACGAGTACAGATTATAAATTTTCATCTGCCTGATCGTATGTTTGCTCGGCAATATGTTATAGCCTTCTTTGGTAGCCGGTGAAATTTGCCGAGTATTTCGGAATGAGTTGTTACAGAGGCCTGTCTACCCCCCCACCCCCCTCCAGCCCCAACACCGACAATGTTGAGCAGCAGCTTCAGGTACACTATGCGCTCTGGAAATTATACGGGAGCCAGACACGTTCCACTAGCATGCGCGTAAATCCTTTAAATCAAATACACAGGAATAGGTTGGGTCCAATCGTCTTACTTGAACAAAACGTTTTCGATACGCATTACGAAGCAACCATTGATAACAAAACCTTTGGGGTAACACCGAACAGCCGTCTCAAACAATCCAATTCAGCTCGCTTGAAATTATGACATATTTCCTCTTTTCATAGATAAACCGATTAGCTGATATTCGGAGCTGTTAGTAGGATAGAAATAAAGTTATTTTTATCGTATATGTTGCAGAATAACCTCCGAGGTCGATAAATGTTGACTGAAATATATAAAAAACCGCAAGTTTATAAGTTGGAACATTATATTTTTTTTCAAATCTCTTTAACATTACTTTTTTTACACGCCAAATCAAAATTTGTGAATCCTTCTGTACATATACATCTATCATGTCTGCATATTCCTGAATTCTGGCTTCCTGTGCACTGTTTGTTTAAACTACAAACCCCACCGACGGGAACACTATCTGAAACGATGAACAAAGGCAATTCAATGATTTAAACAGCAAAATAAAATGAGTTGGCTTGAAAATGAACAAAATATAAACAAAGTATAAAAATATACCCCGATTACAATATTAAAAAGTCACATACCATATAGTAGTAGTCTCATAACAGGTATGAAAGCATTGTTAAGAGTCATAATGTCCGTGTTAAAGTCAAGTTAGATTTTTAGGCATAATTATAAAAAAAACGTAACGAAAATTTTTACAGACCTTTATAGCAATTATTTGTATCAAATGCAGAATAACCAGTCATACATTTGCATATTCCATGGAAACAAACTGCGAATGGTTGTATACACTGCTCTGAGAACTCACATGGATCATTTAATTCAAGATTTTCTGGAATGGAAACAAAATATAAGTAATGCTGAAAGGTTTTATTTAAAATTCTTTAGCTAAAATAATCAAGTAAAAGAGCAGAAACACTTTTTAGCTGACGTGTTCTTGTGTTTCCATGTATTGAATATTTATTTTAAAAATACTGTTTGGAACGTATGAAATAATAAGTTTACAGTCAGTTGAAGTATATCATTTCCAACATACACCATATCGTAGCATAGCAATCTCTTATCATGGCATTAAAATCTCATTCAATATAATTATATTCTTATTCCTCAAAGCATACCATACCATACCATATCATAGCATACAACATAGTTTCAACTTGGTTGTAAATAATTTCATTATAAAGAATAACTGTGTTATAATGCATATTAAAGTTAAAATTTCATAGCTTTTATACTTTCAAATGTTTGAAACTTTTCTGTATTCAGTTGTTTTTGTGTTCAAAAGTCATAGCATAACATATCATATCGTTAAGCCTTTGTTTTACTTTCCCACAGCATAGCACGCAAATGTAATAGTATTGCATGTAATTCTAATTGCATTTTATTACAATCGCATACTTAAGCATAATGAAATGACTGATGGATATATTTATAAAAAAGCAAAATATAATTTCATTAGCCTATGCTTATGTTTGACATTATCAGTAATGCCTAGGTCACATTTAAACCAATTGCATGGTCGGGTGAAAAAAATGTTCTCGTATCATGGGCTAAAATATATATTCAAGAACAACGTCGGTGTCTCTAGCAGTTTGAATAGACATAAGTCGGTGAATCGTCGTTCAATCATCAAACGTTGAGCAACAGTTTGATTTTTACGATTGGTCATTTCTTCTCGTCGATTAGGCCCCCATTTGTCGCAAGATTTTTGCATACTTTTTTAAGGGAAATAAAAAAAAAACCAAAGTCCCCATTTTTATAGCTAGAATGTCCACAGGAAAGACAAAACACTATCATGTCCCGTGTTCGGCAATTTGATAGGTGATAATTACTTTAATTGTCGTTTTAACCTAATCCAATTACAAAGTTGGCTAAAAGCACCTTTGCGCTCGAGGTCGCATATGACGTCACACATAACATCCGGTAAATCGAGAGAGAAAATATGCATATCGCGACAGTTGAATTTCTTCGCTTTTAAACTAACAATTTAGCCATTATTTAACATATAAACAATAATAAACTTCTATAATGATTTTATTTAAAAATTTCCTAAAACTTAAAAACATGCTATATGTCATTTAAGATGTCTTTCACAAGCACAGGCGTAGGTTACTAATTAAGATAAATTTTTTTTAAACTGATTAACATTACTTTTTTTACACGCAAACTCAACAAATTTGAATCCTTCTGTACATGTACATCTTCCGTATTCGCATATTCCAGAATTATCACTCCCGTTGCATTGGACATGTAAACTACAAAATCCACCGACGGGAACATTATCTGAAATAATAAACTAGTTGATTTATGGATTAGAAAACGCAACAGAAAATAAGTCGGTCTAAATATTTAAATTATACTGACGAGTATAAAATTTTTTACTGATTTTAAGAATCATAAAGATTGAAAGTTTACCCAAACTAACGTACATGTATTATTAATAATAGTACAACTGGTTTACCAACAATGCATTTTTTTCGCGTTCATGGTTACTCAATTTTATATCATCAGTTCAATGTGTAATTTACACTATTTACATTATGAATCAATCCTTTCAACAATGACGATTTGATATTTACCTCCATGTCGTTGTCGAATAAAAGCATAAACTTATCAAAGATACAGTATGAACAAAACATATTGACAAACTTAACAAACCTTGAAGACAGCTTTCTGTATCATATGCAGAAAAGCCATTTATACATTTGCATTTTCCTTGTAAACAAACTGAGAATGGTTGGGTACACTGTTCTGTTAGCTCACACGAATCATTTAGTTGTAGATTTCCTAGTATGAAATAAAAATTGATGAATGCTAACAAGCTGCAATTTTTATTCATTTAAAAGTTTTTTAAGACTATGATGAACTATATGATCACACGATTCATCTAATTCTATAAAAAAAAAGATAATAATCTGTCATGATTATTTATCAAAAACGATTTAATGCAAAGATAAGCTTAACTTAAAGTAGAATACATTGAATGTTATGCGAACACACTTATCATAGCTTTTACACGTATCGAATATCTCTTGAAAATCCAACAGCACTTATTTCAACAATACCTATCCTCTTTATTAGTCTTATTATCCTATTCTCAGTGAGAGGAACGAAATATACAATATCTTCTTTTTATATATTTCATAGTATAAAAATTTGTTAATCTATATTAAGAACCCTGAAAATGAACAAATTGGTGTATTCTAAGATTAGATATACTATATCAGTGCAAAAGAAGATAATGAAGAAATAAGAAATTTTTTTTTATCAAATTCAACCAGCTGTTGGTCATATATATTTAAATAATTTATGTTTTATGTAATACAAGCTAATGATATATAATCAGCCTTTCGTAATGAATACTTGTAATTTTTTATAAGTACAAACTAAAAAAAAATAATGACCAATTGCCAATATAAATATGTGCACCAGTATGCTAAAATATTTGGTACCACTTTGTAAATATCTTGATTTGCATGCACATAAACCATGATAACAAACAGTTGCAAATTCCCTTCCATTGCATTGGCAATTCAGTGTGTAGTTCCCCTTATGATTGCATTTGAAATTTGCAACGTTCAATTTTCTAAGAAAACACTTATCCTATTCACTGCGCAGGAGCACAAATATAAACGTCATCGCGCGTTTTGAATAAATTTGTCATTAAAAGATGAAATTAAAAGTTCAAACTTGATAATTCTCAAGATTCAATGATACTCATCAACCAACGATGCTTATTAGACGAAAATTTTACTTTCACTACTAAGTCTAAAATTACTGACATTCCCATTTTTACTCATAAACTTAGACATTTACTGACAATGTACTGACATTACTGATAAACTTAGAAAAGTACTGACGTTTTTACTGACAGTACTGAGAAACTTAGAAAAGTATTGACAAACTTAGACAGTACTGATAAACTTAGACAGTACTGATTAACTAAGAAAAGTACTGAGACTTTTTACGGACGATACTGAAAACTTAGAGAGGTACTGACAAGAACTATTAGGTACTGACCCCACTGTTCTTACTATTACTGAGTGAAATTTTACCTGATATTTTTTTCTTTATGTCATTTTCACCATTTATTAATTAAGCTACCTAGATACAGTGTTAAGTTTTTATAGACTGATATTAATTTTAGAGTATTAACTGGGTCTGTTATATTTAATTTGTTCAATGTTAACAGATATTATGATTAGAAAAATAGTCATTAACAAAAGTGTAGTGTGGGGTTTTATTTGTTACACATAAAATTGTGTTGTACAAATAGGAATGGGGTGGAATTGGAGTTAAATGTTTGCGAATGACTCGGAAAGTCACGTTTTTTATGGTCAATTTTTATACGTAAAACATCTTAATACTTTAATTCCATATGTCTTGCCATTTGCAGCTAATCACATGTAAAAAATCATTTGTATATAAATTTTGATGCGGGATACAACGTCAGACTTACCGGTAGTTAGACTTACCGAGCTAAAAAAAATTATGACAAGGTGCATGGTGACAAGGTAAAGTCGTGTAATCTTTATACCAAGTTGGCAACATTGGTACAATTTTGTTGAGAGAGAGAGAAAGAGAGAGAGAGAGAGAGAGAGAGAGTTTGCATTGATTTTGAATAATAAGTTACTAATAGTTTTACTGGAAATTGATTTCTCAATAAGTTAACATGCAATCCTAATTGAATTTCAAAACTTACAACGTATCATTATTTAGGTTAACTTAGAGCGGTCAATTTAATCTCTTATCCATCAATGTTTTATTTTACACCAGATCAATTGATCACAGAACCTGAAAACACATGTTTAACAACTGGTTGATTGAAGATAATGTTTTCAAAGGAGAGGATGTTGACATTTTCTCCATTTTCACTTGGTCAGTGGTTATGTAATAGCTACTGTACACAGCTTTTCTTGACAATTTGCAGTGCACGATAGCGAGGTTGGGAACAATGAGGTGACAGACACACGTGTACTTGTATAAATGCACACGTCCTAAGGTCTGAATGCTCGGTAATGCAAAATGTTGTTTTAACACTCATTAATACTGTTCCAACTCAAGTAAAGAAGACAGAATTTGAAAAGTTTGATTTATCAGTTCTAAGAATTTCAAACATGAAAAGGAAGAGTTTTAAATTCGGAACATCATTTGACACATTGATATGAATTAAAACTTAATTGCTCTTTTATATTTTTCATATTTCAAATAAAATTAAATTAAATGTATGATAATTTTCTAATCTTTAACCCGAAACATTGTTTTAAAACCATGCATGTGTTTATTTACTTACACGTTACCGGCATTTGTATACATGCATTAAACAATTTATGAATTGTAGGATTGCTTTATATGTACATGCATGAAGACAGTTCTATACAATAATGCATATGAATTACTAAACTGGACAATGCATACTGTGAAAAGTTAAAAGTGTCAAAGAACCGGACTACCCGAAGCCCCCCTTTTCCTAGAAAATAAATCCTATCTCTTTCTCTCTCTCTCATGATTTATCAGGAAAAAAAGAATGGCTATCATCGATTGCGATTAACATGAATAAGATATTTACTAATCGACTTCCTGCTAAATAAAATCAACAGATATTTCATGGAGACTATGTTATTCTATGCATCATTACACTAGGCAAAACATGTCAAAATCTAGGTGATCATTTCGATCGGTGTGTGATAATTTGCACTTGTTAATTATGTTGTATTATTATGCACTTAACTCAGGCAGGTTATATGGGTCCTCCACTTTTTTTACAAATCACAAAAACACGGTAATTTGTTTAAATACATGTAATAAGATATATAAGCGGTTTATCGGAATACACGTCTAACTTGATTTGTGTCAATGTTGAGTCAGATTTTTAGATAAAATCTAGTCTCCTCAAGCTTCAATGTAGATAGATAGGGTTCATTTTTAGATTCATATGATTTTAAAAAGACAAAATAACTGATAAACACGTTCAGCCTCTGTCCCAAGCGCTTTATGCTTACTGCGATCATAAGTATACGGAAACACAGCGCGTGAATTTACTATGTAAAATGTGCGGACCCCAAAATCATTTTAAAAAAGTAGACATGTTGTTTATGTTTACCTGGGGGGGGGGGGGAGGGAGATTCTGAGCCATATTATTTATACACCCTATATAGACATTAGATTTTTTTCATGGAGGGTGCAAGGGGAGGGGGGGGTCCAGATCCCCTTTAATCTGCACATGGGTAATACGGTTAGATTGAAAGCTAATAACTAGGTGGTGTTATGGATTATCAAGTTTATTCCTGTTTAGCTCAAGAGTGTCAATTTTTTTTACTGACTTTTCGTTTCTGAATAACTATCAAAATTCATGCTTACAACATGAATATTAGTAAATCTGTCAATTTCTTTTCTTCAAAAAATCAAGGCTCAATTTCTCCCTCACTTATAAAATAACATATAAAATTGACATTTTCTTTCAAGTAAAATGTTATTAATGAAATTAAGGTTATATTATCCATACGTCACAAAACAACGTCTGACGTAATTCACGCGTTATTATGTTTTATCCGTGCCCGATCTAATTGAGACCTAACGTTAAAAGGTGTATTTCAAAACAAAGAATTCAAGATGACATAGATATTGATTCCAAAAAAATATATAAAAACTCCTGACAACTGCAATCAATTAGGCCTAGCGAAATAATATGACTGGATTGTGTCGATTGCGTACTCGTTTTGAAAATATAGACCGCTTACTTTTGTCCTGCATAAACATCAATCCATTATCAGGTTGAATTTAATCCAATTCTTTGAACATTAATTCCTGAAAGTCCATAAACATCCAAAATGAAATCCTGACCGAGATCTATATTACAGTGCATAAGGGAGATAAAAAAACAAGGGGAAATAATTTGACCTATATCAGTTCTATCCTATTCGCTTAGCAACGAGCATAGATTTATTTTCCACAAAAAATGATTTTAGAATTAAAATCATGCGCTGAAGAGAAGTTATTTCATTAAAAGAACAGTCTTTAAACCAGGAAAAAAAGTTTGAATTGAGGCAGACGTTGACACCGATGACATACTCCTGTCAAAATAAATTAAAGTCAAGGGCGAAAAAGAAAGTGGAAGGGCAAGGGAAGTTTGCAGCAAAAAAAATGAGATAAAAGAAGCCATTAAGAGCTAGAATCGCTGCACTAGAAACTAAGAATAGTGAACACAACAACAACGAAAAGTGGGATAATATCCAGGATAATCTTACTTCTGGAAAATAAGGAAAGTGTGAAAGAAAAATGGATAATATCTAATAAATGAACTTTTAAATCAGAAAGAAAGAAGATCAGATAAAAAAAATTGACTGCAAAGACAACAACAACACAGAGACAAAGATAGAGAGGTTAAATGAAGTGCAAGGTGACAAACCGAAACGTATAGAAAACAGTGCCTGCAGAGCCAAGTTAGCATCAAGGACTTGAAATACCCAAGATCTCTATAGAATCGCCAAAATGATGTCCAACAATTCAAGTGTTGCGAAAGACCAGCATAGCAACATTCTTTCCATGAATAAATAATAACGAATTGATTTCAAAAACATGCGAGATGAAAAGGGGAATAAGACAAGGCTGTCCAATATCAGCCTTCTATATCGTTTTGTTGCCGAAATTTTATCTGAAAAAATAAAGAATAATGACAATATACAAGGCTTTAAAGCTAACTTCATGGAAAAAGAAGTGAAAAATATACAACATGCCGACGACATGACATTAACTCTACAGAATATTGAATCACTTAAACATGATTTAGAAACAATAAACAAGTTCTGTATTTATGCAGGATCTAAGGTTAACATAAGTAAAACTGAATGTATTGTGCTAGGTCCTTTTAAAAACATGTTTACAGAAATCGAGGGTATATCAGTCACGAACAAAGCAGTAAAATGTTTCGGTATTCATGTAGGTCATGATAAAATTGAATGTTATAATAAAAATTGGATGAAAATTTATCATGATATAGACACTTTATTCGAATCTTGGAAAAGAAGAAAATTAACATTATTTAGGAAATACACCGTAATAAACTCTTTAGCATTATCAAAACTCCTATATGTTGCAAGTATTTTGGAAATTCCCGATAAGACTATATCAAAAGTATTAATAAGTTGATATTAGGGATGGGGTAATGGTAATTTGTAATGGTAATTGAGTGTAATTAATTACAAATTTTGATGTAATTGAAAGTAATGTGTACTTGGCCAAATTTTCAATTACATGTAATGGTAATTTAATTAATTACTTTCAAAAAAGGCATGTAATTCCAATTACTTTTCAATTACTTTCAATTACACACTGATGTATATATAAATATCAAGCTGTCCACTACGTATTTTTCCCCACACTAACAATGGTACAAGGTCAAGTTACGAAGAGTAGTTAAAAAGCATTGAACTATTATTATATATATCATACTAAATATTGTTCAAAATGGATTTTTTCAGTGGTTCAATATTTAATGATAAGTTTCCCAAATTTAATTAAGTACATGTATTTGATGAGTGGTTTGATCCCGTTTTGCTTAAAAAAAAACTTATTTTCCTTCTTATTAGAATAATTAGCGTGTCAATTGTCATTGACTTAGTTTAAAATATCACTGTTTAATTTACAAACAAAATCAGTGTTATCAAAATTATATAAACTATCAAGTCATGCTTTGTAATTGATAGCCCTAATTACACAGAGCTAAAATGCATGGCTTCAAATGGGTGTTAAGTTTTTGGTGCCTAACATGTCCACAGGGTGTGTTCCCTTATTGCTAACATTTTAATAATTAGGTAGAGAACAACAGGTGTGAATTGTGTTTTGATAACAATTAAAGTCTGCCCTCTACCCTAGATTAACTTGTACTTTGGCATTGTATTTACAAAGAAAAATTAGTGTTTAAAAATGCAAAGGTTTTGCACGCACGAAATATTTTAGTTGACATGATAGGTGTAGGTTAGGGTATATGACTTTTAAATGTTTATTGAATATCAAGGTGGTATGGGACACCTCCATATTGTGACTACAAGTACCTGTGTATTGAAATAAACAATTAAACCAAATTTATAATTTTTCTTTCCAAAAATTGTAACTTAATAGAGTAGTTAGCAAATTCTGAAACAGTGAAATTTTTTGGATTATGAGGAAATTTTATTCGTATTATAGACATACCTCCTGAAATGTTTATGTGTTGTATATAAATCATGGTTTTAGTAAATTTTAATGAAAATGTAATTTGTAATTAAATTAATTACTTCTGCAAAGTAATTGTAATTTAATTAATTACATTTGAAAACTCTTGTAATGATAATGGTAATTTAATTGAAGAATTTAAGCAAGTAATTGTAATTTAATTAATTACTTTCCATTGTAATTGACCCCATCCCTGGTCGATATATAATTTCATTTGGAATAAACTGATAGGATTAAAAGAAATACGTTAATTGGTCTTGTAAAAAAAGGCGGAATAGGTATTATTGACGTCGAATCCAAGATTAATGCATTAAAAGCCTCATGGGTCACCAGATTAAAAGAAACAAAACATATTAAAAGTTACGTAAATAGAAATTGCACTCCAATCAACATAGTCATAAACTATGTAATTAATACATGCAATTAACACATGCAATTAGACTTACAAAACAAATTAAGCCCCGATACATTTTTAAAGCAACCGGTATGGTAAAACCTGATGTTTTTATATAAAGGGAAAACAATATTTTTCAAAACTTGGCTTAAAAGTAATATTTTGTTTGTTAAAGACTTATACTCTGAGGCGGGAACTTTAAAATCGCCCGAGGAAATAGCAGACATATTGATAAACAAAAATAACTGGTTGTGCGAATATAAGATAATTAAAACAATATTCAAGAA
This sequence comes from Magallana gigas, assembly GCF_963853765.1. NCBI lineage: Eukaryota > Metazoa > Mollusca > Bivalvia > Ostreida > Ostreidae > Magallana > Magallana gigas. The sequence continues at coordinate 26,547,001 of NC_088856.1, forward strand.
TTATGAAAACAAATTTGATCTCTGATATATGAAACAAGTACAATTACATACTCCTTCGAACAATAAATACTCAACTAAAGATTCCTATAATCATTTTATAGAGAAGAAATTTTATAGAGAAGAAATTTCAAAAACCAAACATGCAATCAAAATACAATAAAGAATTTTATATTCTCAAAAGCGATTGGGAATTATTTATATGAATAAAATCGTTTTGTTACAAGACAAAAAGACGGAATTTAATTATAAATTGTGAAATAATTTACTTTCAAATAATTATTTTGTAAGTAAGATTAATAAAAATTGTGATTATATGTGTAAAATATGTCCAGAAAAAGTTAAAAAAATTCACACCACCTTATTTTTGAGTGTGTGAATGTACAACATACATGGAAGATAGTGAGCAATATTTTTGGTTCTGATGTTAAATTGAAACACATAGTTATTGGTTTTTACTCTGTTAGAAATGAAACCATTGCTATAAATAATTTACTTTTATCTTTTGTTGCATTAAAAATTTACAAATATAGGATGTTTTGTAGACTAGAAAATATTGTAGAAACATCAGAAGGAATTGTATATTATTTGAAATTATGCATTCAGAAGTACTTAGAAATTTTACATTGTATCGGAAATTCTAGATATTATTCATTCTTTAAAACGCCCTTGGATAAATTGTAGATAATTTTATGTTGCCATGGGCGACCTGGCCCATGGTTTTTCACATAAATAGGGAAGTAAAAAGAGACTGTGATGACGATGGATCTACCTCCCTACAAAATGCTTTTCTTATTACGACCTATCAACTTCAATATTTCTGTGCACTTTATTAAGATCAATCAATAATAATATTATCTTGGTAAAACAAATAACTGTGATTTGAATAAAATATTACTGTAACTTTATATTTATATATGGTACTTAGTCAGATATAATAGCTGTTATTACTACTGCTATTACTCTTATTATTATCACTATTATATTAATTGTTATTATTATATATTTGTTACTACAAATACATTTGAATATCGTAACATGTACTTTTGCAAATAAATATCTGGAAGAAAAAAACAAAACAAAAAACATTCTTTCCATGGACAGTGAAAAGATGGGCAGAACATTTTTGATCGGTGTTTAATAAAGAAGATTCATATCAGACACCAGCTATCGAAATTGATTTTAAAAAACGTTAAAAACTGTTAAAGACATCAGTGTGAAGGAAATACGTGTTATCAAAATACAAAAAGCCAGGAAGATGAAATATAACAATGCCGAAGGAGTAACTATTATGAAACATCCAAAAACGGAAAAAAAACCAGAATGCAACAACTGGCGTGGAATCACACTCATACTTACATTTAGTAGAATGTTTAACAGAGTTCTCTTAGACAGAGTAAAACTACACGTTAATGGATAACCGAGAAAGAGCAGGCAGAATTTAGATCAGAAATCAACATTTTTGTTTTACAAAACACATAGAGCAGTCAATAAAGGGACAGTCCTCTCTATCCTTCAAATTTGTTGACCTTGAGAAGGCCCTCGACAGTGTACATTGTTAAAGTTTGTTGAAACTCTCAAGACTGTACGGCCTGTGATTGATGATTATTAACATAAGGAGTTCAGTGTAGTGTGGTGGTTACATGTAACAATGGCCAAACTGAATGGTTCCCAGTAACATCGGGGCTGAAACAGGATTGTAAACTATCAGCTCTGCTTTTTAAGTGGTTATAGACTTGGTCATGAGGAAATCCACTAGAGATTCGGAAAACGACATTAAAGGAAATTGAGAAACAAACTGGGTGATCTAGATTACTGTAGATTCCTAATTAAACACGAAGAATTAATATCCGCGTCAAATCGAGAGAAGCGCCCTTAGCGGTTATAAAAATATCGCCTTTATTTTCTGACCGTTGAGAACTATAAGAAATAATGAGTAAAGTTCGTCATTCGCGATTTTATATTCTCGCCATTTGATACAAAACAGCAGGATCGCAGAATTAAGTATATATAAAATATAAGGAATTAACAGTATGCCAACGACTTATCGCTTCAACTCATTAGCATTTGCAGGATAAAACAACTAAACTACATACAACATCTAGAAGCTTAAGACCTGATATCAATTTAAAGAGGACCAAATAATGAGTATTAATGCACGGAACAGGAACACCGCACAAGTAAATGGAGAGTGTTTGGAAGATGTAAACATCTCCACAAATCTGGTCTGCGTTATAGTAACATCAGGAAGTACTGATATTACAAAAATCAACAAATCCCTTCATATGTTTGCCATCTTAAAACCAGTTTAGAAATCTACACATATGAACACATGTAGTCAAGTACAAAGCTCAAGATCTTCAATAGTAATGTAAAATCAGTATTACTATATGGATAAAAATGATAAGAATGCTGAAAGCTCCGGAAAGAACTCACAAGGAAACTGGGAGTGTTCAAACATCGATGCCTACGATCCGTATCTAAGATCAAATGGTCAAAGTAGTATCTAACAACAAACCCAGAGAGACAGTAGAACAAGAACATATATCTGTAGAAAATGCTAAAAAATGGAGATGGAGCGGCCAAATCTCAGAACAGAATAAAAAATAAAACAATGATATAAAAAAATACCTGATAATATCCAAAATACAGTTAAAGAATATTTTTGGCTTATAATTTGTAATTTATAGTTTATATTCACAATTGTTCTGGTGTATAATATTTGTTTATAATTGTTGTTTATATAATGTATGCAAATCTATAAATGTTACTATATGTAAATTACTACTAAAATTACTACAACTATATCTTTTTGAATTTAATCTCGATACATAAATATGTTTGCTTCCCAGTGATATTCAAAATGTTTAAAACAATAAACCAATACTGTGGAATCATTAGATTTCGAAGTGGTAATAATGGGTAGTCCTACCTAAAGAATTACCATCCTCGTCGAAAACAAATTTTGAAGGAGTTTGTTTTCGTACTGAAACTGCAAACCATTCACCCACAAATTGATATCCCTACGAATAAGCAAAAACCTCACAATCCGTCAAAAATTACCCCAATATAATTACAATGATTTAACAGTACTTATTCTATGCTACATGTTAATACTATCTTACTTTTTAGACACTTTTCCTCCATCAAAATATATCCAGGCATACAATGACAGACGCAGTATTTGTTGATAAGGACACACTGTGCATCCTCTACGAAGCAGGCATGAGCATAATCCCAAATAATGTATTCCTCTGAAAAATGAATTCCGTTTCTTCATTATACATATTGAATTCATTTCTTCCTTTTAAATAAGATTTAAAAAGTATTATCATAATTGAAAAAATTAAATTTGATTCCTTTCCATTCCTAATTATTCATTACATGTTTAGATATGTGACTTACTTGCGTTCCACGATGAACAATCGATGCTAAAATTTGCTTTATAACCAAGTCCTGAACAAAAGTAGAAAATTTCCCTCTTACTGCCTATCGTTAGGTGAATTTTTTCCAGAGAGTTTCCGTAATTATACAAATCATTTGTCAGGAAGTTGCATTTTTGGGGACATGTGGTGACTATGATAAAAAAGCAAATGTGATTTTCATAACTATTTGAAATGTCATTTAGGAAATAAATATTCGTGTGCAATGGATTCTGTTTCAGTATTCAATACGATATTTTATGAATTTATATTTAGTTCTATATGTAGAATGTCCTTATAAAGAACTGGGTACGCTAAGTACATTGTATAACATATCGGCCCTGTTGAAATGTGAAAAATCAAACACATGATATCTTTAAAATGTTCGCCGGAATAGTTCATGTAGGACACCCCATGCATGAAATTAACTTTCGTTTGCTAAAATTCACGTGCGTTTGGTAATTGTAAACTCCGAAACCGGACCTTGTTTACGGATTTTGTAAAATATATGGGTTTTTGTAATGTTTGATCTGATATTTCTATAAGGCAGCATTCGAGTTCATACACCAATATTTCAGAATAGCACAATTTTAGACTGCTTATTAACATAGAAACGGAAAAAAATATGTACAAGACTGCGGCCACTTTCGTTTTTTATTTTTTTCTATTTTCAAGATGCACAAAAAAATGAATGTTTTCATTGGTTAGCTAAGACGTAAGATGAGTTTCTTTAATATGACAATGCCTAAATAAATACTTAACTGTAAAAATAGACTTATGTTGACAATTGACTTTAATTAAAGAAAAATAAAACCGTTCCATGGAAAAATTGGAGTATTTTTTATTAGTTTATTAGTCTTTAGACACAGTGTATTTGAATTACTTACAATTACATACCGTGTATTGCAGATAAAATGGTCAACATTGTTGTGTAGTAATAAAAATATACAATATTGATTTCAGGATGGATATAAGAAGAAATATTTTTTTTTAAAAACCTCAACATTTCTTATAATTTGCTATTTAATGAATATAAAGTTATCTGTGTGTCGTTGTACTCTACATAAATGACGTAACAAGTGTAAACAAATGACGTCATAAAGTAGCTGAGAGAGAGAGAGAGAGAGAGAGAGAGAAAAGTTTATACAGATACATTTAAAATTTCAAAACAGTTTTATTATCAAATCAGAAGTCAGATTCAAAACATTATATTTGTGTAGATTTATATATTTGGTACAACGTTATTAGAAATATAATTATACTAGTAAATCAGACACTGAATGTTTGCCGATCCTGTTGAAGTAATTAAATCAAACTTAAAAAAAAATATTTTCACAAGAAAAATATAATAGTGATCATATTCCTATATGCATGCATTTTAAGCGCCCAGTATATTTACTAGTACATGGGTGTCATTAGTCTCTGTAACGGGACATGTGTCTAGGGGTTAGTCGCGTACATATTCTACAGTATTTAAAAAAGTACAACATTTTGCGTAAGAATGTACGAATTCAAAACTAATGATAGATCTAGCTGTGTTTAGCTTTTTAAATGACAACTTTAATTCTAGAAAATACATTAATTACCTTTTTACATCGTTCACGGATGTCTTGCGTTAATTATTTCTTGATCGGTCTAAACTATCTATTACGGTAGAATGTTGGTAATACATGTAATTGGTGTTGAGTTATCATTATTAACAAAAAATAATCATTTCAGATTAAAACATTGTCAAATATATATTCATGTCGCTGGAATATTTACTGGAGGAATTAAATTGCCGAACAGGGGTATGTCCCGATTTTTGATCAATTGATCGATTTCATTCATCTTGAAAAGATATAACTTGCGTGTCTTACTAAATGTACATTAATCAATTAGTAGTCAAGTGTGCATAGTGTTTCTTCGATAAATTTCTTCTAAAACATTCAATCTAAAGTATAATATATATATATGTTACAAAACAAATGTAAATCATTTGACCCCCTCCCAATGGATTTATTCAAAACATTGGAGATCTAATCCTTTTAGTGTTAGGTAATTTAAAAGCAGGTCTTCGCGCGATAACTTCACATGAATTCATAATGTTTGCGTGCCGATTAGTGGACGGGATCATGAGAGTACCCCAGAGCACACCGTGTGTACACATGCAGCTTTATAAATATTTGAATAAAAAAAACTGTTTCTATTACTTTCCTATCGTTGGAAATGACAAAAAGGCCTTTGATTTTCCATCTTAATATAACAAATACAATTTAACTGCTTTATCTTTCAAGCTAACATGCAATTATTTGATACATGCACACTTCAAAATAATTTGAAATAATGAATTTAATTAATTTCAAATAATATACATGTACATGCTCCAGCTATTATGGTGTTCCGATGGGGCCACTTCGACTTTCGCCTTGAGGGCGAAGATGCGAGAGTGTGAAGTTGCGAAGGCAAAATTGCGAAGGTGCGAAGGCGAAGGAGCGAAAGTGCGAAGATGCGAAGGCGAGAGTGCGATGGCGAAGGAGCGATACTACTATCGCTCTTTCGCCAATGCAACTTCGCACTCTCGCCTTCGCAACTTCACACTTTCGCCTTCGTCTTTTTTTTTATTGCATTCAGCATGAGGTATCGGTCGATTCCAATGGAATCGAATTTGTTGCAGGCACCGTACTCGCCCGAGGATTGCCGATTAATCTTAGATGTTATTGATACCCATGCGCTATAGGCCATCGTGCTTACTATGAAAGTTTATAAATATTTTACTGTGTTATGTGACATATATGTTTACCTGTGCTCACTATGCCTAATCATTATATACTCCTCATAAAATGTAATGTCCGCAATAATGTGTACACATACACTTCCAGACTCCCGTCACTTATCAGCTGTCTGTTTACCTTAAACCAACATCGTGGTTCAAACACATTATACCATTTTAATTAAATAATATGCGACATTCCTTTTTCATGCACGGATGAGCTTGAGAGGGGCCCAGACCCCCCCCCCCCCTTCCCCCACGGAAAATTAATTTCACACAGTAATGGAGAGAGGGTCGGACACCTCCCCCTCCCCTCCACCCCTGGAAAATTTAGTATTATTGATTTCACATAGTAAAGTTACTACAAATATGCCTCGGACCTCCCACCCCCTCCCCCGACTAGTACAATAGTACAATTATCCCTCGGACCCCCCCCCCTTCCCCACTAGAAATAATGAAAATATTGATCTGCGCGGGGTGTTGAAAATAAATTCTCAAAAGTTAATCTTCTGCCAAAGATGTTATTTTATACAGCTAAAAATATCTTTAAACGATAGAGAGCTCCAAAAACATAAAAAGGCGAAGGCAAAAGTGCGAAGGTGAGAATGCGAAGTTGCGAGGGCGAAAGAGTGATAGTAGTATCGCTCCTTTGCCCTCGCAACTTCGCACTTTCGCCTTCGCATCTACGCGCTTCGCCGTCGCATCTTCGCACTTTCGCTCCTTCACCTTCGTACCTTCGCCTTCGCAACCTCGCATCTTCGCCCGAAATTGCAAAGGTCGAAGTGACCCTTTCGGAACACCAAAAGCTATATATCGAGGAAAAAGACTGAATTTTCTACTTCCGTTGATGAATTTATGAATAACAGCGAAAATTAAAATTCATGTCATAAGATACGGTAGCCCTTGAATTATTTTGTTAACTCGAGCAAGCTTTTTGGAAGGCAATTACTTGTACAGCTTACACTTCTGTCAAAACTGGAGAAATAGTATGTCACATGCTCAAAACAAGGATGACAGGCACGTGTTATTGCTGTTTTCATTCTCTTGTCTAATCATCTTAAAGAGAGAACAAGCATTGTGTGCAAGTTTATAAGATTATAGGAGTTGACACTGCTGCTGATTTCTATAAAACCAGTAATCAATCTGGAGCGGGCAAAACCTGCCCTTTCAATTTTTCAAAAATCCGTCAAACTAGATAATGTAAAAATGCAGTTTTTAATTTTTACCTCGCCTAAAAAGCTCTTACAGTAACTTTGAAAGAAAGATGTTCACATGCATTAGACATTTAAATTGATTTTAGATAAAAAAAAAAAAATAAAAAAAAAATAAAAAACTACATTGATTTTAAATACATTTTGCCCATCTTCTCAATTTGTACATTAATCTTGTACATTGGGCGTTTTCAGAGGTGCAATGGAAAGTTGCGTAACACGACCTCTGGTGAGAGAATGCAAGCTATTATGATGATGATGTATAAATTTATATAACATGAAACATAATTAATTCCTTACTGCAAAAGGCAAAAAAATAATGGATTAAATATGTCTTTATTTACATTATATACCAGAACATCCTTTCTTTAATTATTATTTGAAGAACGTTGTCAATACATTTCATGACGTCATGACGTTTTTAGTTAACTGAATAGCTATAAACGATGCTTTGTTTAGATAACTATTATATGGAAACCGTAAAAGCTTTTTCAAAAATCAAACTGTTTTGAAACCGGTTAATTCTCCAAATATTTCACTCAAAATTTCATTAACTTTGAAAACAGGGCCGATTTTGCTGCTTACCGTACCCAGTTCTTTAAGAACATTCAACTTATTATTTATATATTATATATTGGTTAGTTTTAAGTTTTTATAATCTTAACCATTCTAAAATAAAACCTATTTTACTGACGAAGTGCTTTGTCAGTTTTCGTTTTGATTCAAAATAGTTTTAAAACTGCGAGGGGTTTTTACAAACAACATTATGCATTAACAAATAAAAAATAGAACCTATTATTATGTGTTGATTTTTGGTATTTTACCAACTTTTAAACATATTGTAAGCTGACAGGATCACATTCTCTATAATATTAACGGTTTCTTGAAACGGCCGGAGAGACAACAGAGAGGGGTGCAACAGAAACATTGTTTAATTATAAACAAAACTCAACTTCAGCTTTTTAATATTAAATTAATAAAATTATCTCATGCAGGACTCATGAAATATATTTTTGACTGTTGTTACATTATTTTAACATATAATTACGATTTTATAGAGGGGCAAATTACGTTGTTAGTTTAAAGTTTCAATGAATGCCGGCCTGTGAAACCATTTTATAATGACGTTGGCTTTTGTAAATCATATTGGCACTATTTCAAAAGTTATTTTACTTTTACTGATGCTTCACATCTATCACGAAAGTAAATAGGTTACAATTACTCAGTACAACAAAATTCAAAAACAGAAAATCGCGACAATATGAAAAAGAAAATTTTAAAAAAGAAAACTACCATCTTGCAATATATCCTTTGCGTTACTCAAACGAAAGTTACATTTCCAACCGTAATCTATAAATCTTTTAACCGTCTCCAAACACAGATCTCTAAAAGAAGAGAAATTGTTATCATTTGCCATACAACATACAGATATATATTCATTTTCATATTTATTGTTTACGTTACGTTGTTGTTTTAATACGAATGTTAAAAGAAGGATTGTCAAAAATGTGTCTTATAATGTGTTTAAATGGCGAGTAGTACATAAAGAATTATCAATGTCTAACACAATGATTTTTGGTTAAAAACTTTTATCATACTCGTAGTTTTTAATTTGCTAAACCATAATTTTAGTATATAAATTTCTAATTTGATTACCTACTATCAAATCAAGGTAATGTGTCTGATTATAAATCAAAGTAATTCAATATATATTCAACATACTGCTAGTTAGTTTGCAGCGTCTGCCACTAATTTCTTACCTATTGATGGAACTTGAACTTGATTCGTGTATAATCAGAGCCAAATCTACCAATGAAAATAAAAACAAAGAAATAAATGTAAACATTCATGTTTTATCGGTTAATCAATAGAACAATGTACATGTAAACGAAAATATATTAGAAACATACGAAGAAATTAAAGTATGAAAAAATGCTAAATAAACTCTTTTTATTGCTCTTTTGGACATATGTTACGACTACATTCCTTTATTATCTTTCTTTAACTAAATTAAAAATACATCAAATTCAAAATGATTGTACAAATCAATCAATAACTGACAAGCAGATTCAAGTTTGAATAAAACAAGGGAGGGATTTGTTTTTTTTTTTTTTTTGTTTTTTTTTTGGGGGGGGGGGAGGGGGGTGAAAACGAACTGCGATGTGAGAAACAATAAAAAGTTTCTTACAAAGTGAAAGATAGGTGGATTTTATCATTGCTTCTACCGTTAAAACCACAATAACTCTTCATCAAACCTACGAACGTATTTTAGTGAACCTGTCTACGAAAAATCAATAGGATAATAATAATGTGGCTTAATTAATATTTTTTCAAACAAATTTAATTATTAACACGATTCATAGATAAAGCAACCATGCATGACTATATCGTCAGCAGTAAAAAAAAAACCAATTTCTTATTGCATAACCTGTCTTTATGTTGTATATAATTTATCGGAAACGATAAAAATAAACAACTGGTTTTCATGGTTCGTAAATTTTTAATAGGTGATGGTAGCAACAGTTTGGTGCATATTTTTTCATACCCAATTCCTCTTGAGACTGCTGATTCCCTATAATTTGATATTTTGTCATTTGTATTTAAAAGGAGATATTTTATTAATAACATGGTATAAGACCTATGCTCATCAATTTACAAATATTGATTTAGATTCAGAACAACATTTATTATATTAGTCCGGAGAGACGAAATATTGCCAGACGAGAAGCAGAGGCCAGAGCATTCGTCCAAAGCAGGTTTGTTTATTTTTTGGAGAATCAATCTTCATTTCTGTGTCCCTCATCATCATGTAATAGATGTATAGTGTTTTTATGGCGACTTCCGTTTCAGGAAATATGTGCAGTCGAGGAGAATATTAAACCCATACTGATAAAAAACAAAGAAAAATTTCACACCATATTGATATAAAGTACTTTATGCTCTCTATTGTCCTCATGTACGGCAAATTTCTTTCAAGTTTTGAATGCTAGTATAAAACACTTAACACTTGAGAGTACATTGAATTGTTTGTATTGTATAGTGTGAGTTCTCATGCGAATACAGTGATATACGGGGGAAAATCGATCTCCAGATTGAAGATATCTAATCAGATAATATATATATATATATATATATATATATATATATATATATATATATATATATATATATATATATATATATATATATATATATATATATATATATATATATATATATATAATCACGTGTTTTGATAATATTAAAGTTTGTTAGATTAAATAAAACGTTCAACCTTACATAATTAGTTTGATATGTACTTTTCAAAAATTATAATTAAATTATGTCTTTATGAAAAATAGTTTTCTCTTTGATGTTTTTGGCACTATGTTTTTAGCCGTGGAAGTATTCTTAATAATTTGTTAATATGGCTGTTCCATGTATGTTTCATATCCCTGACTGAGAGCGTATATACTGTCTTTACAGCGACGATACACATATATTTCATACAAAAATCATCAGTTTGAATATAAATATAAGCATTGAATGCTTATTCTTGGATGCCGTCGGTACTATGACACACCAATGCGATGGAGACAAATAATCATACCGTGCTAACGCGCTGTATACAATTTGTCTGCATCGCATTGGTGTTTCATAGGACCGACGACATTCAAAACTAAGCATTCATTGCTTAAATGAGTCCGCAACATCAGATGTAACGGTCATTAAAGATGTAAAAAAAATATTGTAACCGTTTACGGTTATTTATTTAGGAAACAATATGTAATTATGATCTCTTGAGATCAATGAATATCTTTAACAACCCCTATATATTTTAACTGAATAGCAACAAATTAGATAAAATAGATTTAATCTTTTAAGAAAAAACAACATAAAATAATGACACCGAATCAACAAGTTCAAACAAGGATATTATCACAAAAGTTCTTATTTATAAAGGTTCACTTCTTCGATTACCATTAAAAGCAACTTGTAACACATGCATATAGATGACCCACAAAAGAATCTTTGTTGTTATTGAACAAGGGGACATTATATAAAGCGTGATCATGAAAACAAACATTCAATATCCAACCCACACACACACGTTTTTGCGTTAAAAATGTATTGAAATACAACTATCCTCAAATCATAAAATGTACTGAACTTTTGAAATAAAAAAATTGAATTGAACTATGTAATATACATTTTGTGTATGCCTAAGATTGGTCAAAGCTGATCAAGACCCTATTCTTTAGGCATGATCTATATGAACGATTATATCAATATTAACTGATGAAATGTTTAGTTTATATATAGTTAAACGTTAGACTGATAGATATGGATAAGTAGGAAAAAAGCAATAAATACTTACATATGATGGTGTATTGATTCATAATTGCCATGATTTGAAGAATTCTTGTATGTGTTTGGATTTCTGTATACGGTTATTTACTTCCTGGTTCACAATCAACTAAGGAAAAAGAATTGTGATAGAGTACGCTTTAGAAAGTTTGTAATGGTCATTATTTTGGGTTTACTTCCTTATTAATTGTTCACAATATCCACTCAACGGTGTCTTTATATAACAACGTTTTACCTTCAAGTAATGTTATATCATAATTTATGAAAGTTATATCCAGAAACATAACAAGGTCAAGATATCACTGAAAACCGTTTGATAATGAGGATATCATGGAAATGCACTGAGCGCAAAACTAAGCTCACGAACTTAACGTTGATCTAATAAAAAATGGAAATTCGTTTTTAAAGCCTTTTAGTGTGTTTTTTTCATAGTACAAAACACAAGGTCTTATATCGCCGTGCAACTTTAATAACGTTATGTAATTTCCTTGGGACGAATACTTCCGTTTTGTCTCCAACAGTATTTTATCTGGGGAATGGGAGGGGGGCTTAAATAAATTCAGCGTTCCCTTCAAACAGCAAACAGACGCCAACATTGTAAGTGTTGCATGGAGCAGAAATAAACAATCAAGGTCTTTACCTAGAATTTTCATTGTAACTTTCAAAATGTAAACATACAGATGACCTTAGTTTTGTTTACATAACAATAATTGTGGGCTATGTAAATCGCTTATAACTCGACGACTGGCACTCAGATTTTGGTTGACTATTAGAAATGTCTTACCAAAGCATTGTTAACATTAACAAGAGGCACAGAGATCACATCGCTCACCTGAGCAACAATAGCCATAACTTTGATTGAATGCGCATAAAATATCAAATTCAAAACATCCTGCAAATTAAGTACAGTAGATTTTACACAAAAAGTTTTAAAAATCTGTCAGTTTTTGTTCATAATTTACCAAACCCCTTTTGTTCTTATAATTTTTTGTTTATTCCTATTTAACCTCCCTCCTCTTTGTGGCACCATTATTCTCCACGAAATTATGACCAAAATTTGATCTGCACAATCTGTGCTTTCACACTGGTTTCAGTTTTTGTTTAGGCTGAATGCATTTCCAGATGATTTTTCACGTTTTTTTTCTTTATCTTCCCATGTATAAACCTAACATCCACTATTGTGACCCCACCATACCCCCGGAATCAACTTGAATTTACTCTATCTGTGGATTTGTCTACGCTTTGAGCTTTTTTTTTGGTATTATGGTTATTGAGAAGATCTATAAAGATTCTCTCTATGTTATCCTGTGTTAAACTCCTCGATCCCTCCATTGTGGCTCCACTCTACCCAAAGGGACGGTGATTTGAACAATCTTAAATTAACACTATCTGAAGATACCTGCACACAAATTTTAGGTTTTCTGGCCTAATAGGTTTTGAGAAGAAGATTTTGAAAGACTTTTCTATATATTTCCGTGTAAAATTGATCCCCGCATTGTGGCCACACCCTACCCTTGGAGATCATGATTTGAGCAATCGTAAATTTACACTATCTGAGGATGCTTGCACATAAATTTGAGCTTTTCTGGGCCAAATAGTTTCTGAAAATTTTCACTATACACATATATGTTTATGTAAAAATTGCTCCCCCCCCCCCAATTATGGCCACACCCTACGCCTGGGAACCATGTTTTGAACAGACATGACGCCGATAACTGGTACAGTAAATCAAGGAAACTTGGCAAATTCGGGGCGTGCTAAATTACAAAAAATGATATACATATGTAATCTAACAAATGGATAAAACGTATCAAAAAATATCATAAGGCGAGGAAATGGGGGGGGGGGGGTATATGTAAGCCGATAACTGGTACAGTGTACAGTACGTGCCATTTATTCTTCAGATAAACAAACATGACTGACAATAAATACGGAATCAGCAATTTTAAACATTGGAAAAGGGTCATCTCAAAAAATTTCTTCCCTTTATGAAGATTCACTACATGTACTTTGATCGACATTTAAAGCAGCTTGTAAAACTGAAAAGATATGCCACACAAAAGAACTTTTTTTGTTAATGAACAAAGGGGTCATCATGTTAAGGACAAAAATGAAAACAAATGTCAAATATCCGTATCTACACATTTGCACCTTTAAAGGTTGCATTTTTTAAAAAAAAAACTATCCTTGAATCCTATAATGTATTGGTCTTGTGAGAGTTTAACAAATTATCTTCATTACGTATACATATTGTAATTGCCTAAAAATGTGAAAAGCCTATCATGAACATATTTTTGATGCAAGTGTTAATATAAAAATTGAAAAGGTTGAAACCATATGAATGAAGAATATGTATTTTGAGTTAAGTCGACAAATAGAGATATAGACAAGTGATGTAGAAAACAGAGAATAAATACTTACATATTATATAAATAGTGCCTGTTTGGGAGGGTAGCAGTTGAAATTGACACCCCGAGAAAACCATTGTCAACCGACGCGAAGCGGAGGTTGACAATGGTTTTCGAGGGGTGTCAATTTCAACTGTTATCCTCCCAAACAGGCACTATTTATTTTGTTATACTGAATGTCTTTTTTTAAATTTTTAAGAAAATTTTACTGCTTTTATATAGGAATAACGTGAATTCTACAGCGAACCGTACGCGCATAATTTTCGCGCATGTAACATTTTTTAATGTTACCCGTTGCCAAGTGCGTTGCTAACGCTGAGGGTAATAGTAAATATTATTAACTGCGTCTTAACCAATCAGATTTCAGTATTTAACATGAAAGTATAACAATATGTTATATTGATACACAGTCGCCATATCAAGAAAAATCCCTGTATGTGTTACGATTAAAATTTATGTAATTTGTATACGATCTTTTACTTTCTGGTTTCAAATTCAACCAAAACTCGAAATTTGTTTTGGGGTTTTTTTACAGTGCATTTACGATGAAAACCAACAATAACTCTTCATAAACCAATGAAACGTAAAACAAATTAATGTGATATTAATATTGTGTCTTCATCGACTTTCGAACAAAAATATTTAATCAATTTCAAAATTATTAATATATTAGACAATAATTGATGTCATGGGCAGTAAAAAACCGTATATCAGTTCATTACTTTATCTTCATTATTATAAATTTTATTGTAAGATTATGATAAATGGTTGCTATTCATTGTTTTTTTTATTATTTTAAGAAAGAAGCAAGAAAAAGTTAGATGTTTATTTTCTTTTTTATAAAACTAATCCCATTCTTGTTAAGAATGCTTATCCGATAAAATTGGATATTCTTTTTAGAATTTTAAAGGAGAAACTTTATTATTTATATGTTATGATATAAATACATTGATTTACAAATATTGACTGGAGTTGAAATCAACATTGATTATGTTAGACCCGAGAGAAGAATATTATCAGAAGCGGAGGGCAATACAGACATCTCAAGGATGCTTATACAATATATCTGCTTTAGGGAATTTATCTATCTTCCTCGCTATTATGCAATATATGTATAGTGCAAGGGATGAAACCTTCCGTCCGACATATATATGCAATCGAGGAGAATAATAAACTTGTTTTGATATTTAACCAAGCAAAATTTTATTTTCATTTTGATAAAAAAATACTTAACGTGCTTTATCGCCCTCATATCGACATAACATATATGGCAACTTTGTTCAAATCTTGAGTTTATAAACAAATTACCTTTAAAACTGCATTGTGGGGTTTTTTTTCGATAGCGAACACTTTCATGCAAAAGAAATGATATGTTATGCGAGAAAAAATTGACCCCCATAACCAAAAAGTAAAACACTTAAGATGACCAGAAAAAAATGTTAGCCTTTGAAAACCCCTTTGGTTACGTCATTGATTGTACATTCTTGTTCTATTAGTCAATCAAACAAAAATCAGGGAATCGCTAAACTTTGAACATACAGTTCAGACGCACTGTCAATGAAAAAAATATTGACTACTGGACAGGTCTTATTGTCTGCTTACCGTATGGATACTTCAGTAATAGATCATTTGCCCTTGTATGTCATATATACAATTTGATGACCCCTAGTGAAACACGTTATACATGTATGACTTTTTAACAAAAGGTATTTAATGATCTCAAAACAGTGTTGTTTCTAGTCACTGTAATAGTAAGAGGCTTATTCCATTCACTTTTAGAATAAGTATCGATATAATACATGTACCAAATAGAGGCATCCGTTTTAATATAAAAATAAACGCAAGTTATTGTCCCTATATGTATATTCATTAAATACATATTTTATACATAAAAACATGTCCGTATTGATACTCTGGAACAGAGCACGTAACCTTGTCGATGTTTGAATATTAGTTTGTAGCTTTCAATAAATTGACTTCCCGGTTCTGAAATATGTAACCAATTTTCTGACCTCCGGTATCCATAAAATGAAATAACATCATCTAGTTTTTGTATTGCAATAATTATTATGTTAAAGAAAGTGATATTTCATGTCATATTTTAACAAAGGGTTTTCTAAATGTTGTAACATATAAGTTTATATTCATTTTCTTCCCGAAAAGAATACCTAGAAAATCAATCCGACGCGTTAATAATACAAAGACCATCTGAGGCTTAATAATTATACAAAATTGTTTATCATCTGTTAACATCATTCATTAATCGATACGGTTTTAATTAACTGCAATCACTATAATTCAAAATAGTTGCTTTATTGTGAAAAAGATGAGTTAAACTAAATATGTAAACTGATTTTTAAACTTTTTATACTAAAAAACTAAAACATACCAAAACAAAGTTTCGGTCAGTTGATTTTTATACCAGCTTTTATTGTATACCTATTTATTAGCTATGAAGACCACAAAAAGTTTATTTTCTCCCAAGGGAGTAATAACATATTTCCTAAGCAATGCCAAAAATATGATGATGTTTAGTAATGCATGCGTTAGAGTGGTTATTGACGAAGAAAATTTTTTATGAATATGAGCTGTTTAAATATTTACATGAAGTACATTAATTTTAGACTTGAGATCAGAAAAATAAAGACAAATAGCAAGAAATGATAAAAATACTTACATATTTTAGTGTATTTATACAGGATCGCTATGATTTGAAAAAGTACTGTATTTATATTGCTGTATATTTATTTCCTTGTTTTCAATTCAATCAGGATAAGAACACTGTTATGGTTTACATTTCAGACATTTTAAAACTCTCATAGCATTGTTTTAACGTCCTTATTGTTCAAAATATACATGTTCTCTCATCGTTGTCATTACTTAGCATAACCATTACCTTGAAGTTATGCGATTTATCAAAGTATGCAATTGATATCAACATAATGTTCTGTTACCTCTGTTGCAACCACTATTGAAATAAAACCACTATTGAAATAATTTATTTCAATAGTGGTTGGGAATGCATTTCATTAGAAAAATCACTTTGCAACCACTATTGAAATGAAACCACTATTGAAATATAGTGGTTTGGGAATATTTCATTTGAAGAATCACTTTGCAACCACTATTGAAATACAATTACTATCGAAGTAATTATATCAATGGTAGTTGGGGATGCATTTCATTTTAAGAGTCGCTTTACAGACACTTTTAAAGACTAATGTTTAAATATTTATTTTTTTTTTGTATACGAGAATGAACTTTTTAGAAATATTTCTTTGTTATTACTATTGTAACGCAAGAAACACTTTATCTAACGAACAATATCAGATACAAAATGTAGGTATTATACTTGCATATTTTACGGTATTAATAATCAAGACTAAAAGGAAATATGGTATAATGTTACAATTTTCACGGGTGTGCAAAAATATATAACCAATTCACGCAAATTAAAATGCAAACAATTTTTTTTTCGAACAAACGATTGATTTCAAATTCACAATAAAGGTATTGAAGACTTATATTTTACAGTAATTATAACCGAGACTATCAATTTAACGTACCTCTTTTCGGATTTTTACTGTTGTGCAGAAATAAAAAAATCTCGTAGAATGATGTATAGAATTGTTATTAGAATTATCTTTTCTTTACATTTTTCTTTCTATTGATATATAATGTGAAAATCGTAAATTATTTGTACAAGAATTAACACATTGGAAATTACCGGAACTTCAACTCAAACCCCCTCTATATTAAAATAAATCAATTAAGGATACATGTAATTATAAACATCAATATTAAGATAAATTATTTCAATAGTGGTTAGTGATGAATTTTATTACGACCACTATTGAAATAAATTATTTCAATAGTGGTTGGTGATGAAGATTATTACGACCACTATTGAAATAAATTATTTCTATAGTGGTTAGTGATGAATTTTATTACAACCACTATTGAAATAAATTATTTCAATAGTGGTTGGTGATGAAGTTTATTACGACCACTATTGAAATAAATTATTTCGATAGTGGTTGATGATGAATTTTATTACGACCACTATTGAAATAAATTACTTTTATAGTGGTTGGTAATGAGTTTTATTACGACCACTGTTGAAAAAAATTACTTCAATAGTGGTGGGTTATGAAGCTTATCATGAAAAATAATTTGCAACCACTTTTGAAATACAAACACCATTTAAAATATTATATAACATATATCATTATAATAATCTTTATTGAAATACCTTATGATAATCGTAATTGTATAGATGTATTTCAGTACAAGAATAACTGTGCAGTATTGGCAATAAATTTCATTTTACACATCACATTTATGATATTTTTTTTGTATAGGTCGTGGATGTACTTCATTTCAAGTATCAATTTGCAAATAGTAATTTGATATTTTTTTTATAAATTATATATAATTGTTATTTCATTATATATATATATATATATATATATATATATATATATATATATATATATATATATATATATCCAAATCACAAAAGTATTTTCTCAGTGTCCGGTAAAAATATAATAAAAGAAAAAAAGCAACACTAACTGCAAAACATAAGCGCTTTCATTGTTAAAAATCTTCAGACGTTTTACAGTTTTATTGTTTCCTTCAATAAGCATTATGACGTCATAGTATTATTGTTGACGTTATCACTAGGTAACGTAATTACGTCATAGTTTTAACGACTGTAAAACGTCTGAAGATTTTTAACAATGAAAGCGTTTATGTTTTGCAGTTAGTGTTGCTTTTTTTCTTTTATTATATATATATATATATATATATATATATATATATATATATATATATATATATATATATATATATATATATATATATATATATATATATATATATGAGAGAAAAATAGCGGTTTATAATGTATTTTATTATTAGGATCACTTAGTAACCTGACTATCTAAATAAAACCACCATTGAAATAAATTATTTCAATAGTGGTTGGGTATGCATTTCTTTATAACCACTATTGAAATAGATTATTTCAATAGTGGTTAAGGACACGTTTCATTACAACCACTATTGAAATACATGTAAGTTATTTCAATAGTGGTTAGGGAGGCGATTCATTACAACCACTAATGAAATAAGTTATTTCAATAGTGGTTAGGGAGGCGTTTCATTACAACCACTATTGAAATAATTTATTTAAATAGTGGTTAAGGATCCGTTTCATTACAACTACTATTGAAATAAACTATTTCAAAAGTGGTAGGGATGCATGTCATTTTTATGCCTATTATTCCGTCTGCGTAAAGCACTGTCACTTCCAGATGACAGGTGGTATGGAAAGCATGACCATATAAAGGTAAATCATGATTGAAAAGGAATTTATCATATCATAAGACATACTTCATATCTGAAAAAAATTCCCCTAGCAGAAAGGAAAGTGCTACAAATAGACATAATAATAGACATAAAACTGATATGCATCATCAATCACTATTGAAATACTTCTTTAAATAGTGGTTGAAATGAAAGGTATCCCTAACCTCTATTGAAATAATTTATTTCAATAGTGGTTGAAATGAAACGCATCCTTAACCACTATTGAAATAATATATTCAAATAGTTGTCGTAATGACGTACATCCCTAACCACTATTGAAATAATTTATCTCAATAGTAATATTTATAATAATATTTATCAATAAATAATGATTCATTATACAGGGGGTTTGAATAGAAGTTCTGGCAATTGACAATATGTTCACTATCATTTAAATACATGTAATATACAATATTCATTGAACATGATATGTCTGTAGAAAGAGAAACGTAAAGAAAAAAATATAAATTTTCAAAGTAATACTTATAAAGATATTCATTCTAAGCTACGATTGAAAAATAATTTTAATAGAATATGTTCTTCAACAGTGTCTGTAAATTGATTTTTAAAATGGATTACATCCCGGAACAATATTTAAATAATTTATTTCAATAGTGGTTACAATGTGATTCTTCAAATGAAATACATCCCCAACCACTATTGAAATAATTTATTTCAATAGTGGTTTTATTTCAATAGTGGTTGCAAAGCGATTTTTCTAATGAAATGCATTCCCAACCACTATTGAAATAATTTATTTCAATAGTGGTTTTATTTCAATAGTGGTTGCAACACATCAGTTAATTTCTGACTTTTGTTTATGCGATAAGTTACAAAAATGGAATAACAAATAGTTACCAATAAATCACATTGCACTTGACTTCTGACATATGTGAATCCTGATTGTAAGTTAGAATGGGACTATAGAAAACGAAAACAGTATGTAAATATAGATTTAAAGCCCCAATTGACATCATACAGATAGATACTGAGAGCACAGCAGTTGACATCTGACCTATGTCTCATATGTTTGATGGGAGAAAAGGAAAAGCAAAATTCCTAACTGGATTTGGCACCCAATACCTCCCAAGGTAAGTCAGTTCCGTCAAAAATCAAAGATGTGCCCAGAAATGTATTCATTATCGTTTTTCCATCTCTGCCTTGAGGTGTCTTTTGGCGATCACTACATCGACGTTAAACGATGCTCGGGTATGAGGCCAAAGTTAGTCTTCCAAGGAGCTGTCCTATTACCACATGCCGAATACCAATACCATCCTTTAGATACTGAACATACGACAAAATGCCCGTGGTCACCTTTTCCGGCTTTGCTGGGAACAAGTCATTTCCACCCAGTTGCATAAAACACAGAGCGGGTTGAGTCTGAAAGTTCAAGAATTCCACCAGAGCGCTAATCGAGGAAAAGAAAGGCCTCCTCAAGCTCTGAATTCTACTTTAAATAAGGTATTTATTGTGTTTAGAGGTCTCCGTTTGAAATGATTATCCTTACGGATAGAATTATCATTAACGTACTGACTGTGGACAAAAGCATTTTCAGTGCAATAAATTGATGTTGTGCTTAAGAAAAAAGGACAATAAATACATTAAATGTATAGATACACTAATGATAGTTGTAACGGAACTCAACAGTGATTTTAGAATCATTCATTATGATTTATTAAACGCGGAACAGACAAGGCAGTGACATGTTGTTTTATCAATCCTTATAATTAACATGCATACACTAATTTCTCTCCTAGAGATCAGCCCTTGCAACTTGGTCTTAATCAAATAGTCTCCAATTTATCTTGAATATATAATTGTTTTTAAAGACAAAAAACATTATTTTGAAAATACTTTAAATTAAAATCTACAGTATTTTTATTTCATACGGCTAACCAATTATTGATTTTGTAACCGGTTAATTTCTGCGTGTATTGTTGATTTCTACATATTATGACAATACTTTGGTTTGAAGTCTCAGACGTTTATTTAAATTATGTCACCGTCTTCATATCCATAAATCAGAAGTGATTTATTGAAATGTTAGGAATATCCTCTCAATGTTATTCCTAGCCGAACAATATTAAAAATGATATTGACTAGTTAATAATTTTTGGAAAAGCGACATTTTATTAAGTTCTATGCTACGGAAATATTGACTTAATAGTAACAAATTCAAGAGAGTATTCCTGTTACTCTATTAATTGCTTTTGGTTCGGGGATTTCTGTACGTTGAAGTAAGTAATTCTTTGCCACTACTCTAGCTGTCATAGATTTCCATCGCTTTCTCGGTAATTTTTATATCATTTGTAACTAAACATTCCTGTATACGGTCGGGGATGAAGGAGGGGGGGTCCCCCAACCCACCCCCCGGCTGAAAATTTTATTTTTTTTAATTCATATACTAAATTTCCAAAAACAGGTGGAATACAAACTTGTCACATCAATACCTCATCTATTAAAATTTATGACAGAAGTGTGTCAGTATATAGATAAATAAAACGAAACAAAACAAAAACAAAACAAAGCAAACAAAAGCAAAACAAACAAAACCTCGGATGGGCAATCCGGCAGTTTGCTATCATAACAGTCAGAACAAGGATTTATAGCAATAAAATGCTTTCTTTGATTATTCATTCGCGATATGAAGGTGGCGACATTGCAGAAAAAATACATTACCCACGTTAACGGGTTATTTAATTTTTTTCTGCAATGATCGTTACCTTCATAACCCGCATGAATCATCAAAGAAAGCATTTTATTGTTTATATTTACATCTTTTTTTTTAACAAATTAATAAATTCATTGTAAAAAGTAAGCAAAATTCGCTTAATTACTGTTAATTTACATTAGTACTTATCAAACAGTCAAATTGTCTTCTATGGGAATTTCAGTCTGACAGGGATAAAATTGAACTCAATAATTTTGCTCTGAGTTTGAAAATTACGTCATATCTCCCAAATAAATGAATACTGGTATCATATTCATATTGGGAGTTTCGTGATATTTATTACGAATAAGCCGAGATGAGCATATGACCTGGACAAAACGAAATTTTAATTCTTCTTGTGTTTGAAAACGTATTCAAGAAAGTAATAACGATTATTTAATATAAATATATTTATGTAAGAAAAGGGA
Source organism: Magallana gigas (assembly GCF_963853765.1). NCBI lineage: Eukaryota > Metazoa > Mollusca > Bivalvia > Ostreida > Ostreidae > Magallana > Magallana gigas. The sequence continues at coordinate 26,569,649 of NC_088856.1, forward strand.
GAAATAAACACAGAAAGTCAAACATTTATATATGGCGTTTTTTGCTTTTTTATAAGACTCTGGAAAAACTTTGAGAACTCGACGCATTTTGAATAATCAAATATCGTTAAGTATGACAGACAGCTAATGGAATGTTCGAGCAATCTAAAGATTTATTTTTTTTTAAATATTGCCTGGAGTCTTCTGCATCCTGAAAAATTTGCAGTCGAGAGTTACAATATTCCATTTTTATTTTATACAAAAAACAATTTATTAACACATTGATATAAAATATTTTCCGCAAATCATCGTTTTTATATCGATATATATGTCAAATACATTGACCTAAGTAATATAACATACGGAAAAAAAATGATCTTCGTATCAAAAGTAAAAGAACACATCAGGTGGCCTGATAATAAGTTTAGTAATAACTCAAACATATGTATTGATGTAACAATAACGATGAGTTATTGTCTTTATAATTGATTTGATATAGGTTGAGTATTTGATTACATAAACAGTATTTTCCGTAGTGATATTCCCATTCAAAACGTGACCGACCACTTGTTGATGTTTGAATATGAATATGTAGCAATAATCATATTAACTTCCGCGCTCTGAAATGCATAGCCATATTAATTGGCCTATTACATGTACTAATCTTATATATTCTGTAAAATATAAGGTGGTATATGGACTTTGTGTCGACCAGCAAAGCTAGGTTATCTAAAGTGGTCAAACAACGTGTTAATATGCGTATGAAGACCAAGGATCATTTAGTACATGTAATATCATTATTTAATGAGGTATACTGTTTTTATTAAATGTGTCATTGATAATAATTATGTTATTTTTGCGACAAAACCAGATTCATTTTAAACTGTCATACAAAACAACTAAAATGAAACAAAACATTTTTTGTGCGAGTTGATTTTTAAATCAACGTTTGCGCCCGGATGCATGTTTAGCGAAGCATTTATTATATATTTTTGAATCTGCGACATGAAATATAACAACAATTAAACGTTCGAAAATTTTTGTAACGGTTATTTATTGAAGAAACAATATGTATTCATGATCTTATCAGATCAATGAATATCTTAAACAATCAACACCATTTAACTAAAGAGCAACGCATAGTTAAATAGCAAACGATCTTATAAAAATAATCCAATTAAATTGTACTACCTCAGATGAACAAAGAAAAAACTGGCACTAGATACTGAATTTCAAAAAACGGAAAAAAGATTATTTAACAAAATGTCTTCCCCTCAGAGAGGTTTACTACATTGATTTACATTTAAAGCAGCTTGTAAATTTGAGATGACCCTTAAAAGAACATTTCTTTGTTATTGTACGAAGTGGACATCATAATAAGTCATTTTTTTAAGTATAATAATAGAAACAAATGTTTAATACCCCACCCACACACACACACACTTGCGCGTTTAAAAATATATTGATATACAACTACCCTTAAATTATATAATGTACTGAACCTTTGAAATTTACAAATTGAATTTAACTATGAATACATTTTATGTTTACCTAAAAATGGTAAAAGCCGACCATGAGCCTATTTTTCATGCATGCTCTATATGAACGATTTAATCATTATTAACTGATGAAATGTTAAGCTTATTTATAGTTAAACGTTAGACAGACAGATATAAATAAGTAGTAAATAAGAAATAAAGAATAAATACTTACATATGATGGTGTATTGATGCACAGTCGCCATGATTTGGAAATTTCTTGGAAGTGTTTTGGATTTCTGTATACGTTCATTAACTTCCAGGTTTTCAATTAACTAAGGAAAGATAATTGAGATAGAGTACGCTTCAGAAAGTTTTTAATGGTCATTATTATGGGTTTGCTTCCTAATTAATTATTCACAATATCCATTTAACTGGGTCTTTATATAACAACGTTTTACCTTCAGTAATGTTATATCATTGATTTTGTAACTTATATCCAAAAATACAACAAGATCAAGATATCATTGAAGACCGTTTGATAATAAGGATATTTTGAAAATGCTTTGAGCGCAAAACTTAGCTCACGAACTCAACGTTGATCTAATGAAATAATGGCAATTCGTTTTTAAAGCCTTTAAGTGTGGTTTTTTCATATTACAAAACACAAAATCATGTATCGTCGTGCAATTTTGATTATGTTATGTAATTTCCTTGGGACGAATACTTCCGTTTTGTCTCCAACAATATTTTATCAGGGGAAGGGGGGGGGGGCTAAATAAAATCAGTGTTCCTCTCAAACAGACGCCAACATATTTGTATGTGTTGCGTGGAGCAGAAATAAACATTTTCATTTTAGTTCTTAACCTAGAACTTCCTTTTAACTTTCAAAATGTAAACAAACAGATGACCTAAGCTTTGTTTAAAAAACAAGAATTGTGAGCTATGAAACTCGCTTATAACTCGACGACTGACACTCAGATTTGGGTTGATTATTAGAAATGTCTTACCAAAGAATTGTTAACATTAACTAGAGGCCCAGAGGTCACACCGTTCACCTGAGCAATAATAACCATAACAGAAGACAAAATTCGCATAAAAATATCAAATTCAAAACATCCTGACAGTTAAGTACGGTATATCTTACACAAAAAGTTTTTAAAAATCTGTCAATTTGTATCCATATATTACCAAACCCCTTTTGTTCTTTTAATTTGTTTTATTCCTATTTAACCTCCTATGAAACCTTTTGACCCAATTACTCTCCATGAAATTATGACTGAATGCTTTTCCAGAAGATTTTTAACAATTTTTTTTTTATCTTCCCATGAATAAACTTAGCATCCCCCATTGTGACCCCACCATACCCCTGGGATCAACTTGAGTTTACCGTATCTGTGGATGTTTCTACGCTTTGAGGTTTTTTTTTCCTAATGGTTTTTGAGAAGAAGATATTTAAAGATTATCTCTATGTATTTCTGTGTTAAACTTGATCCCTCCATTGTGGCCACACTCTACCACCAGGGACCATGATTTGGACAATCTTTAATTAACACTATCTGAGGATACCTGAACACAAATTTAAGGTTTTCTGGCCTAATTAGTTTTTGAGAAGAAGATTTTTAAAGATTTTTCCATATATTCCTGCGTAAAATTGATCCCCCGTTGTTGCCACACTCTACCGTCGGAGATCACGATTTGAACAATCGTAGATTTAAATTATCTGAGGATATCTGCTCACAAATTTGCGCCTCCTTGGCTAAATAGTTTTGAATAAAAAAAATTAAATATTTTTACTATACACATATTTTATGTAAAAATTGATCTCCCAATTATGGTCCCACCCTACCCCAAGGGACCATGTTTTGAACAGGCACGACGCCGATAACTGGTACAGTAAATCATGAAATCTCGGCAAATTCGGGGCGTGCAAAAAAAAAAGAAGAAATAATGATATAATCTAACAGATGGATAAAGTCTAATCCCAAAATATCAAGAGGCGAGGTAATAGTGGGAAAGACTTTTAAATTTTATCCGATAACTGGTACAGTGCCAGTCACTCCTCAGATAAACAAAAATAAATGACACTAGAAACGGAATCAGCAATTTTAAAAATTGGAAAAGGATAATCTCACAAAAATTCTTCCCCTTTATGAAGATTCACTACATGTACTTTGATCGACATTGAAAGAAGCTTGTAAAACTGCAAAGAGTGCCACACAAAAGAACGTTTTTGTTCTTGAAAAAAGGGGTCATTATTCAAGTACACAAACGAAAACAAATGTTAAATATCGGTGTCCACACATTTGCACGTTTAAATGTTGCATTTTTTTACAACTATTCTTGAGATCTATAATGTATTAGACCTTTGAAAGTTTAAAAAATTATCTTCATTACGTACACATATTGTAATTGCCTAAAACTTTTAAAATCCTATTGCTATCATGAACTTATGTTTGATGCATGCGTTAATATAAACAATTAAAAGGTTGAAACCATATGAATGAAGAAATATTTATTTTGGGTTAAGTCGACAAATAGAGATATAGACAAGTAATGTAGAAAACAGAGAATTAATACTTACATGTTATGTTATACACAACCGCCATATCTACAAAACTCCTTGTAAGTGTTACGATAAAATTTCTGTGATTTGTATATGATCTTTTACGTCCTGGTTTCAAATTCAACCAAAACTCGAGATTTGTTTTGGGTTTTTTTTACTGGGCATTTATGATTAAAACCAACAATAACTCTTCATAAACTAATGAAACGTAAACAAATTAATGTGATAGTAATATTGTGTCTTCATCGACTTTTTGTACAGACAGATTTAATCAATTTTAAGATTATTAATATGTATGACAATAAGCCATGCCATAGACAGTAAACTCCATATATAACATATCATTACTGTATGTCGATAATTATAATTTTATTGTAAGATTGTGATAAATGGTTGCTAATCATTTTTTTTATTGTTTTAAGAAAGAAGCGAGAAAGAGTTAAATGTCTATTATTTTTTTTTATAAAACTATTTCCATTCTTTATTACTTATATGTCATGATATAAATACATTGATTAACAAATATTGACTGGAGTTGAAATCAACATTGATTAAGTTAGACCGGAGAGGAGAATATTACCCGAAGCGGAGGGCAATACAGACGTCTCAAGGAGGCTTATATCTTCTTTAGGGAATTTATCTGTCTTCCTCGCTATTATGCAATATATGTATAATGCAAGGGATGAAACCTTCCGTCCGGCATATATATGCAATCGAGGAGAATAATAAACTCGTTTTGATATTTAACCAAGCAAAATTTTATTTTCATATTACTGAAAAATACTTTACGTGCTTTATCGCCCTCATATAGACATGACATATATGGCAACTTTGTTCAAGTCTTGAGTTTATAAACAAATTACCTTGAAAAATGCATTGTTGTTTTTTTTTTTTTGATAGCGTACACTCTCATGCAAAAGAAATGATATGTTATGCATGACCCCCATAACCAAAAAGATGACCTAAAAATGAAATGTTAGCCTTTGAAAACCTCTTTGGTTACGTCATTTATTGTAAATTCTTGTTCTGTTAGTCAATCAAACAAAAATCGGGGAATCGTCTAACTTTGAACATACAGTTCAGACGCACTGTCAATGAAAACAATATTGACTACTGGTCTTATTGTCTGCTTACCGTATGGATACTTTAATAATGGATCATTTGCCTTTGTATGTCATATAAACAATTTGATGACCCCTGGTGAAACACATTATACATGTATGACTTTTTAACAAAAGGTATTCAATGATCTCAAAAACAGTGCTGTTTCTAGTCACCGTAATATTAAGAGGCTTACTTCCATTCACTTTTAGTATAAGTATTGATATAATACATGTACCCAATAGAGGCATCCGTTTTAATATAACAATAAATGCAAATTATTGTCCCTATATGTATATTCATTAAATAAATATTTTATACATAAAAACATGTCCGTATTGATACTCTGGAACAGAGCACGTAACCTTGTCGATGTTTGAATATTAGTTTGTAGCTGTCAATAAATTGACTTCCCGGTTCTGAAATATGTAACCAATTTTCTGACCTCCGGTATCCATAAAATGAAATAACATCATCTAGTTTTTGTATTGCAATAATTATTATGTTAAAGAAAGTGATATTTCATGTCATATTTTAACAAAGGGTTTTCTAAATGTTGTAACATATAAGTTTATATTCATTTTCTTCCCGAAAAGAATACCTAGAAAATCAATCCGACGCGTTAATAATACAAAGACTATCTGAGGCTTAATAATTATACAAAATTGTTTATCATCTGTTAACATCATTCATTAATCGATACGGTTTTAATTAACTGCAATCACTATAATTCAAAATATTTGCTTTATTGTGAAAAAGATGAGTCATACTAAATATGTAAACTGATTTTTAAACTTTTTATACTAAAAAACTAAAACATACCAAACAAAGTTTCGGTCAGTTGATTTTTATACCAGCTTTTATTGTATACCTATTTATTAGCTATGAAGACCACAAAAAGTTTATTTTCTCCCAAGGGAGTAATAACATATTTCCTAAGCAATGCCAAAAATGTGATGGTGATTAGTAATGCATGCGTTAGAGTGGTTATTGACGAAGAAAAAAATTATCATTATGAGCTGTTTAAATATTTACATGAAGTACATTAATTTTAGACTTGAGATCAGAAAGATAGAGACAAATAGCAAGAAATGATAAAAATACTTACATATTTTAGTGTATTTATACAGGATCGCTATGATTTGAAAAAGTACTGTATTTATATTGCTGTATATTTATTTCCTTGTTTTCAATTCAATCAGGATAAGAACACTGTGATGGTTTACATTTCAGACATTTTAAAACTCTCATAGCATTGTTTTAACGTCCTTATTGTTCAAAATATACATGTACTCTCATCGTTGTCATTACTTAGCATAACCAATACCTTGAAGTTATGCGATTTATCAAAGTATGCAATTGATATCAACATAATGTTCTGTTACCTCTCTTGCTTATTTCTACCAACCTTTCAAACTTAAAAGCTAATAGACCTTGAATTTTTGCCAATGTCTTAAATTCACTAAAAAGAATCTTACAATCTTTTTATACCAAAAAATCCGGTATCTTAGGGTGGTATGGGACATCTGTCGATATTAATGGGGATTAAAAGTATATTGTAATTGAAAAACTTTCACCGGTTTAGAAGTTTCAAATTTTACAGTATCTAACCAAAAAAAATAGGTTTTAAAAATATTTTGAAAGTTGTAAAATTCACAGTGGGATTCGAACTCATGATTTACAGATTCGTAGTAAATCCTCTAACTCACTGCGCTACGCTGGTAGATGACAATATTGGGAAAGAAACTACTTATATAACTGCACTTAATTTCATTGTTTATTTCGATAAACAATACGCCACAACATGGAAGTGTCCCATACCACCTAAAGTTACAAACATTATTTAAACAATTGAAATGTTTTAATCAGGTGTCGCAGCGACATAAGACCACCGGACATGGAGAACTTTATCTTCGCCGATACAAATGTCATAAATGTCAAAAGTCACCACTTCATTGTTGAGTTTTCATACCTCATTTGTTTGGGGTTGTACTTGAAAACTATTTCCCAGATGTAGTTGACCCTCATGGATGATGCTTATTTTCTGTATTTCACGCAAAATATACTAGGATAGTAATGAACTTTCACTCGCGCCAAGCTTGGTTTTTTACATGCACTGAAATATCTCAATTCTTAAGTTTTAATTAGCCATAGACGTCCGTGTTTCCGCACGCAGAGACACAATCAGGTATCACATAAGTATATTACTTTAAAGACAAGTCAATTCTCCAAAAATCTTCTCTCACTTCAGTAAAATGAAACATCTACTTTACATTCAACAAAAACGTATAATTCAACATGTTAAACACCATGCTTAACAAATTAAAACGAATTAAAAATAGAACAAATAACTGCACTCTGTGTTTTTATAAAGTCAAACGACATTGTACTGGTACTGTACCAGTTATCGGCTAAGACCAGTTATCGGCTAAACTGAGGATTCGGGTTTATAGCATGCAACTATCCGAGATTTTTCAATTCAGTCGTCTGTTTCGAATAAAGAAAAGTAAGTTTGCTTGAAAACTTTCTTGAATATGTTTTAAACATGAGCTTTAACGATCATTGTTTACCGCTGATTTACATCTTCGCACTTTCAGCTTTAGGGAAAGTGACGTAATAAGTTAAAAATAGAATATGACCTCTTTGTGATACGTTATTATATCCCTTCTTTGATTTGACATATAATATCAATACATATAAAATTTCTAAACAAAAGGAATTCACTAAATTCTGAGAGATTCATGGCGCAGTTGAACGCCTGATTGCACAATTATGTATTGAACACCATACGATATTGTGTATTACCGTATGATGATAAACGGATAATTTTATGAGTTTTGTTTATGTATAATAACCCCCATGACCTAAAGGCTGACCCTGCAAGGGACATTACTCAATTTACACTTTGTAGAATATAAAATCAACATGTAAAGGGATTTTATTGTGTTATTATCACAAAGCCGATCACTGGTACAGTAAATCGTAAAAACTCGGCAAATTCGGAGCGTGCTAAATAGCACAAAAACAATATGTTCGGGTTCTAAGTGATGATATAATCTAACAGATTGATAAATAAGGAGTTCACTATTTAAAGTATGTCAAGTTTTATTCAAATATTTCAAGAAATAAGGAAACACGAAAAGAAAACGTAAAATTATAGCCGATAACTGGTACAGCGCCAGTATGGCTTTGGAAAAAAGTATTACATCTTATGTGCTGCCATTTCTTTCAGATTGCCTTAGGGCTTGTATCCTTGTAATATCTGTCCTGAATGTCATCATGAATTGCTAGTTTCGAAAACGGAATTTCATACTGTTTTCTAGATATGACAGAGAGTGCTTGGTAAACATACATGCTAAAACCTGCAGTAGGGAACATTTGTAATTTTTTATGCTGTGTTCATAATGTCGTACTTGGCACTTCGTATCGAAATAGTCATGTGTTTAAATCTACATATTCATTTTCAATGAAATAGATATATTCCAATATTAAAGATTGGCTATCAGCGTATAAGCAGGCACAAATTAAGCAGAACTTGACTAAAATTGTTTCAGCCAATATTTGCAAGATTGCTACATTTTGTTAATTTCTAACAAATTACATCTCTGATTCTGATTTCTTCAGATACAATATCTAAATGAATATCAGTGGATAATGCTTAATTACATCTTTTAATTTGTAATCCGTGTAATTGGTCAGCACACCTCATGCTCCTAGCACTTGGATTTGGCTGACTTTAAGGTAGTGGCACAAACGAAATCTTACGAATGTTCGTCATAAGTTTACACGTGGCAGGGGTAGACTACTAAACCTGAATTTAAAAATAGTCATTTATAAGTTATACAAAGCAATAAAAACAGCGTTTATGTAATGGAAGCTAGCGCTTTTATTGATGTTAATAAAATCACTTTTAAGGAGAGCCGTCGAAAGGTAGGAAGCATGAATTTCATTATAACGTCATATCATATGAAGTACAGATAATTGACTTTCTTCACATTTATTACATAGTTCACATTATCCTCTGTTTCTCTTTTCTTACTTAGCTAAATGACTGGACTTTTGTTTTGGACTTTTCGTTCACGGTACATATAATCAACCGATATCGGTTGATTATTTCAATGTCGCTTGCGACGCATCACGGGCAGGGGGGATTTTGTCGCCTGTAAATACCAATATGTGTTAAATGAATATTGATGCAAAATTGCATGATTATTTATCAATTATCGTTGTTAAATCAAATTTTTAAAACATTCCTTTTTTAATTCTTTATTACTAATTACATATATAATTGAATGGGTACATGTTAACGACACCTTAAAAACTGACTTTTGTTTTCATTGCCTGGTCCATATTCCCTTTTTGTTAAGTCTGACTGACTGAGCAACTCCCACACAATCATTAGCTTGTACATGTACACGTATTTTTTCATAAATGGTTGAATATAATATATTATGGAGAAAAACAACGTGGTGATAATTTTGAATTGTTTACTTTTACCTGTAAATTAACCCTTCTTGCTTTTATGTCAAACTGCAAACAAACATAATTTTCATACAATATTAATGTTTTGTTTATTGACATGGTTATATTGGTAAATGATTGATGAAACATTTTCTATAAATCATATCTCAATAATTATGTTAGACTCTAATACATTCCATTATTTTGAGTTCAATGAATAATGTGTATTTAAGGTATTTGATGTATAATGATAAGCAATGGAACAATTTCGAATCATTTTAAACTAATTCAATAATATATATTGCAACGTAACAATGAAAGTAAAATGAACCAAATTCATATTACTAACAACAGATAAGAAGCCTGTCATTTTGCCCCTTAATTTTTTATAGTTATCTTACCTTGATGAAAAATGAAGAAAATTTTTAATTTCGTCAAAATATCTGCGGTTACTGATTTATTTTATTTCATATTTTAATAAAGAGAAAGTTTATGCATGTATTAACCATCAGAGTTGTACGAATTTTAAATTACTTTTTACAGTATCTTAATCAAACATACGTTGCCCAAAGACTTCAATGCAAGATAGAAGGTGTAATTTTTTAAAATACCTTTGGTGGAGTATTTTTATTAGATAACACCTTTGAAATGATATCATGATTAAGAATATCGGACCATTCATTTATTATGTACAAAATGTGGTCGTTATACATCGAATGCCTTAACAGATCGATATCTTAGCTCACTCATAAACATATTGACGATCTTTGCTAATTCAATTTCTTAATGTAGAATAGTCGTCTCCATCTTTTGACGGTGATGTTTGAAAAGTTGCTGCATCATGGATATTACTGTAATCAGAGAGATCTGTAATGTGATTGGTCACCGCGCATGCGTGGTCGTAATTGTCGTCATCTTGTTCTGTCTGTTCGTGTAAATGATTGTAGACGTCGTCGGTCCTTTCATCTTCTTGTTTGCTAGACAAATTGTATCCTTGTGTTTCTTTAGCAAAAGAGTATGGGGATAATGTTGCAACGTTTTGCTGAAATATTAAGATACATAAATAAGCTACATCTACATTTCACTGTATTCTGAAATGGCGAGGAAATAGGAAGGTTGATATTTATAGATATTAGCTCTTAGTGACAAGGTGATAACATGTTTATATAAAAATATTAGAAACATATTTGACAAAGCAATAGACTGTCATCTCTCTTTTATATATATTTTCTTTTCCATAATACTAACAGTTCAAAACATATGGGAAATGATTGTTAAATATTGTTGGTCGGTAGTAGAGCATATAGTTATTTATTAAAAACCATTTTAAATACCGTTAAGAGTTATTCTAAAGAATTTCTTATTTGCATTCAATCGTTTTAATAACACCTTAATTTCATCAATAAATTATCCGATGATCTCTATTTAATAGATTATATGTGTGCATGTACTGCTAGTGCCGTGAAGATACATGCACCTGGTGTTATTTATTGCATCCTTCAAATTTCGCAAATTTTAAACATGGAAATATGCAAAAGTTATAATATTATTTTTAATTGACACCTCTTTAAAAACATTTCACGCTTTTCATTTTTGCAAAATGCATTGCTACATTTTACTGCCATCTTACTGGTAAGCTGTTAATGCTTTAAATACAATTCTCATATACACAACATGACCTTTTCAAACAAAACAGAGTTTATACAATTTATGTCACAAAATTTGTCACAAAATTGTTAGCATTTGATGTGTCAATTTGTTGTTTGCAGCTACTGTATTTAGTTTTTGTTAATGTTATATGAATTTTTCATATATGTTACACAATCATTAAAGTACAAAGTATAAGATAAATGTATTTTAAGTCTCAGTCCTCAATTATGTGTTCATAGAATAATGGTTTTGCTTCCCCAAGATTCGTTGACAATCTAATAAACGCTTTTGATATTTGATTTACCTTCTTATTGTTTGTAAAAGAAATTTGAGCAGCACCACCGGCTGTACCGTATTCTCTATTTGCTGCAAACATAACGTCTGGTTCCTTTCTTTTAATACAAAAAAAAATTCTATATAATTCAGTTTTTATTCATTTCATATACTAAGTATACATGAATAAAAAATATTTGATAAAAAAAAAAACAGAACATTTTTATCCGCGAACTTACCTGTTTGGGGTTCGTAATTTTAATCTTCTGTAGATCAGGGTCGATAGGACAGCAGTCACAATCACACCAAGAATAAATCCTCCAAACAGTGACCCAACCGTTACTCCAATGTTAGTGCCTTTTGGTAGTACATATATAGGTCAGCTTATGTGTTAATTGATTTGAATGTTTATATAATAATTAATCTTAAACAGACAGATTTTTCTATATTTTCAGTCCTTCTTTTTTATACTGAAACACATTAATTGAATAGATAGATAGATAGATAGATAGATAGATAGATAGATAGATAGATAGATAGATAGATAGATAGATAGATAGATAGATAGATAGATATAGTTATTTGGCTACCATATTGCTGACTATTTGAACTTCCAAGACTGTTTGGTTGATCTAAAGAAATAAATTAATGATAATAATACTCAGAAAATACTATATAATACATACTTAGTCTTACAATGTTTAATATTTCTTTATTAGCTCACCTGAGCTGAAGCTCAAGTGAGCTTTTCTGATCACCTGTTGTCCGTCGTCCGTCTGTCCGTGTGTCTGTCCGTCCGTCTGTAAACTTTTCACATTTTAAACTCCTTCTCCAAAACCACTTCGCAAATTTCAACCAAATTTGGCACAAAGCATCCCAATATAAAGATGATTATAAATTGCAGAAAAGAAAGACCGATTTTTATTTAAAACGGAGAAAACCTCGAAACTGTAGAAAAAGGGGGGGGGTGCATTTTAAAAAATCTTCTCGAGAACTATTGAGTCAAATTCAACGTAATTTTGCATAAATAATCCTTCTGGAAAGGAAAATGTAAATGCAAAAATTATGGGCGAACTCTGTTTCAATTTTAAGTAATTAACGAAAATAAAAATAAAATGATAATCGCTGTCAATCAGTTTACAACTTCGGGTTCGGTATTCCATATCGAAAACGAAAGTTCATTGTGTAAGGCAGCCGAGTTTGAATGTTGACGCATGGCAAACGGGTCAAACTGACAATGATGATTTTGCTTTTTGTGCAACAGTTTACATGCGAATGGATACTTGAAACATGCTAAATATATTTGTGTGAATTTCGTGAAGTCAACTGAGGTTCAATCTTTCGATGCGTTGACGTTTTCACTCATGGCCGTGGTTTTACGTTATTTTGAATTTCGTTTATGCTTTTTAACTTGAGAAGAAATATTGCCTGTATTTTGGAATGTTTACGTTTCGAATCAAATATAGACTTCGGTAAATCAGACAGTTGATATTTTACCTGCGTAAAATTAGCATAATCTGATGCACTAACAACATATTATTTTATAAATACTATACATTTTATAGGTAATTCGGTACGATCTCTACTACGTTATGGTTGATTATAATGCAACGTGTTTTGTTAAGATGCTCTGCATTTTCAGTCTAAACAGAGATTGTTTTTGCTGCTAGAAATATATAGGTATATGTATATTATGAAAAATGAATTGTTTTCTTTTTTTGTTTTAGTGCACGTTTCTTCTGTTTTAATTGTTTATTTACAATTTTCTCTTTACTAATTATTTTCAGCTGTGTCAAGTTTCGAATTATAAGCAAGATACAGAGCTTTGCTCACAGAACTGATGCCATGAGTTTGTTCATTCTGAATAGGAAATACCAAGCTTAAAAATCTCAAGTTGAATGTAATTAACTTCTTAAGTTCTGTATCTTGCTTATAATTCTACGATTGACGCTGAAATTTTGATTTATCACTAGAAATGTCTTACCAAACGTTAAATACTTGTACAGAAAAATTAAAAGGGTGATATGCTATAACAACTTTTTGGGGCCCTTTCCTTATACGATGAATCTACACCAAGTTTGATGGTTTTTCAGACACAATTAAATAAAAACGACCTCTTTGAAACAGTTTAAAACATTACTGTTACGGGGTAAATCTATTATCGCTATTCTTAAGAAAAAATTACAGCGGAAAATTATCTTGATTGGTAGCCATTTGTTATCGTTGATTTTGAATAAAGATAAAAATTAAGTGTGGGCCTTAGTAAAATACAGCGGTATGCCTGTCAATACATTGCAGTCTGAGGCTCATTGAGATAGGGGGTGGGGGCAGACCTTATCAGAAATCTTGACAACCAAAAAACAGATTTTGAGTATGGCTTTGTCTAACTTTGCAAAAAAGGTGTGGGGGAGGGAGAACCCCCTCCCCTCCACCCAGTTCCGATGTCTATTCATTGATTATACATGTAATAGCACTTTAACATACCACATGACAACATTTTTCATTCGATTGTATTTATCGATCAAGTGAGTAAGGTTATAAAACGTAGCACGAGTTCACGCCTGGTAAACAACAATCGTTTATAATGTGGAAGACCAATTAAATTTTTGAATGTTTTTAATTTGAGCACATCAAGGTACGATTTTCCTCTTTCACATATAGGATTTATTTTTAATAAAATACAATAACTAGCTAGTACAATGTAGTTGAAGATGAATATGTATTCATTCGATTGTATTTATCGATCAAGTGAGTAAGGTTATAAAACGTAGCACGAGTTCACGCCTGGTAAACAACAATCGTTTATAATGTGGAAGACCAATTAAATTTTTGAATGTTTTTAATTTGAGCACATCAAGGTACGATTTTCCTCTTTCACATATAGGATTTATTTTTAATAAAATACAATAACTAGCTAGTACAATGTAGTTGAAGATGAATATGTACCTATATGCATATTCTCATATATAATTTGATCGGTTTATAAAGTGAAGAGGCATTATGAACCACAAGTGGATTTCCGTTTAGATAGATTTTTGAAAAAAGAATTAATAAACACTCTCAGTGCATGCATCCCTAAAAAGGGGGGTTTACATTCATTTTACCGTGTCGTTGATGCTAAAATAGTGCTTCATCTTTATTACACATAATTGGCAATTTATATCGTTCTACATTAATGGATAAGGGAATAATAATGCTTCGGGTATCATCTGATATAAGAGTTATATAATTTAAGACATGAAAAACGTGATTCTAATTTGTAAACAAACTGTTCTTCAATCGTGTTTTCAATACTAGGTTTTCCTGCACGCATGCGCCGTGGCGTTACAAATGGCCGATCACATTAATATTCATCACACGTGTAGCAAAGTTTAGAGACAAATAACTAGAGAAAGAACATGTTTTACGGGCCTAGAGTTTGCGAAACGTCTAATTAAAAGAAGCATGATGTTTATTTTTACTATAACTCATTTCATAAATTTTACTCTAAATACGCCACATATACCTTAGTTAATAAGCATATGTATGTCAACAATGATATGTTTTGACATCCATCACTTTTTTTTGACATATTCATCACTTGCTGAAACAAAAATCAATGTATTTTACACTATGTACATCATGAACCGATGCATTTAACACTTACAAATTTAAACTTTACTTCGTGTTCACAACGTGAAAACCTAACAAACCTTTAATAAGGCAACTCTTTCTATCAAATGTAGAATAACCATCCATACATTTGCATTTTTCATGGAAACAAACTGAGAATGGTTGTAAACACTGTTCTGTTAGCTTACACGAATCATCTAATTCTAGATTTTCTATAAGAAATCAAACAAAAAAATTGATAAGCTTTAAAGGACTATATATAATTTGAGCCTAAAATAGCCCCCTTATATAAACATCGTCATTTTACTGGAATTATTTGTTTTATTTGTACAGACATACATTTGAAGTTTTTTCATTATTTTCAGTTTGATTTCAGACCCCATAATTAAAAAATTTGATATCATAAAGTTTATCTTTTCCCGCCATTTTCGCATTTTTAGCATAAAACGGCTTGTTTTCAAGCAGTTTTTCATTTAAGCGACTGATTCAACAAACAAAATATTTTCACCAAAGATCTATCTATCCAGTACTTATAAGTGACAAAAAAGGTTTTTATTTGTTGAAAGAGTCGCTCTATATTATAGATTAGAAAAAAGATATAAAAAATGTCGATTTTTGGCTGATTTTGATTGAATTCTAAAAATAGCGTCACTTCTGACGTCATATACTGCAAGTGCTTGCAAAAAAATGAAATAATAGGTCACAAACATATTTTATGTCAACTCTTCTAAAACATAACATAACAAATTAATGGATCTGAAACACTTTAAAATGGCGAATTATGGGGCCAAATTTGACTAATAGCGACCGCAGCTCGCCGGCGCGCAGCGCCGGAGCGAACCGAGCTCTACTGGCAAGACGTGTGTGAATAGAAAATTCGGACTAGTTGCACATTCATTCAACGGATTTTTTTGGCGTCAGTAAATCGGATCAGTAATGCATTGTTTTAATCGTCCCAGTAGTTCCCTGTAATCATGGCAATTTTATCACTTCATACTCTCACGAGAATCAAGACAATATAAAAACAATAACGATGTATACGGCATACAGTCAGTGCTACCTCTAAAATTCACCTCAGTACACTCTCAATAAAAAATAATCGAGTGACGTCACAAAGGTTTACACATTGATCCGATAGATTTTTTCGGCGTCAGTAAATTTTGACCCACAATTCATAGTACCAATGGTTTCCAACCTCATGTTTTCGCGAGAATCAAAGTAAATCTTTTGAGAAGCATATAAAATGTGTAATTTTAAGAACATCATGCCTTTTTAAAGTAAATAAAACAGTATACTTCGCGTACTTTTATTTCTCAGGGGAGTTTTAAAGAGTCAGGCGACACTTAACCGACGTCACCTTTAACGTCACAAAAAGCACTGATAAGGGGAAATTACTCTAATTGAAGTTATTGTAAATCTGCTGAAATGACTAAAATCCTCTCAAAATCTTGCAAAGGCTAAGCTAAAGAACAGCTGAAGAATAAGGGTTAGGACATTTCTTCACATACAGGAAACAGTTGTAAGTTGCACTCATTTGGATGAATGCTCACATTTATTTTATTCACTATAATTACGGTAAATTCCTGGAACGTTCACGTAGCATCGCCTTTTTTTTTTACAGAGGATGGATGGGTGGATGGCAGTCTCATCCAAAAAATCTTTGCAAGCAAAAAGAAAAAAAATCATGAAAATTATAATCCATCAGCTCTTTAGCAGTTCAATGGTTTCTTTATTTTCACTTCCATTTACTACATCGGGGGGGGGGGGGGGGGCGTTCTTTTAATATGATAAGCAAATATTTTTAAGCGTAAATCAAAAAAAAATTAAACATTATTTTTTTTTTAGAATTGGAGAGGGCATGATAAGGCGATTTTCTATGTGTAAATTGAATAAAAATGAAATATTATTTTTTTAACATGGGGGAGCTCTATGATGAGTCAAGTTTTATATGTAGGTTTAAGAAAAAATGTCTACTGCAAAAAAAGGGGGGATGAACTGACATTACAATCACTTTAAAAGAGGAGATACAGTGCAATGAATATTTATATATTAAAATCTTTATTATTCAACAACATTGTGTCTGAGATTAAACTACTGTTCTTCTTATGAATTTACTGAAAAAAAGGTATATTTTTTTTTTTTGCATTCAAATTTTACGTTGTTAATTTTATTTTTATTGATTTATTATAATTCATTGTTTGATCACATGCTGCGCTCGCCCCAACGGTCGCACCGTAAAACATATCATCATATATTGTTCTTTAGCTGACCTGATAATGAATTTTCACCTATTGAATATTCTTATGAATAGTCAGCAACTATTGCAACTATTTGAAAACTATCAAATAACATGTATACATGTAATCATAAAAAGAAAATATAATTTTCATAAGCATATGCTTGTTGTTGTGTTGGACAATTTACATGTAGATCCTTTGAGAGACTACTGTATTATAAGCTCACAACTAAAACCTACAAAGGATTTTTCAACAAATTATTGATAAGAGAAGAGCAATACTATATTTTATCTCGTAAATCTTATATAGGAAGCTCAATTTCTTTGTATTATTATATTTGAATGACATTTGTAAATATTGAATAATTTTTTTCCCGGAAAAAGATGAGCACCAGTGAATGTCGGACACGAACCTTGGCGTATAAACCTTATGAAATAAAAATCATATCTTCTTAAAACCTGCTTAATATTATTTTTTTCACACGCTAAACCCAAGAATGTAAATTCTTTTATACTTGTATATCTTCTGTATTCGCATATTCCAGAATTACTACTTCCTGTTCATTGTTTGATTAAGCAACAAAACCATCAATTGGAACATGAAATAATAAAAATGACGATTTTTGAATTTTAATACATGTAACAAACGGAAATAAACAGGTTAAAAAAAAAACCAACAAAAATAGCATGCTCTTATGCCAAAAAAAACATTCGTTGATTTTAGAACCAAATACAATTTGCCTAATTTCATGTTATGATTGTTTATTTTCCCATTTTGTTTATAAATAATGGTCAACTTTATAACAGTTACTCTGATTTAACTAACCGAACCCATCCGCAAAAGCTTACAATGCATGTATGAAATAAAGAACTTGCTGTTGTTTGGACCTGGCTAAATCCTTTGTCTTCGATTATATGTGCTATGAAACTGTATAAACTTTATTTTTATAATACATTGACGGACAGTAAGATCAATTAAAGAACTTCTTACAAACTGTCAAACGTGGATCCGCTCCATTTACAGGTCTTGGTGATTACAAAATTCAAATTCATTTTGGTTCAAAAACAAGATTTTTAAATTTATGACTATTCTGGCTGATAATTAATAGGATTAATAAATTGATTAATTAATTAATTAATCAAGATTAGATTACACTGTAATTAAATTTAGTACAATATTTATAATATCTAAAACAATTAAAATTTAGTTGATTTATTGATTTCAAAGCACAAAAATTATAGTATTATAAATATAATGCCATTAATGGTATAATTTTGCATTCAGGATTACTGAGTTTCACATCATCATTTAATTATACGATATGTACATTGTAATGTACACTCCTTTCATAATGAATCAACCTTTAAACAAGAATGTGTTGAAATTTAACTACATATCAAGGACATACCTTACAGTTTGCCTAAGTTTGTAAGCCGGTCCGAATAAATGAATTATATTCTTATATTTGTCATGCAACATGCTAACTGTATATATATATATTTTAGATAATAAGGCCGATTCATTATATGTTATAGGTTAAAATATGTTAATTTGTACAAAATTTAAGCGTAACGTCAAGCGGATTAATACGTTTCGCACGCGCGTTGTATTGTGAGGTAGGCAAGTTATGTTATACGATATATATGAATTTGTTTAGCCAATCAAATGAGGCGTTACAATCAGAACTAAATTATATAAAGACAATGCCAGTGAGATTTATGAAATATCAATATGAGAGTATATTTAGATCATGACGAACACTGAAAAATAACAAATTCATTAGCGTATTTAAAATACTACTTGAGCAAAGAATGTTTACAAAGTTTACAAACCTTTAAGGCAACTATTTGTATTAAATGCAGAATATTCTTTTTCACATTTGCAGCTTCCATTGAAACAGCCTGAGAATGGCTGTATACACTGTTGTTGCTGCTCACAAAAATCATTTATTCCTTTATTTCCTATAATGATTTAGAATAATGATGAGCTGTTAATTCTATTCATTTAGAACATGTTTTTGCAATACTATGACATATATGTCAGAGTATGTCAGAGTAAACAAATCAACTTTCATGGAAAAACACATTTTACGTGTTAATGCAATGACACCTATTAAATATTTCTATTTTTAAAAAATCCAATTGTAACTACTATGATTATCCTCTAACGACTTGATTGTCGCCATTTACAATGAGAATTTAATATAATTAAATGCATCTTATTCGAATCTATTTAGTATTTAATAAATTTCGTTTATTGACATTTAAGGTCTGGCAGTCCTCAACATAAACATGATTTATTTCAAAGAGTCTGATATGCTAACCACCAGATTTGCCCCAAACTTTTAAATAGATGTCTGATATTTGGCGTACACACAATTCAAACATTTTAAGTTTGAAATTGGAACCAATGTATCGGATGCCATAGAGGAGTAATCATCATCTGCTGAAAGGATACACCCGCCGTGTGCTCGTTGTCTTAATTGGGGAAAACAGTAAAATCCGTAGATATTTAGGTGATTTATGATGGTTTAACAAGTACTAGTATGTATTATCAATATAATTATTGTTGATATAAATTAAATCTAAACACCTTTTTTATAATGAATACTTATCATACGTTTAAGAAAATAAAAATATAATTTACAAATTACCTCGACCATCAACTCTCTTAATTTTTAACAGCTCATCTTTGTTTTATAAGATCAACAAAATTGAAAAACTTATTTTTTTTTTCTTGCCAAATGTTTAATCAAACTTTGGTCAAATGTGTTTCAAAGTATAGAATTTCTTATGCAAATGACATGTGGTGATAACAAACAGTGTTCAAAATCAAAAGTCCAAATGAAAAACATTCTTAAACAGGAGCATAGCAAACATGGACCTCTAAACAAATTACAGGTAGGTGTCATGTAGGAGTAAGTATCCTCTGCTGGCCGTTCACAACCGCCGTGTGCTCATTGTCATAATCGGAAAATCGGAAAAATCTGTAGACAATTAGGTGATTAATGATGGTCTCACAAGCATTAAAAACGTCAGTCAGCATACAACCTAGTGGAAGATTGTTTTTGCTGACATGGTTGTTGTGTCGACCATAGAACTTACGAATAGATGACTTCAATCGAGACTGTTTATAGACCTGTTATATCAACACGTTTGTCAGTAGCTTGCCTCGTCTTAGAAACTGTACATACGTAAATCATACGTTTGAGCTTCTCCTATCTAAACATCCTTTCGTAGTGAAAACGTATTATACTTTTAAATAAAGGCAACCTAACTCCTAACAACAACCTAAAATAGATTAGACAAATGGCCAAAATTAATATACACGGTGTATGATAATTTTCCAGTTTACTAAGAATGATATTTATCATCCTAACCTCAACATATTTTACCTGGGTAGCACTTCCCGTCAATTTGGATGTATCCTGGGCTACATAAACATGAACCATGATCACAAACAGTGGCAAATTTCGTTCCATTGCATTGCAGATTGAAATCACATTTACCATTAATGGTAACATTTACTGATTGAAGAAAAAATAATCAATGAAATGCAGTAAAGATATGTAATAATTGTTCTAAGAAATGCATTGTGATAGATTTGACAAGATATATTTTTTTAAATTTTATATCATAAAAGTCTCTCTCTCTCTCTCTTTCTCTCTCTCTCTTTCTTTCTCTCTCTCTCATTTAGATTGCGTAAAAAGTGATTTTTAGGCTCAATAGGCCTTATGTATTATCCATATTGTTGTTGACTAAACTATATTACATCTAAACACCCTAATGTTACAAATGTTTTTCATACTTTTCAATAAATGCACACTAAAGAAATTAAGAGCAATATCCAAAATGAATATGTTCGATGTATGTGTGTGTTAAATGTTTACCTGTTTACCAAGAAATGATACTTTTAGTAATAAACTCGAGATGGTTTACCTGGGTAGCACATCCTGCCAATTTGCATGTATCCGGGGCTACATGAACATACATCATGATCACAAACAGCAAATGCTGTTCCTTGGCATTGCCAATTGAGCTCACATATGCCACCAATGGTTACCTTTTCTGATTGAAGAGAAAAATAGTAAAACAATATATCAAAACGTCATGTGGGATTTTTTATCGATTTTCCCCTCCGTCAAATATACCTAAATGTCAATTAAAAGAGATGTGCGGCTATCTTGTACATTTGAGGATAAGAGTGTAAACATTTCTTTAACTGGCTTAATATAAAATCAAGTGTCAATGTTTTATCATTTTAATAATCTTTAATTAAGAGGATTTGACAATCTCACTGATTTTCACTTTTAGGCGATAATTTACGAGTGCTATTTTTGCATAACATTACATTATAAATTAACCAGCTTACTAGTTACTAGTTCATTTTAGTGCCTCAAAGAAATAAAAGTTTCTCCAGTACAAGCAATATCTTAAAATTAAACTTATTTGCATACCTTAGTCTAACAATTGCAATTTCATTTACACTCAACGGAAAGGAGATTTGAATGGTTGGTTTAAGGCGATGTGGGCAAAAATTGTTTCCATATTTTACGTATTTATCATTCCAAAGATCTTTTAATATTTATTAGTTTGATAAACAAATTTCTCTAAGCTAAGCGCATTGATGAAGTTTTCCGGTCAATGTTTTCCTTTGATACGTCGATCAAAAAATTTATTAGATTCTTTTCTTAAAACAAAATATCATTTTTTTTTTTGAAATATTGAACTATAGAAAAATGTAACCTTTTCGTTTTGTACTACCTAAAATTAAACTGTTACACGTATTGGTATAATAGATGAGAATCTTAATAAAAATGTTTATATAAACTACAAATTAAACTACTACTACTATAAATCTTGGCATTCAATCTCCACACGAAAACAGTTATGTTTTCTTGCAAACATTAAAACATCTTATAGATCCAATAAACCATTATGTGTTCAATACTACATGTTATCATTATCAAGTTGAAATATAATCTAACTTTTCAAACACTTTTCGTCCTCCAAAATATACCCAGGCATACAATGACAGACACAGTAGTTGATGATATGGATACACTGTGCATCGTTCATGCTGCAGGCATAAGCACCTTTCCAAGTCATGTATTCCTCTAAAACATAAATTGTGTTTCTTCTTTATTCATATTGTATTTATTACTAGTTTTAAAAATTGTTACATTATCAGTAAAAAAAAAAAAAAACATCAGTTTGATTCCTTTCCCGCCTAATTCTTCATACTGTTAATTCCTAATTAAACCCGAGCAATTAATATCCGCGTAAAATCGCGAGAAGCATCCTCCGCGGATTTTAAAATTGCGCCATTATTTTACTAGAGTTGAAAACTATTAGAAATAAAGAGAAGAGTTCAATGTTCGCGATTTTTTTAATCTCGCGATTCGATACAAACCAGCGGGATCGCGGAATTAAGTACTCGGGTAATATAAGAAATTTACTGTATATATATATATATATATATATTTAAATAAATATGTGTCTTACTTGTATTCCACGATGAACAGTTGATGTATAGATTTTGTTCATATCCCAATGAGTATGAACAAGTGTTGAAATGTGTTCTCTCGCTGCCTGTCATTAGAGCTATGCTTTTGACAGAGTATCTTTTGTAACTATCCAAGTCACTTATCCGGACATTGCATGTGTTAGGACAGGTGGTGACTGTGATGAAATAAAATAAAATGGGATATTTATTATTATTATCTTACAAGGCCGAGTACAGTTCGAGTGGGCATGACTTTGTGTATCTTTTTTTATTCCGCCGTAGGTGCTAGTCATTACTTTCTTTTGAACTCTGTTTTAATACAAACTTAACATTAAAGTTAATGTTTATTAATTGAGAAATCTTGATTTTTTGAATTTTATAGGGTAATATACCGCGTGTCATCGTCTGTTGGTATTTTAAAGTATGCATAAAAGAGTATTATTTGCTCATTTATTTGCGGTTCGCGATTGATTTTAGAAAGTAGAAAATTTATTGACATTGATATGTTGTTATAAATTAAGTTTTATAGGCTGATATATTCCATACTATGCCATTGTTTTGGAGAAAAACAAATCAACTTTGACCATTTCCCTGGATCAAACCATGAGGTAAACTTTCGTTACCATTTTTAGACGGGGTCACGTGACGCCGTCTACTGGTTTACTGTCAGTCGAAGTCTCAAACTGGAAGGCACGCGTAGAACACATGAATTGAGTCTACGTGTAAGAAAATAGTGCAGAGAGTTTTCATGCATATCAGTAAATATATATTATAAGAACACGCATTAAATCTTTTGAAGTCTTCTGTGTATAAACTAAATTCTATTTAGAAAATAAACAAATAGTTTTATTGATCAAAATATTCCTGCTCGGGTTCAAATGTGGGATGGGTTATGTAACTGAATGCACAACGCCGTTGACGCTTCAGTTGGTGTTCGAGCTTATTAATCAATAGAGGAGTTTGAAGGTTGAATCGAATGTAATGTTCCCAAACGCAATGTACCATTTTTGAAAAGTTGTTAATTTTATTTTGACAATCTTTCACCTAAATACTACCGAACTTCATGTGCAATCCGAAGTTAAATTAGAACGGATTATACACAAATGGCTTACATAAAAATAGGTGTTTCATTGGCTTCTAGTCTACTTGCGGTAAGACTGCTGTTCGTCTCTAAAGGAATTTTTATATAGAAAATAAAAACAAGTCTGAATTTGCCTTCTCGTTCATTGACTCTTTAATTAATTAAACTGAATTAAAATTTTCAACAATGCATTGTAAGCAAAATCTATATAGATTATATATTTTGGGTGACCAATAGATCAAATAATACAATCTTATCGATTAAAGAACCAAGTTAAATGTTAATGTCCATGTTGTCCGGCTGAGTTGGAATCAGGCTTAGGGTGAATTGCACTGTAAAGTAATGCATTACATTATCATTTCTTCATGAATTAGGGCATTAAATTACCATTACCATTACTTAATTTTCTTGAAGTGATGCATTACATTACCATTACATGAGTAAGTAATGCATTACCATTACCATTACTTTGTGAAAAGTCAATAAGTTTTAAAAAAGTAATTAAAAGTTAAATAAAGAGTTCAACTTTTTGTAGATGTTTCATGAACGAACATTCTTAAACATATTTACAGGTTCATGTTCACTATCAGGTTCAAATTTAATGACTTATACATGATTGCTGTTGCACTTGTAGTTCTCAAAGTAAGGTTGGTCCCGTAACATTTACACGCTAATGGCGGAGTTGCCAATCTCTGTTATTTATGTCTCTGATTTTCGGAGTATGATTTTTAATGAACGGTACGGATTTATCGTAATTCGTGTAGGTGATGCACGAGTTTACACAAAAAAGTAGTAATTGGCCAACGGATTTTTTTTTATCTATAAATTTTGCGAGAAAATCGTGTCAGATTAGTCTTCTAAAAAATCAAAATGACGATCGTGACAAACATTTTTATTGTTAGAGTACTTGGAATCTTATTGTAAATTTAAAAGAAATATTTCTAACGCCAGGTGCCTGTGTTTGTTATCGGTATACAAATATTAACTTTGTTTATTAATTCAGCAGTTTGAGAGATTTCGGGGTTTTCATAAACCTTGTATAACGGATACCGTCCGACTTGTGAATTTTCTCTTGGATCACAAAGTTGAATAAATCTAATTATTTAAATTATATACCTTGATATGGTTGTTTTGATTTTCCCGGTTAGTAGTAATTTTTAACAAATTTCCTTGGGGTTCTATTTTACATAAAATACCGTTGTGTCAATTTTCTACAATTATGAAGGCTTGGATTGAGTAAAATTTAGACAAAGTATCAGACAATTGCAAAAAAGCCAAATTAAAATACTAGATTGAAACAACTAATTCAAACTAATAATTTTTGGAAGCATATTCGAGAAAATCAAGGACAATTACAAATTCAAACTATCAAAACCCCGTCTTTCAGTACTCTCAGTACTTTGATTTGATTTTTACACTCTGTCCCGAGTTTTTGCTTCCTAGTAAATACCTTTGTGCTCAAACTACGTTCATCCGCTTATATGAAAAATGTCCAGATTATCTGTTTTGAAACGCCCCCTCTACCGCTTCAGGTTTCAATACACATCCAAAAATTGAAAGTCTACGGAGATTTTGCATTGCATCAGCCATTAATAAGCCCGGATGATTAATGTTACAAAATTGCGCGATGTATTCCGAGTGTAAAAAGATGTAAACATTTCCAATTACAAATCTCCGTAAGAAAATTGTTTTCGTTCCTGTGAAATTTTATGAGTGAAAAGGGGTAATTGTTCAATAAAGATATCTTGGATATATTCACTTTCATCGATTTCAATTGTATTTCTTTCACAGGTATGTGTATTTTTTATTAAAAATCACCAAAAAGTGATGGAAGCAATAACTTGGGACAGACTATGGTTTAAATATATTTGAAAGGAAAAGATATCGATAGGGAAAAATACAAAAAGTATGAAAAAAACGTGAACATTTAGCGATTATTCAACAAATTTCTACATAAACCCATAGTAAAACGTGTTAACTATCGAGACGACTCCCTAGGAAATTGCGGTGGTAAATGAATTATTTTCTGATTTTAAAATAATTGGTATATTTGGAAAACTGCGTGCGTGCAATAAATTTTATGAAAATATCAAAAGTAGATATAATTAGAAACTCTCGTTAAAAGTCAGACGGGGCGAAAACAATAAATTTCTCTTAATTTACTGGGTAGTTTAAAATAGCATAGAATTAATAATTCTAAGATAGAATTTTTTTGGGATTACACGGTGCTTCCTGAGTTTTCGTTTTGATTTGATTTTGGTAGTTATGTTTAGCCAAATATATGACTGTTAGTTTATTATGACACCATGTATTACCATTAAACAACAGCAACTAAGTTATCAACGTTTACATTATACTGCAAACTGTTGTTTATCAACACGATTGTGTTCTCCATTATGTTCAGTTTGTTCAAGCGACCAAACAAGGATGCAACAAAATTACTGTATAAAACATAACTTCAAATGATTTTTCTATTCATTTTTATAAATTGTGGTCAATATGACATGCAGGCCATCTATTAACAATTAATGTTACGGTATATGTTATGAAGAGGCATACCGGTATATTATGTTTACTTACTAGTTTATATTTAATATAGTTGATTTATCTTATTGTTCAGAACTAGCATGATGCGTGTTTATAGTGTTTATTCGACGAAAGAAGTTGGAATACCTTTTTAAGTGTAAAATTCAAAATGGTACGCAACAATAACAACAATCATTTTAAAAACCTACCATATTTTAAAAAACTTAGTGCGGTACTTTTATAAAAGCCACACATGCCTCCGTCATATAGAAATCGTGCAACTGTCTCTAAACACAGGTTTCTAAAAGGAGAAACAATGTTATTAATTATCTGCCATGTAAATGTATGTTCAACTCTATGTTTATGGTTTACGTTGTATAAAACTATTTTGTTAACGTTATAAGAATATAAATTGACAGATGTATTTTAAAAAATATATCTAACAATTAATATAATTAATGAAAATAATGATATCAATATGCTATTATGTTAGATATGTTATAACATTATGGGTCAAAAGCAATTCTATAAATATGTTTTTTAACCATGATTAACTTGTATAGATGATTTTAGATTAATTACTTGCTATCAAATCAAGTTTAAATAATTTCATTTTTAAATCAAATTCATCCAATATATATCAAATATTTTATCATTCTTTATTGTCAGTAAATAAATAGATAAAATTCATTCAATATATAATATATATTTTAACATACTGTCTGGTCAGTTAGAGTTTCTTTTACCATTTTTGTACTTACTTATCAAAAGAAATGGACATTGATCCGTGAACCATCATAGTAAAATCTACCAAATAAAAACAATAAAAAACAACAAACGTAATTATACATCTTTCAATATGTGATTTATAAACCATTCATTACTAGAATAAAATATACATGTACAATAGAAATATAGAGAAATTTAAATATAAAAGTATCAATTTTTGAACATTACATCTTTTTCAATATTCTCGACATTGTAACCAAAATTACAGATACATTGTATTAAAATACAGTGTATGGTCAATGTTTAATTATTAATCTTGACTACAGTTTTCCTAAAAAATAGGTGGCAGGCAAAAGCAGTCAAAATTCAAAGTAATTGTACAAATCGATCGATTACACAGTGTAGGAACGGAAGTGTACAGTTTTGGGTAGCGCTGTTTATCGAAGCGAGAGAACAAGTAGCGCTGCGTACAGTATTTTCATCGTAGATTGAAAATACGTAAATAATTAATATCTGGACGGACATTGTCCCTATTTTTATACGGTAGTAAACTTGAATAAGTTTATACTTGTCATTTCCATCCTAAAATCATAAAATTTATTTATGGAAAAAATCTTATTGGATAAAAACAGTACAAAAATTCAATAAGAAATTGAATCACAATATCCAGAGAAGTGTTTCTCATCTTCTTTGACAAAAAATAATGTTTCTTGATGTAAAAATTATTTTCCTAATATGTTAACTTTGAGACAAAAAAAGTTACATGTATGAAGAAAGCAATATATTCTTCGAAACTGAACTTTTTCTTACCATACCTCGAGATTGTTTACTGTACGCGTAGCTCTTACTTGTCTGTACGGGTAGCTCTGATTCACAGTTCAACAACTATACGCGTAGCTCTGAACATTACAATGAGCTATTCTACATGTAGGTTCCCACTGTCGAGTGATAACTAACACTTTGAAATAGTTAGGTCTAAATACATGTACGAGATATATTTCAGGTGATGCAATCTGACACGATCTCAGTGTCCATTTAGATAACATAAAATACGTTATAAAATTGACCACATATAATTTCCGATGTGACCTCAATCTGATCCAAACATCACAACACGAGTCCCCGATTTTTGTCCGTGCATATAAGTTCATGTACGAACCGATGTCCTCTGTTGCGATGGGACATGATAATGATAGCGATTCTTTTATTGATCAAGATGAAAGAGTTACGATTGGAACCCGACGGCCATATCTACATGTATATATATGTAGCACGAATGACCATATTGACAAATCGCAGAAGTCCCGATCGCCACGACAGACCTCAAGATCCTTTGAGATTTAATACGACTAGTACGATTAAGACAACAATTGTAATGATGAATGAAATTTGCATTTTGATTTTTATATGCCACATGCGCATGATGCATATTGAAGAATGATTTTTATTAATGACAGTTGTAATGCGCCGTATTGGTTGAATCGGTTGTAATCTTAGATGTTGATGGACTGATCGGCAGACGGAGATGATCGCAAAAACATTTTACCGATGAGATTCAAGTGAAACTTCCAGCTGAGGCGACTGATTTAAATAAATAAAAGATGGCGGCGATGTGTACCTTGTGCATTATTAAGTAGACGGTTTTTATTTTTATTGTGAGAAAAATATATAACGTCAGGTGCGTGTGCTATATGCCTAGACTTTTTTGTATGAAGCACAATACTGTACATTTCAGCAGTTTTTCTGCAATAAACACTCGTTTGCGTGGACATCGCAGAGTAGACATTTTGTTGCGTTTAAAAAAAAATGAAAGAAAAGTTCGCTAACATTACACACATAAAACGATTTAGTATGTGAAAATTCTTTCTTATATTTATCTTTGTAAAAATATTAAAAATATGCCTTCGGAGTTCTCCTTGCAATTCCTGTCTGCCCATCCCCTCCCCCTTCCAATCTTTGAAAACAATGCAACGTATCTGTGACAAAAAACTAGTTTTACTTGATTTCACACGAAGAATCCCTCCCCCTTTCAAAGAATTATTGCATAATGAATATTCTTCCATTAAAAACTCGCTTTTCGTAACATTTGAAAATACATGTAAATTATATTTCTTTATTATTCATTATCTAAGATACTGTATAACAATAATCAGCAACGATTACTCCCATGATCACGATATACTATTTGCATCAGTATCTTAACCTGCAAGGCATAAGGATGTCAAACATAATTTCCCTAAAGATTAACCCCAATACATATACATGTAGCTGCATGAGGAAAATCACTTCCGAATTCACTCTTGAAATGTATGGTACGCCAAATTCACAATAATGAGCTAATCATAGTTTCACGGTCGAAAAGCTAGGTTTAACGGTTGTAAACTATAGTTTACGGACAGAAAACTATAGTTAACGACCATAATCTATATTTTACATCTGTAAACCATAGTTAACGCAATCATCTATGTTTCAGGAAGTGTAAAACTATAATTATAACACTGAAAACAACCATTTGCGATTGCAAAACATAGTTTATCTGATTAATATAGTATCACGATTGTGAAACTATGATTAACAACTCTTAACCATAGTTAAAGACT
This sequence comes from Magallana gigas, assembly GCF_963853765.1. NCBI lineage: Eukaryota > Metazoa > Mollusca > Bivalvia > Ostreida > Ostreidae > Magallana > Magallana gigas. Next base: position 26,599,447 of record NC_088856.1, read on the forward strand.
GTAAATTATCGTTTACAGATGTGAATCTATTTTTATCAGCAAAATCTATCGTTAACGTTATTTGCAGACAGATAAACTTAGATTATCATTCGTTAACTATAGTTTACAACCGTTAAATATACTCCTACATTATGTAACACCCTTTGCGCCTTTTAATTTTGTCAAATTATTTGTGGTGATTACAATTGTATTGGGTTATTGCGTGGACCCTGAGGTCCACGCAGAAAATATATAAGCGAGGTTAAACCGGATGCTATGGGGAAAATTCAGCCTGTGCATCAGCTAGCCTGGTTCCTGTGCGTAATGGGTAGCTCAGGGAACCAGGCTAGCACACGTTTATCTAAATCGGGTTCGGGATTCCGTGCCATATGCACACATAAGTTCAAAGGCGCTGTAATTGTAAAGTTGTCGCTAACAGTACAGAAACAAAGTATTCCTTTTAAAGAAATAATTGGCATGTAATATGAACTATCAGTATTATGAAATAAGTTAATGTTATGCCGAAACTATAACATGCATCAAATAGCATAATTTGCAATGTTTTGTTGTTTTCCGAATACACATGTAATTTATCTTTACTTGCGTGGACCTTGAGGTCCACGCAGAAAATATATAAGCGAGGTTAAACCGGATGCTATGGGGAAAATTCAGCCCGCGCATGAGCTAGCCTTGTTCCTGTGCGTAATGGGTAGCTCAGGGAACCAGGCTAGCACACGTTTATCTAAATCGTTTTATAGTATGCGAGGCTAGAGTACTTCCCGATTAAATTTTTTTAAGCATTTAAGTATGATTGAATAATTATGTCACTGTATACAAGTTTAAATCTCAAGAAAAATGCATCAAAATATGATTTTTTTAATTTACACAAAGCTGTCACAGCATAGTTAACAAAGTAGTGCGAATCGTAATGTGTGCGCAAATAGTAGATTTCACCGAATGCCTGATACTACACATGCAAATTTCATTCATAGATAGATCATAATTATTTTAGAAGTATGAACCCTTTAAACTCTGAGATAAAAAGTCAGGGTTATATACGTAATACAACGTACAAATTTAGTGGTTAAAAGCAGAGGGCTAGAGACGGTGGAATCTCAGAACAGATAATCTTTAGGCTTTCACGTTTTCGTTGGAAACACATGCAAATGGTCCACGTATTGTTGTCCTTTTTTAAAGGACAGCAACTTGTTTTACTTATGGGGGGGGGGGGTTGCGTTGCAACAACAATATTTGTTTTTCATCAATGAAAAATTATTTAGACCATTGTCATTCTGTTTAATTAACTTACCATCCGAAACCAAACTTCTCCAAAACAAACTTCACAATGCTTTTAACAGAACTATCCGTACAGTAAAATTCAAAGGCTTTTGAGCTACGCGTACGGTATAAAATAATCACAGCTCGTGATGTTCTGGTGATTTTTTCAACTTTTGTTTGCAATGTCATCAGAAAAAAGGTCAGGTTTTTCTCTTGAGATATATATCTACCTTTACATGTTCCAAATTCAGTTGTAATGATTGTATTTTGTACATAATAACGATTTCAATCTTAAAGTGTGACCCTGAATATTGATTACCAAAATATTCACTTGAAAATCGTATTGCATAAAGAATATATACAACTTTTATACTTTTGCAAGTTTATTACCGTAACCTATTGAATTGTTCCAAAAGCTTTTTAAATCCATTAATCAATTCATTTGATTAAAATAACACAAAAACTGTCTTCGACTGCAAGCAGAGCTACGTGTTCAATTTGTTTACTCGCTTCGACGAACAGCGGTACCCAAAACTGTACACTTCCGTTCCTACACTGTGGATTACTGAAAAGCAGATTTATATTTGAATAAAGCGGAAGGTGGGAAGGGCATGGACGCATTATGCAAAGTTCGAAAACGAAAAAGGGTTATCCAGAAGAGAAACGATAAGTACTAGTGGTTTTAACTAATACTCTTTATTAACAGACGAAACCTAAAACCTGTCTAAAAATGAATAAGATATTAATATTACTCTCCAAAATTCATCTTGATATCGATTTCATTCAAATAGATTAAACTGTGTGTGTGTCTATATATATATATATATATATATATATATATATATATATATATATATATATATATATATATATATATATATATATATATATGTCGTTTAACTGTATTCCACCTGTATCTCAAGCGACTGTGTAGAGCGCTGTCAGCGCGCTATGTTCCGTTCGTCATCGAAAGCAAGATTTTTGTCTTGCCTAGATGGCCGAGTGGGTAGCGCGGTGGCCGCTCACTGCTAGGAGAATGGGTTCCAGAGGTCGTGAGTTCAAGTCTCGGTCGGGGCGGAGGTGGACCTCCAACATAAGTGAATTTCCCTGTGGTTTATATATATATCTATAGCATTCATTATGGGCAGGTATATGTGAATTCCAATGTTTGTGCTTATAATATATGTGTGTAATTCTATGGAATGTGTATCGTTCCGATCCTCTCAAATTGTCGTTTAACTGTATTCCACCTGTACCTCAAGCGACTATGTAGTGTGCGGCCGGCGCGCTCGGTTCCGATCGTCATCGAAAGCAAGATTTTTCTCTTGCCTAGATGGCCGAGTGGGTAGCGCGGTGGCCGCTCACTGCTAGGAGAATGGGTTCCAGAGGTCGTGAGTCCAAGCCTCGGTCGGGGCGGAGGTGGAGCTCCAGCAAAAGTGAATTTCCCTGTGCTATATATATATATATATATATATATAAATATATATATATATATATATATATATATATATATATATATATATATATATATATATATATATATATATATATATCTAATATATATAATATATATATAATTTAAAAATAATTAATATCCAGAATAAAGTCACAAATTGATCCTATTTACTGCATAAGTTTCGCCATTCCTGGCTCTTCAGGCAGTTATGTACAATAAATACTACATAACTGCTTGAAGAGCCAGATATGGCGAAAACGTTTGCAGTAAATAGGATCAATTTGTAATTATATTCTGGATATTCATACCCGCACTTTCTAAAGAAAGTTAGGGTTTATTGTTGTTACCCTGTTACGTCCGTCCGTCTGTCCGTTCGTCCGTCTGTCTCGTTTTACTTTCTCAAACTGCCCTGACATCTTATAAACCAGCAAACTGAACTATTTGATTTGATCTGGGGTGTCATGTTGTTTTGTAAAAAGGTTTAAAAAATTCTCTGGTAGTCTTAGGGGTCAAATAATTGGTAAAAAATGACGGTTTTTTCACAAGAAACATTCTTCCTCGAACTCCTCCTACATTTTTAACAGTAGACAAATCATCTCTTGGTATATGTTTTAGGGTATCCTATAGATGCGCAATAAGGTTTCAGAATTTTCAATTTTGTCCTGGGGGTCATTTAATGGCTGAAAAATGACGATTTTTTAACAAAAAAAACTGGTTTCAAAACCTTTTTTTTGCAGTAGCCAAATGATCTTCTAGAATATGATTTTGGGTGTCATATTGAAGTGTGATCAGGTTCCAGATTTTTTTTATTAAGGGGATCAGTGGGCAACAAAAAATGACGCTTTTTTTTTTACCAAAAAAAATTTCGTTCCCAGAACTCCTCTTACAACTTTTGGAGTAGGAACGCCATCTCTTGGGATATAATTGGGGCTGTCCTATAGATGTGCAATAAGGTTTTAAAAATTTAAAATTCATCCAGGGAGTCAAATCATCAGAAAATTGACGTTTACCACTCAAAAAAAAACATAGATCCTAGAACTCCTCCTATGATTTAATGGATAGACACATCATATCTTGGGATATAATAGGGACTATTCTATAGTAGTGTATTACAGTTCTAAAAATTTAAATTTCATCCAGGAAGTCAAATAGTAGAAGAAAATTGACGTTTAGCACTAAAAAAAAAATGGATCCTAGAACTCTTATGATTTGATGGATAGACACATCGTATCTTGGGATATAATAGGGACTGTCCTATAGATGTGCATTACGGTTTTGAAAAATTAAATTTAACCCTGAGGCCTATTACCTACACACCGTTTGATGTCCTTTAAGAATCAAGAAGATATATGGTTAAGGGGTGGGGATCTCAACCGTTTTCGAATTATTCATGTACTTCCTGTTCGAGGGTGGTCATGACCACCCCTGGGGCCCATGACCTATATACGGTTTGATGCCCCTTGACACAAGGAACAAGAATAGATATGGTGTAAGGGTGGGGATCTCAACTGTTTTGAAGATATTAAGGGACTTGCTGTTTGAGGGAGGTAAGGACCACCAACAGGGGCCATAACCTACATAACATTTTATGCCCCTTGATATGAGGAACAAGAATATATATGGTTAGGAGTCATGATTATAACAGTTTCTGAGATATATGGTAATTTCCAATTCCTGGGGGGTGGGGATGACCCCGGGGGTCAGATCTAATAAACCCTATATATTGCCAGTAACAGTCAATATATGATTATGAAAACCCTATATTATTATCTTTGTCCGTTTTCAAGTTACCATTTACAATAGAGTCTACGATTCTTCCCATAGGGTTCAATGTAAGACCCCACACCCTTTTGACCCCCCCCCCCTTCCCCCGGAAAAGTGGTTGTCTAACCCCAAATGAGAAAAATCAAACTAGGGTGCACAACTAGATAGACAGGCCTATTGTATCCTAGATAAAATACTTTATTATTTCTAGTTATAGAATGTCAGGGTGTCTCAAAGTTGGCATAACCTATTTACAATTTGATGCGCAATGACACAAAGAGCAAGAATAAATTATATGGTTTAGGGATAATGATCTCAAAATTTATCAAAATATACAGTGTATCATCATTTCCTTTTTCAAAAAAAGGGGGGGGGGTCAAGACAACACCTGGGGGTCATATACTTTACACCATTCAATGCATCATAATGACATAAGAAGATATTTTAATGTATTTTCCTGTTTCATGGGGTCAGAACAATCCCATAGGGTCATTGCCTACATTGTATTTGATGCATTATAATACATTAGGAAAGAAAGACACCTTAAGCTCCCTCCCCATTTTAACTCATATAAAAATGAGAAGTCTCTACACTTTCTTATACATTTAATACGAAATTGTTACAGGGTCAATATGGGGTCAACTCAATAGTGTAAGTCTGACAAATGAAAAAATAACTTTTGCAATAAAAATGACAGAAACTTTACAAATGCGATTGGATAGGTAACGATGATAAGCTTATATGATGATACTGTATGCTAGCAATAAAGATCACTTATTTAGAAAGTGAAAGTAATACTTATGTACATACCGGTGTCTCATAATATTGTGCTAATTTAAATGTATTATGCTTACCTATATTGGTCAACATCATATTGATAATCCAATTAGAGCACAATATGAATCTTTTTAGATGATCATCACAACAGAAATGTTTATACATGTTAACTAATCCTTTTTTTGCATATGAAAAACACATGCATGTGTGTGTACACCACGTGAAACCCATCTAATCGAAGAGCTGGGTAAAACTAGTATCCGCTAATGAGACCTGCCTAGGAGGAGTGAGCATCCTCTGCTGACCGGTCACACCCGCCTAGTGCTCTTTGTCGTAACTGGGGGAAAAATCGGAAAAGTCCGCAGACAACTAGGTGATTAATTATGGTATAAAATTAGTATGACAAACGTCAGTCAGCGTGCGACCCAGTGGGAGATTGTATTTGCTGACAAGGTCGTTGTATCGACCATAAAGCTTACGAAAAGATGACTTTAAACGAAACTGTTGATAGTCCTATTTTATCAACTTGTTTGTCAGTAATGTTCATTGTCTTATAAACTGTTTATATGAAGAGCATGTCATTGCGTATCGAATTAACTGAGAAACAAAAACACCATATACAGGTGATGAAGGTATATTGCTACATAAGTAAGGAAAGTTGATTATAGAAAATTTGAAGTCATCGCGTTTATCGTAAAGTTTTGTTGTTAGGTTACCATCAATGTCCATTTCCAGTAAAATATCCAAATATGAAACAGATACCACGGACTCTGTTATCTTTTATTTCACGTTCACTGGTATGTATCGAGTCGACGTAAATATGGAAATAGCAATTATTAATTGATGATACGTCGTCGATATACCTGAATGTTGAGTTAAAGGCAACGGCGAGTGATTTATCTTTTCAAGTACGAGTTTTTTTTAATAAATTCTGCTTCATAAGAATACAAAATAGGTCTGCTAACATTGAGGTACTATTGGTAACCATGGGAATTCCAACAGAGTGTTGCAAGACTTTCAAAAACTACATACATGTAGATGTTGTCTAAACTCAATCATCTTTCAACTTCAGAGTATTTGTGTGTGCAATCAGAATGGTTTTTAATTAAATATTTATTTGAGATTTCCAATGACAAGGTTGGCATTTTTACGACTTCCATTTTTATTGAAGAAACAACTGTTGATGATATACAAAAAGCCTAGATTTTAACTTGTCATGGGGAAAGGTTGTATAAAGCGTTTAAAAAAAATCGTACATTTTGATGCTATTGTTTTTGGTAAGATTATGTGACCTCAAAGTTTCAAATAATTCTTCACATCTGATTCACACCACTTCTGGAGTATATTGTTGTGCAGTACTCTTGAGGTTTCTCCTTCACTACTGTAAGAATTTTAGTAAGGAGTAAAGAGAGAGGTTTGAAAGAACCTATAATATATAGACAAATAACACTTGAGACTATATCGTGTATTCTTTCTGATAGCATGAACTCCCGTGCAAAGAAATGATAAATTATGTGTGAAAGAATTTATCTCCATATCGATAATAGGGAAACACATAAGGAGACATGATAATAACATATCGACTTAACCTTCCAAAATCCCTTTTTAATACTTTGTTGATTTCAAATTAAATAGTTACACAAGAAAAAGGGGGATTTCTAGACTTCGTACATGTACTTGTAACTATATACTTAAGACAACCCATCAATGAAAATAATATTTAACTGCTTAGTGTCTGGTTCCCGTATGGTAGATCATTAATTGATATTTTGCTCTCTTATGTCATATAAAGCATTGAATAATCTTTAGTGTAACATATTATATAGCATTCGTTCTGCATGCCGTTTAGATGTCTTATGGTTGCCATGCTGTGTTGTCATCTAGTCATCATAATAATATAAAAAAAAATTTACTTTCGTTCAACCCTAATCTAATTATTGATATAATACCAAATACAAACACCGGCATCCGTATTGAAATATCAATAAAGGTGATTTATTGTCTCTATAGTGATTTAAAATATATGTTTAGTACACAAACAATATTTTCCGTATTAATTTCCGATTCAAAACATGTGACCTTTTGTGGACCATATTGTTTTCATCGACAAAACAAGAGACAATTATGTTATACCAAACAACTAAAATGAAACCAAACAAAGATTCTTGCGAGCTGATTTCCAAATCAACAGTTATATTCAAATAAATGTTCAGTGTAGTATTAATATTCATCAGCTTTTTTTAGTCCGCAACATAAAATATAAGTACAAACTTTAAACGTGTAAAAATTATTGTAAAGGTTACTTATTAAGGAAACAATGTGTATTTATTATCTCATTAGATCAATGAGTATTTTAAACTATCAATATCTTTTAAATAAAGAGCAACATATTGGATAAGAAAGCAGATTAAATTCTATGAGAATATTCCATTTAACGTCTTCAACTTCAGATAAACAAAACAACTGACACTACATACTGAATCACCAATTTCAACCATTCAAAAAAGTATAAGCTCACAAAATTTCTTCCCTCTTATGAAAGTTACTACTTTTATTAACATTGAAAGCAGCTTGTAAAAATGCAATGAGACGTCCCACACAAGAACCTTTGTTGTTATCGAACAAAGGGGACATCATATTAAGCATCATAATGAAAATGAAAACATAATGTTTAATATTTGTACACACACATTTGCGCGTTTAGAAATTAAACTGATATAATATCGATTGTGTATTACGGTATGTCATTAATTATATGTTTTTTATTTTATGATACTTCATAGTCCCCAAACATATTTCAATGGAATTGAAAAAAGTTCTTATAACTTCTTTTCTCTTAATTATTACGAACTGGCATTCAGCATGATTGAAAAAAATTAGATGTAAAAGAATTGGTACATATGGAATAAAACATTAACTAATTTACTTCTGGTCATTCTAAGGATTGAGAAAACATTTTTTTATAAACCTATAGTCTATGTTTATTTATATTTTTAACGACAAAGTAATATTATTTATTATTTCATGCTAAACAATTAAAATGAAACCAAATCAAAGTATAATTTTTTAGTTGGTTCAAATCACTTTTTTATAATCGGATGTATGATAAGTGTTCAGAGTAGCATTTAATGGGCATGGTCATAGATTTTGAGTGCCACTCGTAGAGTTACAATGTATAAGCAAGATACAGAACATACAATTCTTTGTTATGTTAACAAGGTTTGTGCCATGTTTCTGTTAACATCGATCAAATATATCGGTAAGAGTTTTTCTCTCTGCCAGTTCGTTTTGAGCATAAAGTAGCAGTTCTTAGCATTTTTCATTTTCACTTTAGGTCTAAAACTAGAATTCTCCTTTCAACTTTCAAAATGTAAACAAAAACATTACCTCAGTTTTGTTTACATAACAAACAATTGTGAGCTCGATAACTCACTTACAACTCGACGACGGACACTCAAATTTTGGTTTACTATCAGAAATATCTTACTAAAGCATTGTAAGCATTAAAAACGGAGAATAAATTTTAACCAAAATCGTGATCATGCCTCTTTATCATTTATTGGTTTTAAGAGTCCACACCATAAAATATAATAAATATTAAAAATTCTAAAATTATTGTAACGGTTACTTATTTAAGAAAGAATATGTATTCATGATCTCATCAGATCAATGAATATTTTTAACATTTAATATCTTTAACTCAAGTGCAACACATTGGATAAAAATGCAGATTTAATTTTAATGAGAATATTTCACTTAAGATAGTTCACTCCAGATAAATAAAACAACCGACATTAGATACTGAGTCAGCATTTTCAAACATTGGAAAAAGGATAATTCATAAATATTTCCCCGTATGAAGATTCACTCTTTAATTTATATTGAGAGGAACGTGTAAACAAAGTTTGTTGTCTAATAAAGGAATCCTTGATGTTATTGAACAAAGGTGACATTACTTTAAGCATAAGAATGAAAAGAAAGTTTATTAATCCCCCTCCCCCCTCACACACACACACACACACACACACACACACACACACACACACACATTTGCGCGTTTACAAATTGCATTGATATTCAACTATCCTTATATCCTATAATGTAATGACTTTTCAAAGTTTAAAGATTGGATTTAAGTACATGAACAATTTTTTTTGCCCAATTATTGTAAAGCCGATCATGAACATAATTTTGGTGCATTCGTTGTATGAACAAAGGAAAGTTGTATCGTTATGAAATGTAGAAATATTGAGTTCATTTATAGTTGACGTTAGAAATTATAATGACAATTAGTAGGAAAAAAGCAATAAATACTTACATATGATGGTGTATTGATTCACAATGGCCATGATTTGAAAAATTCTTGTAAGTGTTTGGATCTCTGTATACGTTCATTTACTTCCTGGTATACAATCAACTAAGGAAAGAGAATTGTGATACAGTACGCATCAGAAAGTTTTTATTGGTCATTATCCTGGGTTTACTTCCTTATTGTTCACAATCCTTTCAACGGTGTCTTTATATAACTAGTAACGTTTCACCTTCAAGTAATGATATATCATAAAGTATGCAAGTTATACACAAAAAGGTAAAAAGATAAGGATGTCACCAAAGACCGTTTGATGATGAAGTTTAGGAAATGGACTGAGCGCAAAAACGAGCTCACGAATTCTACGTTGATCTTACAAAATAACATCTTCGCTAGCCAAGGGTTTTCAGTCCACTCCGGGGCGGAGTGGACCGAAAACCATAGGCTAGCGAAGATGACAAAAAATGGCAATTCGTTTTTCAAGGCTTTTTGGTGGGGGGTTTTCATATTACAAAACACAAGTTCTTGTATCGTGGTGCAACTTTGATTACTGTGGTTTCGTCGAAATTCGTTGACTACCAATTTTCGTGGATTTCGTTGATAATTATGTTTACGAAATTAAATGTTTATTTAAGTGCAATTTCTATTAACATTTTGCATTGATAGGATCATTAAATACGAATTTATGTATCCTTGAAACTGTGATTTTCACTTTATCCACGAAAATTGATGCCCTTGAATATTAAGGAAACTAGAGTATGCTATGTTAGTCCCTCGGGACGAATACATTTCCTTCTGTTTTGTACCCAACAATATTCTATACCTGAGATGGGGGAGGGGTTAAAAAATCAGCTTTGCCCTCAACCTTAGCCAACATTTGTATGTGTTGCATGGAGCAGAAATAAACACACACTTTCATTTTACGTCACACCCTAGAATTTTCTTTTTAACTTTCAGATGTAGACTAAAATATGACCTAAGCTTTGTTTAAATAACAAGAATCATGGGCTCTGTAACTCGCTTATAACTCGACGACTGACACTCATATCTTGGTTGACTATTAGAAATGTCTTACTAAAGCATTGTAAACATCAATAAGAGGCCCAGGGGTCATATCGCTCACCTGAGCAACAATAGCTATAACTCACTTAATGCGCATAAAAGTATCAAATTCGAAACATCCTGACAATAAGGTACAGTAGATCTTAAACAAAAAGCTTTTTAAAAAAATCTGTAAATTTTTATCCACATATTACCAAGCCCTTTTTGTTGTTTTATTTTTTTTTTTCTTTATTCCTATTTAAACCCCCCCCCCCCTTTTGTGGCCCCATTTATCTCCAGGAAATTATGATCAAATTTCGATCTGCACAATCTGTGCTTTCACATAGGTTTTAGATATTTTTAGGATGAATGCTTTTTCCTTTCAAATTTTTAACGATTTTTTTTTTGCTATATCTTCCCATGCATAAACTTAACATCCACCATTGTGGCCCTACCATACCCCCCGGGATCATCTTGTATTTACATTATCTGAGGATGCTTGCACACAAATTAAGGGTTTTTTCCCTAATAGTTTTTTAGAAGAAGATTATTAAAGACTTCTGTTATATGTTCCTGTGTAAAATTGAACCTCCCATTGTGGTCCCATCCTACCCTATGGGGTCATGATTTGAACAATCTTGAATTTACACCACCTGAGGATGCTTGCACACAAATTTGAACTTTTCTGGTTAAATAGTTTTGAGAAGAAGGTTTTTAAATATTTTCGGTATACATATATTCCTCCGTAAAAATCGACCCCCCCCCCTCCAATTATGGCCCCACCCTACCCCTGGGGATCATGTTTTGAACAAACATGACGCCAATAACTGGTACAGTAAATCGTGAAACCTCGGCAAATTCAGGGCGTGCTAAAAAGCACAAAAACAAGATGTTTTTTAGTTCTAAATAATGATATAATCTAACATATTGATAAAGTGTTATCCAAAAATATCAAGAAGTGAGGAAATAGGTGGGAAAAACGTTAATTTTTCGCCGATAACTGGTAGAGTGCCAGTACCACTTCAGATATACAAAAATATCTGACACCAGATACTGAATCAGCAATCAGCAACTTCAAATAAAAGGAAAAAGTATAATCTCACAAAAAGTCTTCTCCCTTATGAAGATTCACTACTTTGATCGACATTGAAAGCAGCTTGTAAAACCGCAAAGAGATGCCTGTAGCAACTTAGCTAATGATATAAAGTTGCATTAGTGGTCAGGATGTTGACCACTAATGATATAATTTTATCATTAAAGAACAACCTAACCGTCCGCTAATGATATAATTTCAGATTTATATCATTAGAGGTCAAAAATTTTAACTTCTTATGGTATAGGAAAAAAATTGGAAATAAGTACTACCTTGACCACTAATGATACAATTTGCACACAAAATATAATAATATATATATATATATATATATATATATATATATATATATATATATATATATATATATATATATATATATATATATATATATATATATATATATATATATATATATATACACATGTATATATATATAATGCATTACATTACCATTACCAGAGCGACGGAGAGAGAGAGAGAGAGAAAGAGAGAGAGAGAGAGAGAGAGAAAATAAGTAAAACTATTTTAACTGGGTTATAATATTAAAAGTGATATTGATTTTCATCATGGATGGACAGTGCATTCATTTTGCTTTTAAAGGTGCATGTCTGTCTCTTATTTTATTTGGACATAGCAAAAGGAAGGGTATTGGGGTGTTTAGCACTTCTTATAACAATAGATTGTTTTGACACTTAGATTATCCTGGGGGCATAGTGTGTTGTTTACACATTTCTTATTGAAGTGCAAACTGATTGGAGTAAAGTGGAGTAAATTGTTTAAATGATTAAAGACTCTTAATAACAACACTCTTAAAAATGTTATGTAATTGTGCTGTTATATTTAGTACAAAAATGAATTTTTAAAAATCTGTGTTAAAACTACAATCAAAACATTTTTATCTCAAGAATTATTTCTGTTTTCTTTAAAAATAAATTTAATCAAATTCAATTTCAACTACTCATTTATTCATCACATTTTTTAAAGTGAACATGCATAAATAAGCATAGTAATGCAAAGTAATGCCATGTAATGCCAGCATTACACAAGATTTTGGAAAGTAATACATGTAAGTTACATTACCATTACTTGTAATGCTAATTTTGTGGCATTACACATTACTACCATTACTTTGAAAACATGTAATGCATTGCAATGCATTACCATTACATTTAGCATTCAACGTTGATTATTGATTCGGGATTTGGGGGGGGGGGTTCTAAAGTTGGAAACTGAGACCAAAAATCGTGAAATTTATACCTGGGGTCATTTTTCAGCAGCTTAAAAAAGTTTTTTCTAATCTCTGATGACCTCACACTTTGAAAATTGACCAACTACAGGTTTTTGAACTGTCTTTGAAATGGAACTTGCTCTACGCAATTAAAATGCATCTGATTAAAATTTTCATCTCCATATTTTAATTTCTTATATTGTCCGATATTTATGCCGATATGGATTTTTTTTTTTTGGTTTGAATTTTCCGACAACAGTTTGTTATTAAGACTAAGAACTCTGTATACTGTTTTTAAACTTTGTAGATACTGCTAAAAAGAATATATGTCAAACAACATCGTCTCAAGCCACGGTCCGGAGTCCGTATACTAGTATATAACTCTCTCCAACGCGATCGTTCATGTTGGCTGTGGTTTGCGAAGATAGTCAAACTAATATCGGCTGTTTATGTGATATTTCCGGCAAATCGCAACAACTTTAATTTATTTTAAGAAGTCATGCTGATTAATTGATTAACTATATTAAATGATGAATATTAAACTAGCTACTGATCTCGACTTGACAGAACAAAAAATGTGTTCATTACAGGTACAAACACTACACAGAAACTTTTTCGAGGGTGTATTTAGGAAGTATTGGACATTTATGACGTATTCGCCAGTGTAACGAAGAAAATTGACCCGGGTTGAGACATTTTCAACGTTGAAAATTGAGACCAAACGTCGTGAAATTTATACATGGGGTAATTTTTCAACAGCTCAAAAATATTTTTCAAACCTTTTACGACATCGACACGTTGGAAATTGACCCTGTTGAAAATTGACTCCGACTTCAGAGTTTTGAACTGTCTTTGAACAGAAGTGTAACTTGCTCTTCTCTTCTTGTGCACTGTAGCAACCTCTAATGATACACCGTCCACTATATATATACTGACATAATGTTGCATTAGTGGTCAGGATGTTGACCACTATTGATATACTAGTAATTTTATCAAACCCGGGTCAATATTCTTTGTTACACCGACATTATCACGATTGTTTAAGAAGTTCTAATTCAACCAACTTTAATTAATATTTGTTGCTCTTCTAATCTATAATTAACAAACCCTCATATTCAACTTAACAACAGATTAGTGATTCAATTGTACTACAGACTACAATAGCAAATACTCTTATCAATTGGACCTTTTCATCTTAATGAAATCCCGCTAAAAGTTTTACAATGATTTTTTTATATCGTAAAATTGCTTTTCTTCAAATTTCCTTCAACTTAAAATATCTAGCACAACTCATTTTGTTTAATAATGATGATTTGGAATTTGAAGTAAACAGACGAAGTCATAAATTTTATATATTTTGTTTTATTCGACTATTTCATTTGAAGTAAAACGGCAAAATGTCAGGGGCAATGTCAGAATGGTGTATATTACAATAAAAGACTATATAATTATATGATCAAATAATTGCCCCCCCCCCCCCCACACACACAATTTTAATCAATTCTTATGTAGTATCGTATCAAAATCAAATCTTTATCCAACATTCTACAGAGGTTGTTCAACATATTAGTCCAACATTGGTGACAATTGTACATGACCTGTTCATCTATATGACGTAGATTTTGTTTGCAAATGTTAATATCGTCATTATTTTCCTTGATATTTTGCCATTGTAATGAAAAAACGTTTACCGGTCACATCCACCATGTGCTCTTTGTCGTCATTGGCAAAAAAAAAGAAAAGTCCGTAGACAATTAGGTAATTAATTATGGTCTAACAATTAGTATGAAAAAGGTCAGTCAGCATGGGACCCAGTGGAAAATTGAATGTGCTGACAAGGTCATTGCATCGACCATAGAACTTCCGAAAAGATGACTTCAAACGAGACTGTTGATAATCATGTTTTATATCAACTTGTCTGTCAGTAGCTTACTTCGCCTTAGAAACTGTTGATATATATATATATATATATATATATATATATATATATATATATATATATATATATATATATATATATATATATATATATATATATATATATATATATATATATATATAAATGTTGCAAATCCATCCACTAATGCAATTGAAAATGTGTGTGCAAATTTATATCATTAGTGGTCAAGGTAGTATTTATTTCAAAAAAAAATTCCTATATCATTAGAGGTTACGATTTTTGACCGCTAATGATATAAATCTGAAATTAGCGGACGGTTAGGTTTTTCGTTAATGATACAATTATATCATTAGTAGTCAACATTCTGACCACTATTTGTTTAATTGCTCTGACCTTTGTATAACTGATGCTAGAAACATGTCTTTACCAAAATATTATATATCAAACCCAAATGTTTTAAAATTTGAAGCATTGTTTAATGTATCAAACAAAAAACAACTTATCAAGATTTGTAAATTTATAAATACAATTATTGAGAGAGTTAGCTCTCTTGGTTAATGTACAAGTACTAATCCTTCTTCACAATGTAATTTTTGTATATATCTTCTCTACACTGTAAACACAGTTTATTGAGAATAAAGTTCATTGTCACGAATGCAACATTATATCATTAGTGGACGGTGTATCATTAGAGGTTGCTACAGATGCCTTTGTTGTTATTGAACAAAGGGGTCATCATGTTAAGCATAATAATGAAAACAAATGTTTAATATCCGTTCACACACATTTGCGCGTTTAAATATTGCATTTATATTTACAATTATCCTTAATTCCTATAATGTATTGGACCTCTGTAAGTTTACAAAATTTTTTTAATTACGTTTACATGTTGAAATTGCCTAAAAATATTAAAAGTCGATCATGAACGAACAAACTTTTGATGCATGCGTTATATATGTGACTGCGTTGCTTTTATGGTGCTAGGTAATTCTTCTGGAACTGCATCCGCTGTATGCAGTGCGGACGGGGTGAGGGAATGCTGGTGTAAAGGGTACAAAGTATGAGCTTACGGCCGTAAGGTAAAACAATGGGTATGAGTGCCGTATTCCCGAAGGTCCACCAGTATAAAGTTCCGGAGAAATAAACAGGCAATTGATGCAGGATCATTCTGAATTTATTGGAAGCGAATGAACGATGGCAACATTATAACAATTTAACAGACAGACATGTTACAAACAAGCCGGATATGGCCTGTAGTGGTCTCCGGACTCAAGACTCTGGGTGAGTCGGACGTGGCCGAGTCTGGCCGCCGTATTCCAGACTGCGGATTGACAATCATACATAACTATATATAAGAATCTGAACAATGTGTATAAATTGACAGGTGATGACGTAAGTAAGCTGAGTGAAAGGTTCACAGATATAAAATAATTAAATAAACTCAATGAGTCTTTGATGTCCAAGAAATGAAAAACAGATAATTGCACAATGTTGCTTTCAGAGATTAGTAGTCCTTGAAACATGACACCCTGTCTCTTTGAAATCACATATAGAGTCCAAAAAGTGTCGATCACTAATAAAGAAGTAACTTTGTAAGAAATAACCTGTGAGAAAATATTACAAAACAGATGTTGAATTTTAAAAGTAAAGTCCAAAAAAAAAGTTTTAATTGAACAGTGAAATATGCACGGTGAGATATGAACGATTGAAAGGTTGAAACCATATAAAATATAGAAATATTTATTCTGAGTTTACTAGTTAGATAGAGATATTGATAAGCAGTGTAGGAAACAAAGAATACTTACATATTATGGTGTATTTATTCACAATCGCCATAACTTGAAAAATCCTTGTAGTGGTATGACTTCTGTAAACTGTATAAAATCTTTTACTTCCTGGTTTTAAATTCAACTAAAACAAGAGAATGTCGTGATAGTGTGCGCTTCAGAAGTTTTTAATGGTATCAGCGCTTTGTTTTTAACGTCCTTGTTTTTAATAATATACTCTCAACGGTGTCATTATCTAGCGATATATCCAATAAAAAAACATAATGCATACCATTGAGTATTAATGAAAAAAGTTTCAAACGGATTACATAACAAGTCAACACTGTACCAGCTGTAAGTATTTTGTCATCAAGTGTATAGGATCGGATTGAATTTTACTTTGTCCCCTATTTTTTCAACTCAAATCCATGAGGCGCATGATTCGTGTGTTTTGTCGACAGCTAGGCATATTTGTTGTGATATTTTTTGCTAAGATTTCTTCCTGTTATTTTCACGAATGAGTGATATATTTAAAAACAGATCGATCATGATTTCAATGACGGTATATCAGTAATTTTTTTTATTCTTCATTTTATGATATTTCATAGTCTAGTCTCCAAACATATTTCAATGGGATTAAAATATAAGGTTCTTATAACTTCCTTTACCTTAATTATTACAAACTGGCATTCAGCATGATTGATAATTTAGATACTAGTAGATACTACACAGGCAACTTCGCCACATATGATTCACATATGATCTGCCACAGATTGAATATGCATATGATACATATATGACTATCACATGATTCTCATATGAAAGGCAATACATATGAGAATCATATGTGGCAAAATTGCCTATGTAGTATTTACATGAATTAGTACCTATGGAACAATGTTTCATACAACATTAACTGATTTAGTTTGCATGGTTCGTCCATATATAAATTTCTAAACAGCAGCAAAACTGTAAGTACAAGTATCAATCAGTAAAAGCAAATTCACTTCACCCGATAACAACAGATTTGCAATTGCATCAATAATGTTCAAATCAAGCAAAAAAGGCGATCCAACAGACTATTTCTGTCAGTAGGATAATTTTTCTAAAGGCAAAAAAAAAGAGATGATATGCATCTTGATTTTCTCCACATGAACACAAAACAGACTGCATGTTGATAATCATACTTTTCTTGCATGTTTGTATTAATTTAATTCATCTTGTAAAGGGGGAGGCAGAAATATGCCATCATAATACCAACATTTGACTTTTAACATGCAAAATCCAATTTATTTTTTTTCACCATGTTAACATCTATCTACCTAACATATCTCAGCAACAAACGTTTTCTTAAATGATTTATGCGGGTTATGAAGTTAGCGATTATTGGAGAAAAAATTCACATAGCCTGCTTTTTGCAGAAAAAAATGACAAAACCCGTTTACGCGGGTTATGTATTTTTTTTTTATTTATTTTTT
Organism: Magallana gigas; assembly: GCF_963853765.1. NCBI lineage: Eukaryota > Metazoa > Mollusca > Bivalvia > Ostreida > Ostreidae > Magallana > Magallana gigas. Next base: position 26,617,519 of record NC_088856.1, read on the forward strand.
TTTTTTTTTGCAACTATAGTCACTTTCATATAATTAACCCGCATTATTCACCAAAGGAAGAAAGCATTTAATTGTTAATATTCGCCTTTATTTTAGCAAATCATGATTTTTCTTAATTTGCTGAAGGTTTCGAACGATCGATAAACTGGTTAGTGCTGGATCATGTAGATTTCAGTCCTGTTAGTTTCTATAGCTGCTGTGAATAACAATTTTAAAAATGTAAATATCTTTTCCATTAAACTTTTAATATGCATATAATGTAGGATAAACACGTCAATATGCATCATTTTGTTGAGATGAAAGAAAAATATTATTCGATACGAATTTTAAAAACTTCAGAAATTTTAAATAACTGTCCATATGAGACTTTTAAAACAACTTACATGCACATGTATTTATGTCGACATGAAGCTTATCATGTTGTATAATGCAAGATAAATATCTTTAAATGCAGCTTAATTTGCTATTATAATAATATAAATTATTTTGCATGTCAACATCTTATTTTTGCATGCCGACAAAAATAAGTTGCATAGTTAATATTTTGATACATAAAACAGTTGCATATCCACAATAGATATTTAATATGTGGCAATCCTTGATATATTTTATGTCAACGGCATTCAGAAGTTGGAGTTCTATTCGCTTTTCGCTATTCACTATTCGAATGGCGAATATAATTCTGTGGTCGGTTCGCTATTCAAATTACCGTAAACATGCTAATAAACGTAAATTCAAAATTTCATATAAACTTCCCTTTTTAATTGAAAAAAATAGTTTTATAGTAAAAATTATTACTTTCTCACCTAAACTGAACATTGACATAATGAACACGGCCAGTAAGAGGCTTAGCTAGCCTGGCGAAAATTGGAAATTTCGTATAAAACAATTATAATGGGATATCTTTCGAGGGGCTGGCTAACACCCTGTATCCCATATTTGGGCCTTCATATTTGGTGGGGATGGGGCTCCGGGGAAGCCCAGTCGACCCTCAAAAGGAATTGGGTTTACACGACAATGACAGGCCCAGCTAGTCTGGCGAAAATTGGAAATTTCGTATAATACAATTATAATGGGATATCTTTCGAGGGGCTGGCTAACACCCTGTATCCCATATTTGGGCCTTCATATTTGGTGGGGATGGGGCCCCGGGGAAGCCCAGTCGACCCTCAAAAGGAATTGGGTTTACACGGCCATTAACAGGCCTAGCTAGCCTGGCGAAAATTGGAAATTTCGTATAATACAATTATAAAGGGATATCTTTCGAGGGGCTGGTTAACACCCTTTATCCCATATTTGGGCCTTCATATTTGGTGGGGATGGGGCCCCTGGGAAGCCCAGTTGACCCTCAAAAGGAATTGGGTTTACACGGCCATTAACAGGCCTAGCTAGCCTGGCGAAAATTGGACATTTCGTATAATACAATTATAATGGGATATCTTTCGAGGGGCTGGTTAACACCCTGTATCCCATATTTGGGCCTTCATATTTGGTGGGGATGGGGCCCCGGGGAAGCCCAGTCGACCCTCAAAAGGAATTGGGTTTACACGGCCATTAACAGGCCTAGCTAGCCTGGCGAAAATTGGAAATTTCGTATAATACAATTATAATGGGATATCTTTCGAGGGGCTGGTTAACACCCTGTATCCCATATTTGGGCCTTCATATTTGGTGGGAATGGGGCCCCGGGGAAGCCCAGTCGACCCTCAAAAGGAATTGGGTTTACACGGCCATTAACAGGCCTAGCTAGCCTGGCGAAAATTGGAAATTTCGTATAATACAATTATAATGGGATATCTTTCGAGGGGCTGGTTAACACCCTGTATCCCATATTTGGGCCTTCATATTTGGTGGGGATGGGGCCCCGGGGAAGCCCAGTCGACCCTCAAAAGGAATTGGGTTTACACGGCCATTAACAGGCCTAGCTAGCCTGGCGAAAATTGGAAATTTCGTATAATACAATTATAAAGGGATATCTTTCGAGGGGCTGGTTAACACCCTGTATCCCATATTTGGGCCTTCATTTTTGGTGGGGATGGGGCCCCGGGGAAGCCCAGTCGACCCTCAAAAGGAATTGGGTTTACACGGCCATTAACAGGCCTAGCTAGCCTGGCGAAAATTGGAAATTTCGTATAATACAATTATAATGGGATATCTTTCGAGGGGCTGGTTAACACCCTGTATCCCATATTTGGGCCTTCATATTTGGTGGGGATGGGGCTCCGGGGAAGCCCAGTCGACCCTCAAAAGGAATTGGGTTTACACGGCCATTAACAGGCCTAGCTAGCCTGGCGAAAATTGGAAATTTCGTATAATACAATTATAATGGGATATCTTTCGAGGGGCTGGTTAACACCCTGTATCCCATATTTGGGCCTTCATATTTGGTGGGGATGGAGCCCCGGGGAAGCCCAGTCGACCCTCAAAAGGAATTGGGTTTACACGGCCATTAACAGGCCTAGCTAGCCTGGCGAAAATTGGAAATTTCGTATAATACAATTATAATGGGATATCTTTCGAGGGGCTGGTTAACACCCTGTATCCCATATTTGGGCCTTCATATTTGGTGGGGATGGGGCCCCGGGGAATTCCTGTCTCTTGTGTTTGTGGGGATTAATAATGAATCGAAAATAAATCATATACACCTTATTTTACTCGTTGCTTTGTATTTCATTTATATGTCTTTATATTTCTTTTTTGTTTGCCAAAATTCGAGATGTTCATTCATATTAATCTTTAGGTTGAAAAAGAAGAGTTTTTTTTTCTTTGTGGAGGAAATGTTAAGCAGATACTGGTCGTATTTCTGTTTTATTTTTTAGCGGATTTTTCGATTTGTTTAAACTGGTTTAAATGTAGGGGAGACAAGGTCTGCAGGTCAGGACTCATTTCAGATATTGCAGAATAAATAATGTACAACTTTTATAAAATATTTACTTTAATAGCCAGGGTCGATCTCAAAAGTTTTTGAAGATTTGTCCCTTATTCGCTGTTTTTGATATACGTATACTCTCCAATCCCCGGCAATTCCCATAAACTACGACAGGGTTTGCAGCTATAGCCATGTAAAATATTCAACAATTGAATTGAAATCATACACGTTCCTTCCGAGTGAGATTTCATGTTCTGACAACCCCCCCCCCCTTTCCATTATAAAATCGAAAGTGAAAATTAAGGTCAGTTTCGCATCTAAAGTGTCGCATGTCAATAATATAGACATAAGCTCTTCTATCCACAGAATAAATGAAATAGATATTCTAGGAATTTATACCCCTCAAATACCAAACCAAACCTCACGTTTACCCTTTTTTCTAAAATTTGACGGGTCTTTCCTGCGAAACCGTCCCATGCCACCTAATATGCTATCCTAATAAACAAAATATCCGTTTGTTGACATGACAGTCGAGCTCGGTTTCAATACTTATAAAAAAAACTGCACAAGACCCAACATTGTTTAATCTTATTTATTTCTTAATCTCACTATGCATCAGATCCAAAAAGTTTATAAGCAGCATTGGCCCCCATCCCCCACCCCAACACCTGAAATATGCCTTTCCTTCGACCAGTTATTCACTGATTTACAACATTTTATGTAAAGGAGGCGGTGTGTATATGACATTAAGTCAATTAACATTATATATATTTTTTTATAGATTACCAGAGAAAAACTAACTGTACCTAGAATGGGCAACTATATGCATATATCTAGAGTGAGGGGGTCGGACCACCCCCCCCCCCCCCCCCCCGGCAAACAAAATAAAAAAAATTTCCAGCCCCCTTCATTTGGGTTAAGTTTTCTTGTTCTAGAGGGCATATCTCTCTCTCTCTCTCTCTCTCTCTCTCTCTCTCTCTCTCTCTCTCTCTCTCTCTCTCTCTCTCTCTCTCTCTCTCTCTCTCTAAATCCGCATCCATGTAGATGATAGAAATTTCGCGCTACGCCAGAACAAATGTTCCCACTCTTTATCGACATGCACAATTGTGATAGTTTTAGAGAACTCAACTTGTGTTCCGGCAGCAAAATTAAAATTTCTTTGGTGATTCATTCGGGGTATGAAGGTAGCGGGTTATGTAAATTTTTCCTGAAATGATCGCTACCTCCATAATTCGCATGAATCATCAAAGAAAGCATTTTATTGTATATATTAACATCTTTCTTTAACTAATTAATAAACTGATTATGAAAAGTTAGTCAAATTCACTAAATTACTGTTAATGTACAAAAGTACTTTAGCTAAAAGAAACAGCCAAATCGTCTCCTGTGAGACTTTGAGTCTGGCATCGTCATGATTATTTCGTGCAGTCTGGGATTTTACTAAGGTCGCTGTAGGTTCAGACAAATCGATAAACAGGGCGTGTCAATTTCAGTCCTGTCACTTTCAGCCGCTGTAGATTTCGACCAATCGATAAATAGGGCGTGTAGATTTCAGTCTGGCTGTTTCTGTAGAGCTTAGAATTAACTATAAGTTTCCGTAAGAAATAGAGGAAATTATGCATGGTAGATGTAAATATATAGAAATGACGCGAATTCTACGGCGAACCGTCCGCGCATAATATTCGTTTTGTTACGCTTTGCCAAGTGTGTTGCATACGCTGAGGGTATTAGAACGGATTACCAACTGCGTCCAAACCAATCAGATTTCGGTATTTAACATGAAAGTATAATAATATGTATTACTACGTGGCGCAGCCAATACCGTTTTTCGGTTATGCTATAAGACACGCCCAGTTTGTGTCACTCATGTTTTGTGAGGTTATTGGGTTTTAGGGTTCAATATTGATTCGTTATGTTATCACAGACAGACAGTTGAAAATGTAAATATGTTAAAATACATACAAAATTAAAATAATTCATCAAGTGTTGAAAAATGAATCATTGTCTCTGAAATACAAACTGATCATGAGGCAATGTCCATCAAATACATTCTATGTGAAGGGAAAGCTTTCGTCTCGGCAACTACCAGGTTTAATTTCATACTCGTACTTATACTTATTTGATTAGTAGATAGTAAGTATCGATTTGGAAAGAAATATATTAGTTACAGATTTATGATATTTAAAACAAAGAAAGTTTCCTGCGATTCAGCGGCATAAGAGCACAAACGAAGCATTTAACGTTCTGTAAAGAGGGGAACAAGCTTGTTGGAAGTATTTGAATTATTGATAGTATTTCCATTCTTTCTCCTACCAATGAGGGTGACCGTCGTTATTTTAATCCTGGTTATCGTGGTGCTTATCGGATGAAAATCATAGACTCCCTTTGGATGGGACAACAGTCCATCGTAGATCAACTTCCAACCTGAACCGGGACCCAATTTTATCTTTGTGCACTAATACAAATGTAGATAAAGTGTCTTGTCAAAGGACACAACACATAGCAAGTGGCCACATCGGGGCTTGAACCGTCGACCTTTTTATATTTTCATATAATACTCACTTAATATATAATAAATCATATGGCACATGAATCGTTATGAAATAACACACTGTGTGAACTCTAGTATCTGTATTAAGAGATAAACCAAGTCGAACAAAGACCCGTATTGATTTAAATATTCATTGACCTTTTTTCACGGGATTAAAGAACATATTACATAACATTTTGTTTCGTTATTGATTTTATGCACTATAAAAATCAAAAACCTGCTACATGCATGCAAATGTTATTACATGTAATACCCATAATTATTAACGTCTGATCCTTTAAGAGAGATAGCGCTGACTTTTACTATCTAATTTTGAAAAGTGTTAAGATGACTGTTGTAATAATTGTATGGTATGAATCTCCTTACACATGTATACATTCATAACAATAACTCTTTCTTAAATGTCCATTGATTTCACCAAGTACTACATTGTGACAAATGAAGATATCGATATCTAGGTCACTTCCTATAATAGTTTTCCCATATAGCTATTTCCATGATATTTGCGACTTCAAGTAGCTATCAACAAATAGGTCTGTAAGTCATGCAAACCAAATTCCAGTTGATGGTAGACTGGACAGCCGATATTCCAATTATAACTGTATCATACTTATATCTATTGTCGCCAAGATACCAAGACCTGTTAATGGCCGTATAAACCCAATTCCTTTTGTGGGTCGACTGGGCTGTCCCGGGGCCCCATCCTCATAAAACATAAAGGTCCAAATATAAGATACAGGGTCTTAACCAGCCCCTTGAAAGAACTCCCGTTATAACTGTATTATACGAAATGTAGCATTTTCGCCAGGCTAGCTAAGCCTCTTACTGGCTGTGTAAACCCAATTCCTTTTGAGGGTCGACTGGGCTGTCCCGAGGCCCCATCCTCAAGAAACATGAAAGCCCAAATATGGGATACAGGGTGTAAACCAGCCCCTTGAAACAAATCCCATTTTAACTGTATAATTCGAAATGTCGCATTTTCGCCAGGCCAGCTTAACCTCTTATTGACCGTGTAAACCCAATTCCTTTTGAGGGTCGACTGGGCTGTCCCGGGGGCCCGTCATTACCAAATATGAAGGCCAAAATATGGGATACAGGGTGTTAGACAGTCCCTTGAAAGAAATCATATTTTAACTGTATTATACAAAATGTCGCATTTTCGCCAGGCTAGCTAAGCCTCTTATTAGCTGTGTAAACCCAATTCCTTTTGAGGGTCGACTGGGCTGTCCCGGGGCCCCACTCTCACTAAATATGAAAGTCCAAATATGGGATACAGAGTGTTAGCCAGCCCCTTGAAAGAAATCCCATTATAACTGTATTATACGAAATGTCGCATTTTCGCCAGGCTAGCTAAGCCTCTTATACTGGCTATGTAAACCCAATTCCATTTGAGGGTCGACTGGGCTGTCCCGGGGACCAATCCTCATAAAAAATGAAGGTCCAAATATGGGATACAGGGTTTAAGCCAGCCCCTTGAAAGAAACCCCGTTATAACTGTATTATACAAACTGCGCATTTTCGCCAGGCTAGCTTAACCTCTTACTGACCGTGTAAACCCAATTCCTTTTGAGGGTCGACTGGGCTCTACCCGGGCCCCGTCATTACCAAATATGAAGGCCAAAATATGGGATACAGTGTGTTAGCCAGCCCTTTGAAAGAAATCGTAATTTAACTGTATTATACAAAATGTTGCATTTTCGCCAGGCTAGTTAAGCCTCTTACTGGCTGTGTAAACCCAATTCCTTTTGAGGGTCGACTGGGCTGTCCCGGGGCCCCATCCCAAACAAATATGAAGGTTCAAATATTGGATACAGGGTGTAAGCCAGCCCCTTGAAAGAAATCGTATCTTAACTGTATTATTCGAAATGTCGCATTTTCGCCAGGCTAGCTTAACCTCTTACTGACCGTGTAAACCCAATTCCTTTTGAGGGTCGACTGGGCTCTATCCGGGCCCCGTCATCACCAAATATGAAGGCCAAAATATGGGATACAGTGTGTTAGCCAGCCCCTTGAAAGAAATCATATTTTAACTGTATTATACAAAATGTCGCATTTTCGCCAGGCTAGCTAAGCCTCTTACTGGCTGTGTAAACCCAATTCCTTTTGAGGGTCGACTGGGCTGTCCCGGGGCCCCATCCCAAACAAATAAGAAGGTCCAAATATGGGATACAGGGTGTGAGCTAGCCCCTTGAAAGAAATCCCATTAAAACTGTATCATACGAAATGTCGCATTTTCGCCAGGCTAGCTAAGCCTCTTACTGGCCATGTAAACCCAATTCCTTTTGAGGGTCGACTGGGCTGTCCCGGGGCCCCATCATCACCAAACATGAAAGTCCACATATGTGAACTAGGGTGTTAGCTAGCTCCTTGAAAAAAATCCCATAATAACTGTATTATACGAAATGTCGCATTTTCGCCAGGCTAGCTAAGCCTGTTTATGGCCGTGTAAACCCAATTCCTTTTGAGGGTCGACTGGGCTGTCCCGAGGCCCCATCCTCAAGAAACATGAAAGCCCTAATATGGGATACAGGGTGTAAGCTAGCCCCTTAAAACAAATCCCATTTTGACTGTATTATTCGAAATGTCGCATTTTCGCCAGGCTAGCTTAACCTCTTATTGACCGTGTAAACCCAATTCCTTTTGAGGGTCGACTGGGCTCTACCCGGGCCCCGTCATTACCAAATATGAAGGCCAAAATATGGGATACAGGGTGTTAGCGAGCCCCTTGATAGAAATCCCGTTATAACTGTATTATACGAAATGTCGCACTTTTGCCAGGCTAGCTAAGCCTCTTACTGGCTGTGTAAACCCAATTCCTTTTGAGAGTCGTCTGGGCTCTCCTGGGGCCCCATCCTCATAAAATATGAAAGTCCAAATATTGGATACACGGTGTTAGCGAGCCCCTTGATTGAAATCCCGTTATAACTGTATCATACGAAATGTCGTATTATCACCAGGCTAGCTAAGCCTCTAACTGGCTGTGTAAACCTAATTTCTTTTGAGAGTCGACGGGGCGGTCCCGAGGCCCCATCCTCACCAAATATGAAGGTCCAAATATTGGATACAGGGTGTTAGCCAGCCCTTTGAAAATAATCCCATTATAACTGTATTATGCGAAATGTCGCATTTTTGCCAGGCTAGCTTAACCTCTTACTGACCGTGTAAACCCAATTCCTTTTGAGGGTCGACTGGGCTGTCCCGGGGCCCCATCTTCATAAAATATGAAGGTCCAAATATGGGATACAGTGTGTTAGCCAGCCCCTTGAAAGAAATCGTATTTTAACTGTATTATACAAAATGTCGCATTTTCGCCAGGCTAGCTAAGCCTCTTACTGGCTGTGTAAACCAAATTACTTTTGAGGGTTGACTGGGCTGTCCCGGGGCCCCATCCTAATAAAATATGAAGGTCCAAATATGGGATACACTGTGTTAGCCAGCCCCTTGAAAGAAACCCCGTTATAACTGTATCATACGAAATGTCGCATTTTCGCCAGGCTAGCTAAGCCTCTTACTGGCCGTGTAAACCCAATTCCTTTTGAGTCGACTGGGCTGTCCCGGGGCCGCATCTTCACCAAATATGAAGGCCCAAATATGGGATACAGGGTGTTAGCGAGCCCGTTGAAAAAATCCCATTATAACTGTATTATACGAAATGTCGCATTTTCGCCAGGCTAGCTAAGCCTCTTACTGGCTGTGTAAACCCATTTCGTTTTGAGAGTCAACCGGGCTGTCCCGGGGCCCCATCTTCGCCAAATATAAAGGTTCAAATATGGGATACAGTGTGTTAGCGAGCCCCTTGATAGAAATCCCGTTATAACTGTATTATACGAAATGTCGCACTTTTGCCAGGCTAGCTAAGCCTCTTACTGGCTGTGTAAACCCAATTCCTTTTGAGAGTCGTCTGGGCTCTCCTGGGGCCCCATCCTCATAAGATATGAAGGTCCAAATATTGGATACACGGTGTTAGCGAGCCCCTTGAAAGAAATCCCGTTATAACTGTATCATACGAAATGTCGTATTATCACCAGGCTAGCTAAGCCTCTAACTGGCTGTGTAAACCTAATTTCTTTTGAGAGTCGACTGGGCGGTCCCGAAGCCCCATCCTCACCAAATATGAAGGTCCAAATATTGGATACAGGGTGTTAGCCAGCCCTTTGAAAAAAATCCCATTATAACTGTATTATGCGAAATGTCGCATTTTTGCCAGGCTAGCTTAACCTCTTACTGACCGTGTAAACCCAATTCCTTTTGAGGGTCGACTGGGCTGTCCCGGGGCCCCATCCTCATAAAATATGAAGGTCCAAATATGGGATACAGTGTGTTAGCCAGCCCCTTGAAAGAAATCGTATTTTAACTGTATTATACAAAATGTCGCATTTTCGCCAGGCTAGCTAAGCCTCTTACTGGCTGTGTAAACCAAATTACTTTTGAGGGTTGACTGGGCTGTCCCGGGGCCCCATCCTAATAAAATATGAAGGTCCAAATATGGGATACACTGTGTTAGCCAGCCCCTTGAAAGAAACCCCGTTATAACTGTATCATACGAAATGTCGCATTTTCGCCAGGCTAGCTAAGCCTCTTACTGGCCGTGTAAACCCAATTCCTTTTGAGTCGACTGGGCTGTCCCGGGGCCGCATCTTCACCAAATATGAAGGCCCAAATATGGGATACAGGGTGTTAGCGAGCCCGTTGAAAAAATCCCATTATAACTGTATTATACGAAATGTCGCATTTTCGCCAGGCTAGCTAAGCCTCTTACTGGCTGTGTAAACCCATTTCGTTTTGAGAGTCAACCGGGCTGTCCCGGGGCCCCATCTTCGCCAAATATAAAGGTTCAAATATGGGATACAGTGTGTTAGCGAGCCCCTTGATAGAAATCCCGTTATAACTGTATTATACGAAATGTCGCACTTTTGCCAGGCTAGCTAAGCCTCTTACTGGCTGTGTAAACCCAATTCCTTTTGAGAGTCGTCTGGGCTCTCCTGGGGCCCCATCCTCATAAGATATGAAGGTCCAAATATTGGATACACGGTGTTAGCGAGCCCCTTGATTGAAATCCCGTTATAACTGTATCATACGAAATGTCGTATTATCACCAGGCTAGCTAAGCCTCTAACTGGCTGTGTAAACCTAATTTCTTTTGAGAGTCGACTGGGCGGTCCCGAAGCCCCATCCTCACCAAATATGAAGGTCCAAATATTGGATACAGGGTGTTAGCCAGCCCTTTGAAAAAAATCCCATTATAACTGTATTATGCGAAATGTCGCATTTTTGCCAGGCTAGCTTAACCTCTTACTGACCGTGTAAACCCAATTCCTTTTGAGGGTCGACTGGGCTGTTCCGGGGCCCCATCCTCATAAAATATGAAGGTCCAAATATGGGATACAGTGTGTTAGCCAGCCCCTTGAAAGAAATCGTATTTTAACTGTATTATACAAAATGTCGCATTTTCGCCAGGCTAGCTAAGCCTCTTACTGGCTGTGTAAACCAAATTCCTTTTGAAGGTTGACTGGGCTGTCCCGGGGCCCCATCCTAATAAAATATGAAGGTCCAAATATTGGATACACTGTGTTAGCCAGCCCCTTGAAAGAAACCCCGTTATAACTGTATCATACGAAATGTCGCATTTTCGCCAGGCTAACTAAGCCTCTTACTGCCGTGTAAACCCAATTCCTTTTGAGTCGACTGGGCTGTCCCGGGGCCGCATCTTCACCAAATATGAAGGCCCAAATATGGGATACAGGGTGTTAGCGAGCCCCTTGAAAAAATCCAATTATAACTGTATTATGCGAAATGTCGCATTTTCGCCAGGCTAGCTAAGCCTCTTACTGGCCGTGTTCATTATGTCAATGTTCAGGTTAGGTGAGGAAGTAATAATTTTTACTATGAAACTATTTTTTTTCAATTGAAAAGGGAAGTTATATGAAATTTTGAATTTACGTTTATTAGCATGTTTACGGTAATTTGAATAGCGAACCGACCACAGAATTCTATTCGCTATTCAAATAGTGAATAGCGAAAAGCGAATAGAACTCCAACTTCTGAATGCCTATGTCAACACATATTATATTCATGTCAAAAATAAATTGCATTTTAGTTACAATACACATTGCAAGACATATGTTTGCGATGCTTTTTTATGAATTATTATCGTACATGTATATTAAAGAAGATGGTAGATAAGGTGTGTTAAATGCATAAATAAGGACAGACAAGATATTGAAAAATTAAATATCGACAAATTAATCTAATAATTCTTTTCAAATCTCATTCAAAAATATGTATATTTAACATAACATCGATTTGTTACCCTTAATTTATTTGTTCAATACTTGGAATTATGTTGCTTTAAACTGGCGTTTAAGTATCAAAACCTGCATATAGTGTCACTTCTTAGAACTTCAATGCTTTTTTTTTTTATAGAGTAGGTCATAGTCTAAATAAGGTCTAATGGAGATGGAAAAAAAACGAGTTCAATCAACTATATAGAACGTGGAGATATGACCCGGCCACTATATATTAAAAGAGATATCACATTGTATCTCAACAATTGAACGTTTTAGAAAAATAATGCAAGTTCGTGACTTCACAGAAAAAATCGCATATAGCATTTAAACATTTAAACAACCAGATTGTTATGACAGAATTGCTCAGGGGTTATATAGCACCTGACATTAGGTAACCTTATAAAACTAGGCTTTTTTAGGCTTTGGGGTCAATACCACCAAACCATAAGCCCATGGTTTTTTTTATCGTTTGTAAAAACATTCAAAAATGAATGTAGATAGAAGTTATGATTTTGCATATTTGTATTATAACATTATTAAATATATTTAGGCCTAATTCAATTAGTAATTGGGAAAAAAATAAATTTGCAATGGTATTTTGTGACTATAAAACAAATGGGTATTTGCGCTAACTTATCCTCCTGTCTTCTGTCCTAGCATATCAATATAAAATTATGTTGCATGTTGACAGAATTATCCTGCATCCGACATCCTGTATGATGCGTGTGCTGTATATAAATATTGAAAAGGCTTTTATCGAATAAGTTGTAGATCGAACTAACTAAAACCAATATTACGAAAATATCGCTTGTACTAGCTCTACATAATTTCGTTTAAAAACAGCATGGTGGATTGCGGGAAATGGAGAAATATCTAATCACTTTACGTTTTCTCATTTAATCAGCGAATGTCTGATTGAAAACGTATTAGAGCTGCTGCGTTTTCTCAACTGAAAAGTAAAGTTTTTATGTAATGCTGTTTGGTTCGTTGACAAACTATTTGAAATTCACTTAATCGAAACTGACAGGTTAGTTTTGGTTTGTTGTTGCAATTAACATCTGATTTTTTTTTTCCAAATAGAGAAAGAGATATGAGATACATACCATGTGTCATAGATTAAAGTATTGATGATTTTGACTGGTTGATAAAAAATGGCTATTGAGAATGTCAACTCTAGTGACATCATTTCCAAACAATCGGATATTATTTATGTTCTCAAGAAATGAAGGAATTAAAGTCAATCCGCGTTTATAATTACCACAAATGGTGCTAGTCCCCCCTTTATTTTACTCATAAATGTTTAAAAACTATCCGGGTTATTGAATTAATTTTTCATTATCTCATTAATGGAGGAAATTCGAAATATACGGATAAAATATATTTTACAGTTTTTCTCAAATGTTATGTTCTTAGATTAGATTATGCCTCTGTAAAACTTAATTAGCATCGAAGCTAATGTCACGAAACTTATAGCGAGCGCAGCGAGGCGGCGTGAAGCGCCGCTCACGTAGCGAGCTCCATAGACAACGTGTACGAACGGAGGAAATTCAAGTTGAAATCTGCACATTGTTCAAAGAAATTTTTATGAGGCCACGTGAAAAAGTTCTACTATCCCAGTGATCCTTTGCGGTACATAGCAACATGGTCGAACAGGAAGCGTTTCTAAGGAAAATTCTTACCTCTAAATTGCATACATCATCTTCATTTAAATATAAAAAATCCTTTTAAAAACATTAAAGTAAACAACACATATGCTTACGTAAAAAAATCCTGTACCTATCGACATATGACGTCATTTCCTTCCCCGAATTTGTCCGACAATTTACGAAAACTGTCGAGCTCAAAAGAAAGTTAAATATGACGTCACAGTGATCTCGCGCTTTAATTTCCCGCGATACATTTAGAGGTGGATCAAGCATCTGTATTGGATGTAACGTGTAGGAAGTACTCACTATCAGTGTTAACGGTGACTCTTTGGCTGATTAGTTTTGTTTTGATAATTTGTTTTGCTTAGTAAATACACATGCAAGTTCCATGCTAAATTTACTTTCATATTGATCCAATCATATATGCATACGTTAGGTAGGTGACAAAAATTATTAAAAAAGAAAAGTCCAATCATTATTACATTTAGATCTACGTGCAGCCACGTCATTTTGTAATGAATAAATAAAAGGAAAACAATCGAACTGTTAAAATATCTACGTGACTGTATTTGTTATAGTTGCATATGTGGTCAAACCTTTCAAAAATATTGGATATCATACACTAAAAAAGAGTGAGGGCACATGTCTACAACACTCATAGAGCGTACAAAAAAAAATTGATGTCACAGAGGGAAATAAATTAAACAAAGGTAACAGCAAGGAATAATAATAACAATAGAATGAGAAATAACACAGACACACAATTTATTGTTTACTGATTTTAATGATCATTATTTAAAGGTAAAGTAATGATAAAAAATAATTGTATTTACATAAAAAGAAACAAACGGCTTTGTGTTTATAAAAATATTTTATTTAGTCTGTTTAACATTTTATTAATGCTCAGTGGCAGTTTGTTAGGAATGGACCATTGGAATAAAAGTTTTGTAACTTCGGGTTCCTTGCGGTGGTAAAAGTTTTCGAGACAAAGCCAAAGTTTTTTGGTTAGGGCAAGTCCACGGGTTGCATTTAACAATGATGACAGATGTGTGGTTTCTTCTGCGCTCGTCCCAACGGTTACACCGTAAAACATATTAAAGCTGTAATAGTGTGTATTTTTATAGGCTCAGTACTGCCAAGCTCCTCTTAGCACTAGCTATAAGTGGGTTAACCCTTTAGCTCAATAGGTGGAGCTTTGGTTTTTAAACGGAAGGGTTTCGAGTTCGAGCCTATTTGTGGTCATTCCTCGTCTTCTATTACAAAGCAAAGCAACTAATTGAATTGCTGACTACTGTGGTAGAAATTCAACGTAGCTTGATTATTTGTCTGACTCCTTCACTGAATCTATGGCCAGTTCCTCTTAATTTATATCTTAAAATTTAGTTTCAACTTTAGTTGTATTTGGCAGTAAAGGTGGCTCACTGTGTTATAAGCTTGAAATAGTTTCTCAAATGAGCAGTAGAGGCTTTATTTTTAAAGAGAGCATGGTCTTGGTGTAAAAGATTATAAGTATACAGACGTGATGATGGTGATAGAAGTCAAATAGGCTAAAAATTTTGGGCAAACATTTTTTTTATTACCGGTATTTAATTGGTGAATCTGGATAAAAGCTGCAGGCAGATTTAACTCAAGATCTGCAGTTCACAAGCTTGAAACTTAAACCACTGAGGAACAAATTGTTTTGATATTCAATATAATGGACTGATACCAGTGGCGTCAGAGGCAAAATGAAAGGGGGGGCTAGACTGATCAGAAATTCTTGACAAGCCCCTCCCCCCCCCCCCCCCCCCCCAAAAAAGAAAATGGTTCATCATTATGGTTATGTATATAACTTTGACCAAAAAATGGGAAGGGGGGGTTGCTAAGTCCACCTTAACGTCTGACTTTCTCTCATTGCAACAAAATTTAACTGGACCAGCCTTTAAACATTCTATTTTAGTTCGTTATTTGTTCTCCTTTAGACTTGACATGAATCAAAGGGGAACCTTTTTACTCATTTTTCATAGTTCTGTACAGTGTACATGTAAATTGAGGTTGTTCATGCTTATTTTAACTTAATATGTGTGCTTTAATAGAAATGAAATTCTGCTTATCTTGACATATAGACAATGCTCATCTGTAGGGAAGTAAACTATACATTCGTTGATGTTATGCTGTGGAAAGACTACATTTAAATAACATGTAATACACGTAACCTAAAAAACCTGAAAAGTCCTTTAACATTAATTATGAATATACCATATTCACATAAACTAGATTAGTAGTTATCCGAAATCTCCAAGTGATTAATTTAGCATATATATTTATCATTCTTGTCTTGTGAAAGTTCATCTTTTTTATATGTAGGCATATGGTCGAATTTGCTTTTAGGAGACATTAATGCAGGGTAAACATTTTCACTTTCACACAACTTGATTTTATTTTTCAGCCTGAATTATGGCTGCTCTGGATTCTCTGGCCCAGCTGAACAGTCTGTTAGAAGAATGGGTGAGGGAACACAACAATGGCTCCTTCAACGTGATGAACACTCTACACAGGTATTCACTGTGGTCTGTGTGTGTGTGTTGGTGTGTGGAAGGAAGGGGCTGATTCTCTTCGTTAAGGTTTCAAAATAAATATGAGCAGTGACAAGTTAGAAAGAAATTTATAACAGAAAATTAATTTTTAAGTTTCAGGCAGTCAGTTATTTTTACAAATGCACTTTTTTATTTTTATTTTTTGCTTGTTTGCAAAGGACTATGTGCGGTTTTATGCATTTTTTTGCCCCCAAAATCAAAGTTTTAGAAAGAGCTTTGAAAATAAGGTGAAAGATAGTTAAAATCATATTGGAAATAAAGGTGTAAAAGGTTATCACCACAGTGACGTCATAATGTAGAAATGACGTCATGAAGATTGCATAATTTTGATAAATTGATGTTTTGTGGCAAAATATTGGTGTTTTCCGGTGGTTTTTCGACTGGGAAACATCGAGCGCAGTCTTGCTCAAGTACCATTTTTTAGTATAATGTGTATAACTATCTGAAGAAAAACATACGTTAAAATCGCACTTGAGCAGACCTGCGCTCTATACTTCCGAATGCAAAATATAGAACAAAATGAGAATATTTTCATTTGTTTGCAAATTTGCGGGAAATATGTCATTTAGGTGACGTCATAGATAAACAGCGAATGAGCATTGATGAATAAAATCAGCATTAAAGTTATAGGCATCCTCTATACAATGATTTGTGAAGATTTTATTTTTATACGATATTATTTAAAAATTGGTTGAAATCGGGGGCAGATATTTGACCATACCGCACATAGTCCTTTTTAAGTAATGTAGCATGCGATCAATTCTAATTGAGTCAGAAAACCTTCGAACTTTAAAAGTTTTAATTTATGCTTTAATTCTGCAGGATGGCCGAGTTACTAGAGAGAGAGACAGAAGAATACTATAAGATGGACCCTGACCCCTTTGATGACAGACATCCCGGGCGGGCAGTACCTACGTGTGCTCTGGGTCACCTCATGAAGACTTTGTTCAAGAGTGAAGAGTTTATGAATAAGGTAACACAGGGTGGCCTCTATTTAACACTTCAATATAGGCATTATTGGCAAGTTTGTGAAAAAGGTATGGAGTTTACTTGTAATGATGAAAATGCAGGTAAAAACACAGCAATTTAACTGTGAATGCAGCAAAATCACTTTTAATCTTTCATTAATTGCAGTTAGTGAGTACCTACCTAATGAGTAACCGTGACAACACAGAGCTGCACATCGCCGCATCACGTCTGTTGTTGGACGTCATGCCGGGACTAGAGACCACCATTGTTTTCCAAGAAACTGTACGTCGTTTATATGTTACGTACTGAAAATCTGTATGCCTTGCTCAAGAGATGTGTAATAAGATGCTGTTTGTTTTTAACTAGCTAGAGTAATGTACTACTCATATAATATTGTGGCTGGCAGGGTCATGTTTCTCTTTTATAAGTACAAAAATTATCAATTGGTAGTATCTGTTGATAAAAATGATTTTATACTAGCATGCATACTTCGTCATGAAATCATAACTTGCTTTAATGAACTTATATGATAATTATTTTAGAAGTATTTTTAGTGATGGGCAGTAGATTTCAAGAATTCTGTATTATGTAAATTTGCCGCAAGGTATCATCTAAAATCAAACTGTGATGTTACAGGAAACAGATAACCATCAGTACCTTATGAATGAACTTTTTAACATGTATGACTGATTTTCCTTTGGTGTACACAGGACGGGTTGGTGAGAAGACTGCTGCATTGGGCTGAGTTTTGTGAGGACCCCCTCAGATCTTATGCCACAGGGCTTCTTGCTGGGGCCATGGAACTCCAGGATGTCGCAGACAAATTTAAGGAGGCCAATGGGACATTGGTAAGTGATTGATACCTTCCAGTTCTGTAAACATGCAAATTTAGAAATGATTGGTAATGTATGATCAAGCAGATCATATTTGCATAATACAGATGCATTAACTTGTTGCTAAAATGTGTCTGTATTTTCAATTAAAGATAATGAATTTTGCACTTATATTTCATTATTATCCCCTTGCATTCATATATATATATCGTACAACACACGTTTGATATTGTCAATGGTTAAACCATTTCGGAAGATTTATTTGAAAATATTTACAGAGAAAATTTGAAGTAACACATTTATGACCAGATGTAACGTTTTAGGTTCCACTGATGTTGACCCGCCTCCACAAACTGAAATGTGACTACGAGAAAGAAAACCAGGAGAACACATCCTCTCACAGTCATGAGGATAACCAGAGACACTTCGGTATATTTGGTCAGGAGCCCAAACAGTCGCCCGAGAAAAAAGTCTCCTCCGAAAGCCCGACGGGGAGTCACAGCGGAGGAGATAACCCCCAGGACTCGAGTCAGAGCTGTCCCACACGGGACGAAAAGAGCGTCAAATCGGAGAGCAACAGCAGGCGCGAGTCCATGAAACGGGCCCTGTCGCCTAGTTACTATAGCGATGACCTTTACAGATTCAAGCGAGGTCGAATCAGAGAGGATTCCATCAGTAAGTATTCTGTGTCCTTGGCTGCTTAATTAATTATGATGTGAGGCTTTTCAATTCTTCTCTCGTACATGTATTAAATTTATTTGCAGAAAAAGTTGATTTTGTTTATTTTGATTCTAAGTTACTCCTTAACCTCTACCCTTAACTTGCAATACTGTAAACTTGCTTAATATCTTTTAGATTGAAAATGAAAGGGATCTGATTTCATCATTAACATTTAATTACTTGGAATTAAGTAAACGCTGTTGAATACAATAAGCTGTTTTTTTTTATTAAATTCTTAAAGAAATTTTTAGATATATGTACAACAAATAGTTTTGAGATTATCAATTATGAACAGTTTTTTTAGAAATCTTTTTTAAAGCTGCTTGGTCCGATTTTTTTGTTATTACAGTATCAAAATTTTTTCCATACAAACCATTTATCTTAGAAAGTTACGGACTTTCTCCTATTTACACGAGCAGAATCAGTCTCCTTTCAAAGTTAGAAATATTCAAAGTAAATAAAAATAATTAATTTTTGGGCAAACGAAAAAACAAACCGAAGTGCATCACGGGAATTCTTAGAAAAGGAAACCGTTTGGTTTCGTCCCCCGAATGATTGGGGTTATTCAACACGCATGCTATTAATCGATTGCAAAGAAAGCAAACTTCAGATATAATAGCGAACAAAACGTACACATGTTTATTTGTAATTTGTTTGACTATTTCGACCTTTATTTAATGCGATGTCAAAGTCGTAATACAACCATACCCGTCTCGTCGTCAGGGGTGAAATTTAACATGAGGCGAAATAACGCGGTACCCTTTTATGTCGTTTGTTTGTTAGCAAATTTTGTACATATTTTTCTTTATTGAAATTTGGCTTAATTGACTTGAAAAAACTACTGCAATGTCTATTATTATACAGATACTAAGCATAACCATCGTTTAAAAGCGTGCATAAAATTTGATATAAAATCGGACCAAGCAGCTTTAATGTAAAGATTAAATAAAAAGTTAACTGTGATGATATTTCAGATGAGTGCAGTAACAGTAGCTGGGCCGAGATGAAGTGTTATGTGATAGGGACCTACAGTCTGATGCCGCTCAGTATAGCCATGAAACAGAGGGTCATTCTACAGTACCTTACACCCATGGCAGAATACCAAGAGGTTATTGTGTTCATAATCTTGTATAAATCTTCAGTTAATTGTAATTTCCACACTCTTTAGCAGTTCGATGCCAACACAAAAATTTAATTTTGAATTTTAAAAATGTTATGTGTGGGTGTGTTTTATATAAATAAGCCACCTTGCGACTTACAGTTGATTGGTGCAGCCTTTGAACACAATGCATTGGACCTGGTGTTTTTCTACATGGACCTGAAAAAGAACGCAGATGTCAGACTGGCTTTTGAAGCAATCAAGGTAGAGAAAGAAATCTATGCTTTAAATATTATGATTTGAAAACGCCTTTATTTTGTTATAGCCAATGAAAGCTTAACAGTGTAGTTGGGCATGAATTTTAAACTGTCCATTAAGAAGATTGTCAGATGATGTTGAATTAAAGAAAATGTAATTTTTTTATGCTATCATCTTTCAGTACACTGCTAACTTGCTGTGTCACAAGAAGTTTGCCATAGAGTTCCTGTCCATGCAGGGGGTCCAGAAAGCCCTGCAGGTGCCCCGCCCCTCTGTGGCTGCCTGTGGGGTCTCACTCTGTATCTACTACCTCTCCTACTTTGAGGACGCCATGGAAAGGGTGAGACCCTATAGAATGGCATAAACACCTATCCTCTCTTTCCATTCAATACTGTGAAATCATCAGAGTAGTTCAGAATGATTTTCGTGGATTTTGTTGTTACAAAGATAATCCCTGAAATAACTTCTATACAAACTTAAAAAAAAAAAAAACTAATTATACACCCGCTCCGAAGGAGAGGGGGTATACTGTTTTACCCTCGTCTGTCCGTCTGTCTGTCTGTCCGTAACAAAAATTTATGTCGCATTTATCTCAGCAACTATTTATCGCAGATGCTTGACATTTTTACACAGTGTTTGTTTTGGCATGCCATATCGTTGGATATATTTTTGTACCAATCGGACGTCAACTTCCTGTTAAATGAGTACTTTGGTTTTTTTTAGCCAAAATTTTCAAACAAATTTTCGTCAAAGATTTCTCAGCAGCTATTTATCGCAGATGCTTGAAATTTTAACACAGTGTTTGTTAAGGCATGCCATATCGTTGGATATATTTTTGTACCATTCGGACGTCAACTTCCTGTTAAATGTGTACTTTGTTAATTTTAGCCAAAATTTTCAAACAAATTTTCGTCAAAGAATTCTCTGCAGCTATTTATCGCAGATGCTTGAAATTTTAACACACTATTTGTTTAGGCATGCCATATTGTGGGATATATTTCTGTACCAATCGGATGCCAGCTTTCTGTTAAATGTCGACTTTGCTTATTTTGCATATTCACGTCAGAGCGAGGGTATCACTAGTGAGCATTGGCTCACAGATATCTTGTTTTGAATCATGTTGAACATCATTTAAAATGATTGCACAATACAAGTCAATTTAAATGCTGATTAATGCACAGAATGAAGATTAGAAAAATAATTTTTTGTTTTTCCGTGATTCATATTTTAGGTCTGTTTGTTACCAGACAGGACTCTTCAAGATTTAGTCAGGTAACTTTCCATTATTGTATTATATTCTCTATCCTAGGTCCAAGTTTGCAATTAGATTTAATTCATTAATAGACATTCTTCTCCCAACCACCTGTATTTTATGGCACTATATCAGAACTGAGGGCAAATAAGTGTTTCAAGATTTATATATGAATTTGATTTGATTTATTATATGAAAATGCAGCTTACTTTTTGATTAATGTTATGGACATTAATATTTTGATCGAACAACTTCTCTTTCTCTCCAATGATAGCTACACTCTCTGGTTGCTTGAGTGTTCCCATGATTCAAGTCGCTGTCATGCTGCCATGTTTTTTGGACAAGCCTTTCCCTACAGGGTGATCCTAAATTTGTTTGATCAAAAGGATGGACTAAGGAGACTTTTTAATGTGGTAGGTTGATGAAAAATGTTGTCAACTGTTTAGTTTTAAAGGAAAAAAGGTAGAGTCTGGAATGTGATAGTTAATGTTTGAGACATCAGCTGTGTATATCTATTTTTATTTATGAGTCAAGCCAGTTATTATATACAGGCTAATTTAGCTGTTGGTACATCTCTGCTGATCTCTAATGCAAAAAACTTTGTAAAAGTGTATTTATATGTAGATTTTGAATATTCCAAATCTGTTGAAGAACACTTTGATAGCCTAGGCATAAGCTGCAATTTGATAGCTACATAATTATTTTGTTTAAGTGATTCTCAACATCCTAAGGTGAAATGCAAAATATTCATTTTTATGGCGTCGAGCGAAGCTCGAAAGCCATCTAGGGATCGTACGTCCGGAAGTTACATTTTTAGGAGCCAAACAACTCAAATGAGTGCAAAGTTTTCGTATGTGTTTGAAGAAAAATAGATGACATAATTCAATTTCGGGCAGAACTGTACGTCAACAAAACAAGTTTGCAGATTCGAAATGGTTGCCGTCTTTAAAAATGTTCACATTTTATTGAAAACAATATGTCTCAGTTTCAGCGGATGAATACACTAGCACCGAGACACATGCGATAGCTGGGCTTACATACTCAATTTGGTTATGAAATGTACTAGCCCGCAAAATAGATTATTTTGTATCCATATCGAAAATTGACAATGCACAAATGTTTGATCTTGTAGAAACAAAACTTCCTAATCGAGCGATAAGTACATCTACAACCAAACGTTATTTTAAACCAACTAGTGAACTACTTTCACTTTGTAAACAACGTGAATGGGTGCTCTCTTTTATCTACCCCTGATCTTTTCGGCCCGTGTCATTTGGACCCTTGTGAATTTTAGATGAAATTGATAATAAGAGACAGAGTGGTTATCAGCAGTATACAATATATAGAATTAAACACAATAATAATTTTAATATTTATTTCCATATAAATAGAGAAAAAAAATCTAAATTTTTTTTTAACTCCTAAGATATTTCTATAAACTTAAATTGTCAATTGAAATTCAAAACTTTTTAAGAATTAGGTGAGCAAATTTGTAATGAATTGTAATTTTATAAGTTATGTGATAAATAACATTTTCTATTTTTGTTTAAAGTTTACTAATGTATTTTTTTTTAATTTCTTTTTTATTTTCGATAATTTATGAAAAAAATACCAGCTTTTTTGGCAAAATATTGCATAAAGAGTACCCTCATTGTACGGATGAGTCCTCCTACAGTTTTCAAAATAAGAAGTTGTTCTTTTGCAGATCAATTAAACATATATCAGAGGTATGCATATTGCTGGGATTTTGATTTTCGATAATTTAAGAAAAAAAATACCAGCTTTTGAACTTAGTCATTTTTGGCAAAATATTGCATATAGGGTACCCTCATTGTACGGATAACTCCTCCTACAGTTCTCAAGATAGGAAATTTTTCTTTTGCAGATCAGTTATACATAGGCTATATCAGAGGTGTGCTTAATGCTAGGATTTTGGTTACCGATAATTTATGAAAAAAATACCAGCTTTTGAATTTAGTCATTTTTTGGCAAAATATTGCATATAGCGTACCCTCATTGTACGGATAACTCCTCTTACAGTTTTCAAGATAAGAAGTTGTTCTTTTGCAGATCAATTAAACATATATCAGAGGTGTGCATATTGCTAGGATTTTGATTACTGATAATTTGTGAAAAAAAATACCAGCTTTTGAAGTTAGTCAATTTTTAGCAAAATATTGCATATAGGGTAACCTCATTGTACGGATAACTATTCCTACAGTTTTATAGATAAAAAGTTGTTCTTTTGCAGATTAATTGTACATGTATCAGAGGTGTGCATATTTCTAGGATTTTTATTTCTAGTTATTCATGAAAAAAATACCAGCTTTTGAACTAAGTCTTTTTTAGCAAAATATTGCATATGGGGTACTTTATTTCACTGGATATGGGTTGACATGGATTATGGATACAGTTCACATAAAAGAAAACCCGGTTTGCTGTCACATTGACAGCTTTTCACTTGTTAAAAAAATTATTTAGGTTTTTACTCTTCAAATTAACTTTAACTCGACGCCATTGTGGCCCTTCAGGCCTTTGATTTTTTTTCAGAGATAACAAGCAGTGACAATAGAAAATTACATGATAAAATCAACTGAATATATCATAATTTAGCAAATAAATTTATGAACTATTTTCTTTGGTGTCCATAGATCAGCACCCTACAGATCCTGGATGTGGATGACCAGAGAGAGGTGGGGGACGACCAGATCTTCACCATGAAACAGCTCATACGCCACGTCTCGCTCGCGCTCAAGAAATACTTCGAGGCCCACATCTGTCACAAAGTGGATGAGATCAAGAGGTCACATGCTCGCAGTGATGACAACAACTCACCCATTCATGAGATTCCTCCATATAAGGTAAATTTGGATTTTTGTTTTAAGGCAGGTTAAGTTTGATACTTAGGAGTCTTGCCATTATCAAGGCTAACATTGACCTATATTCTGTTGGAATTTTATTAAAAATTACTATTTTCAAAAGATTTAAATAACTCTATGTAAGATGCATTAAGCAGTGTTTCTATTTTTGCAATTTTATTGCAAGATTTATCCTCCTTTGTCAGCAATCTTTGTGAAATTCTAATACCAGGTTGTAAATTGAATTATTCCCCTTTATCTTATGTCACTGAATATGAATTTTAATTTTCATCTTAATTGTTGCCATTTTAGGAAGATGTAGTTTCAGTATAATTATTTTGTCTTGTATGTACATGATTGTAATTTATTGACCTCTGCTTTCACTAGGCTTTGAAATTAACACCAGAATTAGTTCAGGAGAACATTGAGATTATGATGGAGCTGATGCCAATTCGAGTTCATTGGGCGCCCGAAATCACATGTCATAAACTGGGCGGGATCAAACTAATGTGTCAGCTGATCGCACTGGCCCCTACGTGGAACCACTTCACTGGAAAGTAAGAAATAACTTCAAACAGTTTATTGTTAATGTGGTCATGTTAGAGAAACAGTTCTGAAGATTGAAGGCTTCATAAAATAAAATTTAGGACAGTTAGGGTATTTAGAAAAATTTGAATTACATTAGAATTTTGTTTATGATTTTTTAGAGAGAATTGTATACATGTTATTGAATTATATTGAAAGACAACTTTATTTGGTCAAATGATATGTGTATGTATTGTTTTGTCCCTACAGAACAGAAATGATAAAGAACGTCCTTGATGTGATCAACGTGTTGGTGGCCACACCCAAGTCTCAGCTGGCCCTCCTGGAGTCTGTCCCCATGTACAACAACATCTCCACACCAGCCATCAGGTAAACCTTCAACAGGGTCCACCAGCAAAGCTTGGAGAGACAGAAGATTAGTAGCAATTGTTACATATATAAGAGTGATGACAGATGGTTCAGTTAAGATCTGTAATACTGAGATTTTGTGACGGGCATAATTAGGATATAATCAATCACTATGTAATTGCCTTGCGTTTACTGTGGAATTATTTAATTTCGTGGGGGTCAATTTTCGTGGATTGTGGGGTTTTTGTCATTTGTGGGGATGTAATTTCCTGGATGCGTCAGTGTTCAGTTTCAGTAAGAAAGATAACTCTTTCTAAATTTGTTTTCGTTGAGGATGTAAATTTGTGGGGGAGGGATACACATGAATGCCACGAAAATT
The DNA here is from genome assembly GCF_963853765.1 of Magallana gigas. NCBI lineage: Eukaryota > Metazoa > Mollusca > Bivalvia > Ostreida > Ostreidae > Magallana > Magallana gigas. The sequence goes on from NC_088856.1 coordinate 26,642,710, forward strand.
TTAATGATTCCACAGTATATCACTATCCATATAAACACCATCAAATCAAATACTTCCAAGTATGCAATGAAATCTACATTCTACAAGTTGGGGGTTTTTTTTTCAAGGAAAGAGGAGGGGGATTGATACTTAAATGATTTTGGGAGTAGTTCACTAGTTAATGTGATTTTGTTATGAGATACCTTAAGTTGTTGCCTTATGATAGCTTTGTAATGAGAACTCATTAGACAATCAGGGTTTTATATAATTATATATTTTACAGTGTGCTGATTGGTCTAGCAGAGGGAGAGCTACAAGATCCAGAGGTCCAGAAGTCTGCCCTCAACATCATCATCAACTGTGTGTGTGGCCCCGTCGAGAGGGTAGGCTTTATGCAGTACTTATTGTATACTTATATGGCTCAGTTCCTGCTTTCATTGTTACTTTTATTGTATCAGTCCATTGGAGAGGGAAGGCAACTTTTAGCTTGTTGTCTCAAAGTAATAATACTTCAGTTACTATTTCCATTGTACTTATATGGTATGGGCTTTGTTGAGAGGGCAGGTAATGTAAAGATTTTAGTCCTCAGTGAAAACAATTCAGTTACTGTCTTAGTTATTATTTGTATTATGTTGTAGGTTCTTAGCATTTTATCATCTATAGAGCTTTTTCGACATGTTTGTTTTACTTTGCCATTATTATAATATTATGTAATATATTATTCATTACATCTGACCTCAACCTTTTAGCTGGGAGGAGGACTAGGGAGATTTGTTGCTGGATCTAAAAAAAGAATCAACCTGAAAGTGGGAGAAGATGTCCTCAGTAAGATGTGGAATGGGGTCAGGGTCAACAATGGGATCATGGTAAGAAGTGGGTCAAGGTTACCAAGAATGTACTGGAGGATATGTTGAATTATTAAAAGAAAAATATATTTGTTATAAAAATAAATCTATTTTCTTGAATTTCTTTCAATCACCTGGTACTTTTACATGTAAGATATATCTACAGTAAAACACGGTTATAGCGAACACGCTTATATTGAATTGACGCTTACAGCGAGGTGATTTTCATTACCTGTGACTTTATTTCATGTTGTAAACTTGATGGATATAACGAATTACGCTTATAACGAAGTAAAATTGACCGTCCTTGGGACTTTGTTATAAGCGTGTTTTACTGTATATGTACTGTGAAAGTAAATGTATTTTTATTTTTGATTGAATAAAGGCTCTGTTGAAGTTATTGTCCATCAAGACCCCAATTACAGATGCAGACTGTATCAGGGCGCTGGCGTGTAAGGTAAGAAACAAAGCAAGCGAAGCGAGCTTTAAGAACCAGTGTGCGCGGGAAAAAGAACGAGGTAAACCTACAGTTCATCAAACAAAATTTTTTGTCTACGTCCCATAATGCTGTAATGTTTTCACTCGTGGTGCTATGCCAAAAATGGCTGACTTTTAACTGGTAATTTACGGTGTCTTGAGGGTTGAAGACACATTTTGAGTACCACACAAGCTTTGGCGAGACGTGTACAGTAAGCATTACGTAACGTTATACGAGTAGGGAGGAAATAAACAATAGGACATTTTGAACTAAATAAAAAAAACAAACAAAAAATGAAGGCAGATATTGCATATAGTCTAACCATTAAATTTAAAAGTGGGAAATTACACACCTACAAACAGGAATCTCTCTCTCTCAAAAATTCATTGACGTTCGTTGATACCTTTATAGCACTAAAACACTAAGTTGACAATTATGCAAGGTATATAATTTCTTGCTGCGCTCGCCACAACGGTAGCACCGTAAAACATATTATGATGTTGACCAATTTCATTATTTCGTATAACTGTTTCTTGGTTTTCAGGCATTGGTTGGTTTGTCTAGGTCAGAGACAGTGAGACAGATCATGAGTAAACTTCCTCTGTTCAACAACGGACAGATTCAGTGTAAGTTTATATGTCAGGCTCAAGAATACATCTAATTAAGAGATAATCTGCTAGATACATGTACATGTATGTATAGAGAGGGATCATTATCAGAATGTTGCATGTGCACAAGCTCCAAATGATTGATATTGAAAATAAATATTTTCATTCTTTTCCACTTCTGATGTATTATGCTTAAACATTTATAGATGTTTTAAAAGTACTTGAACTAAGTATCAATTAATATGTACATGATTTTTTTAAACAGTGCTTATGAAAGAGCCAGTGTTACAAGACAAGCAGCAAGAACACGTCAAGTTTTGTAAATATGCCAACGAGCTCCTGGAGAGAGTGCTCGGAAAGAAATCCAGCGCCAATCTAGACGCCTCCCTGGAGGATATCAGAAGGGTAAGAAACGCCCTCTCATGTCAATTTTCAAGTAGATTTGAAAATGAAAATTGTGTAAGAGAATTAGAAGTATTCACAAACCTTTAAATTTTTGGCCAATCAATTGAATTTTTATTGGGTTTCCATTGTATGTTTTAGGCTGACAGTTTTGCTCAATTAATAAAAAAAACCTCAATAATATTTGAAATAGGAATTCTATACAAAAGCTGGATATACATATATGCACAGGTCTTTGAAATAAGCATTAATTTGGATTATATTTTTAGTTTCTATTGTGTGTTTCAGGCTGACATTGTTGCTCAATCGAGGATCACATTCCAAGAGAAGGAGTTACTACAGCTCATACACAGTCACCTACAGTCCAAAGGTAGTCTGCATTTCTCTATTTATTCTAGCGAGAAATTGGAATCTATGTGTTCATAGGATGATTATTAGAACTCCTTGAAACTTGTGGGGAAGGAAGGTTCAGATCTAAAACGGAGTTTGTCTGCCATTGGCCATGAATGTGATAGTAGTACATTGTATTGATTGTCTCGTAGATTTAACAGGCTATGTGGTACATTTATTGCACAGGGTTCTCATACTAAATATCTTTTTTGGAACCCATAACCTGATTTCTTTTGATAGACTTAAAATTGGTAAATTAACGATGAGAAATATTGTAAATGTTGCAGGATTAGCGGATGCAGCAGCTGCTTTACAGAGGGAGGCCAACCTCCCCCGCAGTATCACTCCCCCCAACGTCCTACCCGCTCAACCCTGTGTTTTCTCCTCCCCACATTTAGCCTCCCCCAGAATTGTAAGTTTCACATTGCATTAATTTTTGAATTTAAAATTCCATGAAAATTAATGTAATATATGTGTATGTACATTTATAAATGTCAAAAAATGTTAATAGAAACAAAGTGCTGAAGAACTGACGGGAGTTGATTTTGTCGATGTTTATTTATTTTAAAATCAGTGATATGTTATTTTACATAAAAAGTACATGTAGTTTCTAATTTGAATTACGCACATTTTTATAACATGAATTTTTGGACTTTTTTCGACAAGAATGTCGAGAAACCCTCATATGAATCATGTTAAATAATATTTAAAGATAACATTAATTCAATCAAACTTTGTATCGGTAATAGAAATATTTCTCGAAAATTGTATGGATCCAAGCAATATTTAACTCTAGTCTCGTTCAACCAAACGCTCGGCTGACACCGTAAATCTCCGACAAGGATTTACAGAAACAGCCGAGCGTCGAGTTGAAGAAGACTATATTGAACTCTGGCTTAGGAATACATACGACTACAAAAAATATTTAAATTGTTCGTACCATTTAAAATCTGACTATTTTCAATGTATTTATAGATAAGTTTCCTTGAAAAACAATGCTGTAGCATACATTACATCAAATTTATCAATTATTTTCAAGACCTAAGTCTTGTCAGCAGCAATGATTTGTGCTGAGGTCCAAACACTGTTTCACTTTCAGTTTGTCTGAGTAACTGCTTAGGAGAGTTGATTTTAAAATCAACTCCCAAAAAAGGTTTGAAAAAAAGGTTTTTGATTTGTAAATGTGCATTGAAAAGAATGTTGTAAAATTTGCTATTCTTTTTTCCCTATAGTCCAGACAAATCAGTCACTCTGCCGCTGCCCACCTCTCCGGCACCCCTGACATCCCGTCCACTAGTTCTGGTTACTTTAGCAACTCCAGCAGTCAGAGGGAGAGTCCCACCAACCCTGGTTCCACCCCCGGCACTCCTGGACCAATCAGATTTCACATTGGTCGGCACAACCAGCAATTCTCACCTGGCCTTGTTCCTGTTAGGGTTAGTGTTTCATCTATTATCAGACTGCAAGAGTTAACTCAAACAAACTGATGCAGATTTGTTTTCCATGTAAAAGCAATACAATTTTGATATACCAAATTATGATGATGGTTTTGATGCAGGAGAAGGTGTAAAAAAAATTTGTTTATCATACATATTGGTAAATGAATTACCTGAAATCAGGGAGGGATTTTTTTCATGTGCCTTGAAAATTTGCAATAACAGGGAAATTTTGTAACTGTTTTTATTTGCTTCAGTCTTATTCTAATAGAATATTCTGCGCTGTAAAAGTGATTGCAAAAATTTTTTTAGATCATAACCATATGTAAGGTAACTGCAAATTTTTTGATTTTTTTTAGTCCTGCATATATCAAGCAAAGAACTTGAAACATATGTACATGTAAATAAAAGCATATGCATATGGATCGGTAAATGGTTTCTGCTTGTAACCATTCTTATATATTATGTTCATGTTTTTGCAGGGCTCCGCCAGCAAAAGTAGGTTCAGCACAGAAAAGGACTGCAGTCTTAACAGTCCTGTCTGGAGGTCAAAAGGGCATTTAAAAGGTCAAGGAGACTATGACATGACCTTGGATAAGATAGTGACAGAGTACCTCCGTAAACAGCACGCTCTGTGTCGGAATCCAGTCACCACCTGTCCCCCCATGTCTCTGTTTAAGTGAGTGGCCATGTTTAACATACTTCATGTATGGAGTTTTATTCATTTGATAAAACTTGAAATTTACTAATTGTACTGAAAGTAATTGTTTCTGTGTGATGAGTAAATTGCGTGTAATTTTGCGAGATTCATGTCACGGCATTATTGATTTGCTGCTCATAGACTTTTATGCACATTAAAATTAAAATCTCGGGTCATTGATTTTTGTTAAAAATTTCAGAAATATACTTCATCTTACACAAAATATTTGTGCATTCACGATCTCAGGTTAATTAATGCAGAATCAATATGACTGAAATCACTGAATGCATATCAGGTCATTACCTTGTTAAGATGGAGAACCTTTTTGCAAATTTTTAGAAGAACTAAAGATTCACAGAAGTTATCTCTCTGCAAACAATTCAGAAGTTGGTTCTGATACACAAAAGTCCTGATGTAGTTTCATCTATAGGTAGGATTTATTGGAGGTACTTGTAGTTGTATTGTGTGCTGAACTGTACTGTCTGTGTTGTTACGTTACAGACCCCACCGCTGTCCCGAGCCGCGAGGAAGAAGAATGGCGCCACTCAATGCCACATCCAGGATATACAATAGAATGGTGAGAACTGTCTGGGAGTGGCAGTTGGAAAAAAAAAAGATTTGAGTTTTGCTTACTACAGATAAATAGTTAAGAAAATGAGCCCATTATGTAATAAAAGTACAAGTTTTGGGAATCTTTGTGTTGCTGTGTATTGACAATGCAGTATTTTTAATGCTTTATTTCTTGCAAATCAAACGTAATAAGGAAATGTATTGTTTTGTTACAAATATAACACAACACATCAACATGAGTGTACAATGTACATGTATACACAATATTGTATAAAATAAACCTATATTTATTTTGCAGCTGGGGCCCAAGGTGGGGGGGATAGGAGGTGCTAGTGTGGACAGGAAGTTTATCTACAGTCGGTAAGGCAGCAGCACAGAAATAATTTATGCAAATCTCGCAAAATTCTTTGGTGAAGTTTAAAGTTTTGAAACTCATATCCGTAGTGTATTTATGAAGAGTATTCCAAAGAATGCTCCAGCATGCGAGTCCACCATAATACTTTTGCCTTCCTTGTTTGCAGGTTTAGGCCCTGCCAATCCTACAGAAACTCAGACGATGGAGGAATGCTGTGTTGTTCCTTTTCAGTGAGTGGTGTTTCTTCTGCACAGTCTTGATACCTTTTTTGACAATCTTGTTAGTAATGCACATAGTTTTAAAGTCTTGCTTTCACTTTCTAAAGAGGTTAATTCATTAATGGTTACATGTAACAATGCTACCAGAGAGATGAGCATTTGTGACATGAGCATCTGTGGCAATTCTTGCTCTTAAAATGTTAGATTTTGAAATTCAATAAGGTTTACCTATATCTATAGTGATATACATGTACTTATTGGTGGTATTTTTGTGTTGACAGAGAGATGAGCAATATCTGATGTATGGGACATTCTGGGGAGACATCAAACTAGTCAGTCTGCAGTCAGGGGAGGTAAGTCTTCTACTTGTCAGGGATTTGTATTGTGTTGAATCATTATTTGCATTAAAGGTCTTCTTAAAATATTTTTAGGATGCAGTTTGTTTTTATTTATTTTTTTTTATTAATTCAAAAATACATGTAATTGTTTGGGTTCCAGGAAACAGCCAGCTATAACTTTCATCAGGTTCCCATTGAAGACTTCCAGCAAGCCAAAGTAAGTGATTTTTTTGTATTATCGGTGAGCTCTATCATTGATAAAGATTTGAAGAATTTTATGAGTTTGATATTCACTGCTCTCTGTTTACTGCTTTATTTGAATTCTTCATCATTGAAAATAATATTAGGTATTGATATTGCATTAACCAATATCCTTTAGGATCATGATGTTCTATTGGTCAGCTATGCAGACAATGGATCAGGGGTCTGGACCTATGGGGATGTTGTGGAAAACAAGTATGTATTCCAAACATGTACATCCTCATCTCTTTACCCCATCACACATATCTCGAACCCTCAGATATTATAGTTATTTTTTGTTCTATTGAATTTAATTAAGATAGCAAGGTTTACATTGAATTTTGTCTTTATTGACAAGGTAGAAATTAAGTAAAATGACTGCCTTGACAAGAAAGAAATCTTTTTTTTTTTATACCTGAAATGACCATGATTGGCTTCAATTTTTGAATAGGTACAGTTTTGAAGACAGCCATATAGAGTTCAGTAAACTGATCCAGGACCGGATCATCGGGACCAAAGAGGAAACAGCCAATGTAGGTCATTGGTCCTTGTGTTACTTTCATTATGGACTTTTAAACATTCGCTTTTACCTCACTGTCAAATAATGTAATGAATTGGAAGAAAGATTAAATGGAGAAAGAACTACATGTACTTTGAACGGCTAGATTTTCTTAATTTGTGCAATGCTAGATGTAAAGTTATTTGAAAATGTTATTGCTGAAATGGTGTTTACTTATGGACATAGATATTTTTCCATCTTTGACAAGTTAATTTTTTTTCATTTTAGATTTTAGAATGTTTTCGGCTATTTTTGATACCATAGGCATGTTTTCAATTTTTTTTTTTTTAAGAAACTAACGGCATTTCAATCCTGATAATGTGTAGTCAGTTCTGGGACATGTATAAGTTAATACCAATCTTTTTATATGATTTTTGCGTATTGCAGATCTATGATGTCTCAACAGGTCAAAGAATTCTCAAACTCTTTGAAGCTAACAAAGCCAATAATTACCGGGAAAATCGTGCAACCTTCAACCCCACAGACGAACTGGTCCTAAACGATGGGGTATTGTGGGATATACGCAGTGGCAAATCCATCCACAAGTTTGACAAATTCAATGACAATATCAGCGGAGTCTTTCATCCGATGGGTCTGGAAATCATCATCAACTCTGAAGTTGTATCCTTTACCTGAATATAGTTTCAACAGACTTTGATACAAAATAATTAATATACAGATGTAGACACATATTTACATTTAGTGGTAATTGTTGGTTAAGATTTTCTTTTATGGGTCCAAGTATAATATGGTGTCTCTTTTCCTGTAGTGCCTTCAAAATTCAGTGATTTTTTCACCTTCAGAACTTAGTCTGTCATGTATGATGAAAAATATATTGTATACAAAAAAACCCTTGGCCATTCATTGTATTGCAACCTGTAATCTTCATGAATTGAAGAGTTATGTGAGATTGGAAATTCAGTTTAATATGAAGGTCATAGTAATGCCTTCCAGGTAATATATTTTGATAAGTTTGTGTCTGAGAAAGTGAATATAGTACAATGTACATGCTGAGTATTGGCACTTGTACAATGATAAGTGCCTTTGAATAATATGCTGCTGCATGTTTCGCCACCATTTTGTTGAGTTGATCTTTAACTGGGTGCTAGTGGGACATCCGGTCCTATCATCTCCTGCACACAGTCCCTGCCTTAAACCAGTGCCAAATTCGCTTCAACAACCGGGGCGACATCATCTACGGTGGGTAGTATGTAATGTAGATTCCTATATAATTGCTAGCAAAAAGATAATATTTATAATATTTGTAAATTGGCAAGAAAAGCCTTGAGTGAAATTAAGGTGCATTGTATTTCCTTTGTTAATTGATCAATATATGAGGTACATGCTGTGTATTTATGCTGGGTCTTTTCATGACTATATTTCTATTTCTTTAGCTTTGTTTACAGCTGTGTGTATGTGTACATGTTGTTTTTGCTATGTTCTTAGCAGTCATTTTTATTGCTGCCTGATGTCTTTATACATGTTTAATTCTCTTTTCCATGTTTGTAGCTATCTATGTGATGGATGAGGAGATGGATGACTTTAAAGGAAGAAGTCCGTACAGCTCCACCTTCAGAACGTTTGACTCCACAGACTACAGTTCAATTGGTACAAACACTTCCAGGATCCTAGAATTCAAACCTTGTCTCTTATAAATATTGCAGTATGGATGACCAGGATATGAATGGGGTTTTTTGTTTTGTTTTTTTTTTTAAACAGCAAAAAATGATGAGAACTCACATTGTATTGATTTATGGGACATTAATTTTCAGCCACCATGGATGTAAGGTCCAAAAGTATATCCGACTTGTGTACAGATCGGTCCGACTGCTACCTAGCAGTGGTGGAGGTGAGTGGTTATTGTCTGTGGTTATTAATTTTCAAGGGAGGTAACTGTTGCCTCTGATGGATATGATGCCAGTGCCTTAATTTGTCATTTCTAATTCTTCACATATATATGGGAGTACTTCATTACGTAATTCAACTGTTTTGTAACAAATTGCAAGAATAAAAAATCGCGAATGTCAAATTTATTATAGTTTCATGAAGTTTATATCTGTCCGAAAAGTAAAAGTGACATGTTAAAATTGGTGAGATGTGCTTCTTGGGATTTTAGGATATTAATTCCTCATGTTTGAATAGGAATCTACAGTACCGGTACGTACTTAATCGTTTACTTGCCAGGTTGCCTTTAGCTAAATGTAATATCTGCTTTGTAAATTTCACTTTTAGAATCTGAACACAGAGCTGGGCACTGAGGAGTTTGTTTGTAAGCTATACGAGGTTGGAAAACTCCGAGACGAGGAAGATGATCAGGTATTTACAACTCGTAGAGTGTGTCTCCTCAACTGTCCATTGTAATGTTGTTAGGTCTTGACCTGAAATCATTTTTGTCCTTGATAATTAATAAAATTGAACTGTTGATTGATTGATTATTTGATTAATTTGGACCAAAGAATGTTTTGATATTTGATTATTTGATTGATTTGGACTAAAATGTTTTTTATAATTACATAATTTATTATATGTTTTACTTTTAACCTATTTTTATAGCCAGAAGATGATGAACTTGATGAAGTGGATGATGAAGATGATGATGATGAAGATCTTTTAAATGATTTCAATGACTCGAATGATGATGGTATGATAGATTTTTACATTGAAAGACTTCAATGGATGTAGGGTTTTCTCAATTGCTGTGCAAAAGAGGGCTTATCCAATGAGTTATTATATTTTTGGGTATAGTGAGGTTTTGTATTTTTGGAGATATTTTGCATAATTGATGTTGCTGAGAAAAATCGAACTCATTTGATAACTTATGGCGAACATTTATAAACATGTAAGACTTAAAATTTGTTGAGATTCATAAAAAATGAATGTCAATTTAAGTTCAGCAAACAGTATTTTACATGTGTTATGCACTGTGCCAAATAGACACGGCAGTGTGTTTAGATATGGGAGAACAACAAAAGGGAAGTTGACGGGACCTCTATAAAGAAATAACAATATAAGATATGTGAAATGTGCTTCATGTAGCTTTCACTGCTATCCTCTATTCTGATGTGGCATCAGACTTCTTTACAGACGGTGATGATGACGATGATGATGAAGATGATGAGGACAATGAAGAAGATAATGGAGACTTCTCGTTCAGTGACATGGGCAGCGATGATGATGATGATGACGGAGATGATATTGATGATGACGCTTTATTTGAACTCTTATGATCGAGTTATATGTGAGGGAAAACTCAACCACTTTCATTGCAAATATCCTATTTTATCCGAATTTTCATTATGAATACTGGATAATCATGAACTAAAATTAACTGTCTTTTAAAAGAATAAAATACATGGGAAGGACTAAAAAAAATTTACAATAATTAATAACTGATTAATTTTCTATACGCCATTGATGAAAATGTGGTATTCAATGGTTACTAAGACCAGCTGTGTTAGAAAGTTAAGTATGTATAATTGTGTACATTTTGCACATTTTCTGAAAGTAACTTGTGTTGAATCTGTTCTGCCTCAAAAGTCTGATATGACGGACATTTTGTATGATATTGTAAAAAATGTACCTACAGGTGCTACTGGGCATACATTGACTTACTGTAAGGAGATTATGCTGACAATACTTTGTGTTTTCTTGTTTTATTTGTTGTGGGTTTCCTCAGAATGTTGATTTTATAATTTATGAATGGTTATGATATATTGTACATTTCTCAAGTCATTAAATATTTTACAGATATCAATAAATGTTGATGCTATTTAATTTTGGTCATTTATCTTTTGAAATTAACACTGTCTTCTCCCCTCCCTCTATTGCTACTGTGATCTGGGGAGTATTTTTAGCTCATCTGAACCAAATGCTCAAGTGAACATATTAATTAATCAGACCATAGTAGCTTTTCTGTGTGTCTTTAGCCTTTTAACATTTTAGAAGTCTTCATCAGAAACACTTGATCAGTTTCTTCCAGACTTGATTGAAATCACATTATCTTTGCGTGAAGGTTTTTTCAAGGTCTTTCAAACTGTGATAGTCAAATGCAGGGGTTAAATGTAAAGAGAAAATATTGAAGAGGTGTTTCAAAATTCTGTTTAAAAGACCTTGATAGCCAGTAAAAAACATGTGGATCTAGAATCTAGAACCCCCTCCCCCCTGCAAAATTCAACTTTTCAATATTTATATGCCTAAGACCCCCTCCCCACACCCGGGCAAACTCAAAAAACCGTCGGAACCCCCCCCCCCCCCCCCCCCGGAAAAAAAATTCTGTATCCGCGCGTGATAAATATCAAAACGTCTTCATAAATTTTTCTATATAATTATGATAGGTAATAGTTCAATAACTGTGACATCAGGAAGTCAAGAAAAGCAAACATTATAATAAGTTAATATTTAGATACTTTAGATCTTGTGATCCAAGTCTCCAAGTTTAATTTGCTTTTATCTTGACCCCTATGGCATCGGAGATGCATGCAGTTCATAATTTTCATGAATTTTCCGAAGTTCACAACAACAGCAAACAAAAAGTAGTTCTGCTGAAGGACTGTAGGCTATGCTTCTAGAAGTAGACCAGAATAACAAAAAAAAGAATTGTATTCTATAAATCGTCGGAATTTGAGAGACGGAGGTCATCACAATATGGAAGGTGGAAGGAGTGTCGCAATTTTTACATTGAAAAATGTTTAAAAAAATGAAGAGATATATATTTATTTATTTTTACAACCTACAGGATTAAAGTGCAGAGCAGATAAAGGTACTAGGAGGCTGCAAACTTCTTTTAATTTTTCTTCGAATTAATGCATGAATATAGAAATACTTTGAAATTGCTTATAACTGCAAATATCGACATAATTTAAAAATCCAAGGTCGAACGACTTCAAACAATATGCTGTTGAGTTAATTTTATACACGTTAGAAAATGATACCATTTTCCATTCAAATGAATTGATTTTGAGAATTTCGATATCGAAAATTGGACGGTAAATTTGTTGCTCGTAATAGAATCGCGTCAAGTGCTTGAACATAATCGAAAATTTAGTTGTTGAAAGGGACCAGCTGTGAACCTAAAATGATGCATAAAGTTGACAAAGGGAAGGTATTCATACATAAATGTAACTGATACACTGTTTATCGGGTGCAAGAGATAAACTGAAATGTACAGATTGTGTACTCATTGCGTAACTAATGAAAGCCTTTGTCCTTAGCACGGAAAGAGACAAAGATCTATTTCATGAAAATTAAAGTCGTATGCCTAACTTGACAACAGATGTTCAATAAAATAGATATGCAGACGTGCTAATCTATGTTTACATTGTTCACTGCATGGTAACCGCCACTATCTTCCATGCATTTTTGGATAGAGCTTTTATTTACAACTTGCCAAATATTGTTGATCGGACATTTGATAGCAACACAAAAGTAACTGATTTATGAATTGACATATAAATTGAATTTTTCAGCTCACCTGAGTTTGCTGGGATTTTCCGTTTACTGTTCGTCCGTCCGTCCGTCTGTAAAGGTTTTACATATTCGACTTCTTCTTCAGAACCACTAAGCCAATTTCAGCCAAACTTGGCACAAAAGTGAAGGAGATTCAAGTCTCCTAAACTGAAGGGTCATGCCCACTTTCAATGGAAGATAATTTTCGCATTATTGAAAATGTGTTGGTATTTTTGAAAAATCTTTTCAAAAATCAATTGGTCAGAAAAGCTTAAATTTGTATGGAAGCATTCTCAAGTAGTGTAGATTCAAACTTGTTTAATTTATGATTCCCTGGAGGCAGAGGTGGGCCACAATCGGGGGTGGAATTTTTGATAGAGATATATTGAGAACATTTTTTAAAAATCTTCTCAAAAACCATTTGGCCAGAAAATTTCAAACTGGTGTCGAAGTATTCTCAATAAGTGGTGTAGATTCAAGTTTGAATCGACATGATCCCCGGGGATAGCGTTGGGCCCCAATCGGGGGTTGAATTTTTGAAAAAAATTCTCAAAACACATTTTGTCGGAAAATCTGAAACTGACGTAGAATTATCTTCAGGTTGTGTGGATTTAAGTTTGTTTGAAAGCTGATTTTATTATGGGTGAGCGATGTGGCCCATGGGCCTCTTGTTATATTTTCAACCGACAGAAAAAAACTCGCATTCTGATTTCTTATAGAAAACTTTAACATTTAACACCGGTTGGGAATTGTATAGTAAATATATTGATATAAGAATAAACTAAACTAAATTCCTTGGAATTAACTTTTATTTCAAAATTTAAAAAAAAAAACCCACTGAAACACTTATCAATAAATGATTTCTTTGGTGATTAATGCGGGTATGAAGGTAGCGAATCGCAGAAAAAAGACAACCCGCTACGTTAATTTTTTCGGAAAAGATCGCTACCTTCGAATTCGTAGCCCGCAGGGATCATCAATGAAAGCATTTTGTTGTTTACGAGTATCCTAATTTTACATTTTTCTCAACAAATTATTTAATTGATCGTGAAAAGTAAATAATTTATTGTTGATGTACATTCGATAAAATAAATAGCCTTTGAAGTCGTCTTATATGGGAATTCGAGTCTGCCACCATCTTGATTATTTCGTGCATTCCGTAATATTTCTTAGGTTGATGGAGGTTTCGACCGATCGATAAACTATTCAGAACTATGTAGATTTTAGCCCTGTCAGTTGCTATGGAGCTATGAATCACGACATAATAGGTTTTCGAGAAAATACTCGGTCGATTTAATTATAAAGTAAAGATAAAAAGTTCTTGAAATTGGAATTTATTATTTCCCTTCCTTCATGATGCCAAAATTAAAACAGTTTGTTAAATTTTTTTTTATTATTTTGCCTCTTATTTGGAAAAAAAAAACCTAAACAGACAAGCACATACGACCGAATTTTACTACAGAAGAATTAAACTTTATTTTAAAATTGTAAATTTTTGTAAATAAGAAGGGGAACGGGATGCAGACATATCCAAAATCTTGACAGCAAAACAAAACAACAATAAACCAATTTTCCAGTTTTGCCTTCAAAATCCTAATCCGGGTGGGTGGGTGGGGGGGGGGGAATACGTACTAATAGAAAATTGTAATTTAATGTTAATTTTGTTAATTTCACTTCATATTTTTATATGCTCCCTAAAAATTAGGGGCGGGGGACCAACTTCTTCAAACTTCAATTTTCTATTTGTAAATTTACGAAAAATTTTGCTGCGAGAAAAAGTTGGGGGAGGGTAGGGGTACGGGCAAGCCCCCCCCCCCCTACCCCACTAGCCTACGTGCCTGAATTTTCTTCCTAAATAGATCCTACAGAGTATGCATGTCTTGACAACAAATGATCAATAGAATAGATATTTTGACAAGATTATTTATGTGTGTACGTGTGTCGATCGGTGCACGGAAGGTCACAGTGTAGCTACCGTATTGACCAGTTAGAACATTTATTTACGACTCCTCTAATCTATTTGATAGCAAAACAAATGCAATCGATTGACATGTACCACACATGGACGGGCAGTACACGTCACTTCAGTCTGTGACACTTCCGTTACAAAGTAAAGCACGTGTTCTTTTGTACTTGCACTTCACAAGAACAATAAACACCAAAAAAAAAATGATATTTTTTTTGCATTTGCGTTCTTGCACTACAGAAAAGTCACTCACACAGAATCTGCGATAGTCAACATCAATATTCTGCAATATTCAATATCAACCATATCTGAAAACTTCTGAAGTTTTCATTTGACAAGCAGCTTGTGATATATGCCCAAGAGCACATTACCATTATACCGGTATACTCAATAATTAAGAACCTTATCAAGTACTGATTACCACAACCATACACTTTAAACTTTTCCGTGCAAAGTTTGAACGCAAGAATGGATACATATCGAACACGACTTACCTACAAAACATTAAGCCCCGCCCCTTACTCGTATTGGCGTTTTCATAAAAGAAAATAATTTTATTCTTAATTAGTAATTCACCGAGTTCAACCGCTATAATTCTTCTTATACGGCATTTCTTACGAATCTGTCGAGGAGTACCGAGTGTCTTCGAATGAACAAGATTTTTAACTTGATGGGCAGAGAATCTTAAATATGGTTTTCTATCATTAAACTAGAAGAAAACTAGAAAAAACAGCGTGCATGGTTTATCTTTATAAAGATCTCTTGTTTTCCATATTATTTAAAACTGTATATTAAAGCCTTACAAGGCAACTTCATGGTTGTGTATGCCCAAAATCTCAAATACGACTTGGGTCAGAATTAAAGTCTAAAACTGCTTCATGGTCATATGCCTCAGATGCTTGATGCATGGTCCTAGAACACAGAAGATCTAGATCTCAAGTCTAAGACTGTTTTATGGCTCAAGACCCAAACCTGTTCGTGACATTTTTAGGCGGTATGGGACACTTCCATGTTGATACGTACTATTTATCGAAATAAACAATAAAATCAAGTGTAAATTCATAAATAGTTTCTTTCATTAATTTATCACCTAATACACATCGTAGCGGAATGGGTTGGATGGTTCCCTACGAATCTGTAAGTCATGAGTTCGAATCCCGATGGGAATTTTGAAATTTTAATCTAAGGCTTTCTAAAAAATTTAAAAAACTTTTTTTTTGTTTAAATATTGTAAGATTTTAAAAATTCTAAACTGGTGAAAAGTATTTCAATTTTAATGTACTTTAATTAGTTCACCTTAATATCGACGGATTTCCCATACAACATTAAGTCTAATAGTACTTCATGGTCCTAATGTCTGGGTTTAAACGGCAATTTTTAAATGACACCGGATACGCGTTTCATTAATAAAGAAATGAAATTTGAATTTAAAGTCCTTTTCCAGGTTCTATGATCAAAGTGATAAAAAATGTATAAGAAGCCACTGAAATTTTTCAGGCTTTATCAACTGTCTGTTACATGTATATATATAACCCAGGACTCACGGATGTAACCCAGTTAACTCATGACGTCATAAATCCAATAATCCTCATTTTGAATTACATTTAATTATAGTCCCATTGATATATAATGAATTATCAATATAAATTGGGGACAATGCTCTCAATTTACTTAACCATATATGAATGAGGGATACATTTATATGACACATAAAAAATGGCTCATTTACACTAGAAATTTAAATGACTGCAACAAAACTTAAATTGCCACTATGAATTAATTGGGACATTGAATTTTGTTCAATCGCATTAAAAATCTTTAAAGTCTCACTCTTCTGAAATAATTTAAGTTTAGTCAGACCTTTTAAAGTACTGCACACATTTTATTTAATCTGAACATACCCATGTAGATCCTAGTGTCAGAATATCGGTCCGGGTTTTTAAAAGTGACGCAATGCCGTGGGGTGTCCCTTGAGTTTCTCTATGATATACCCCGTCAAGTGTGTTTTTAGAACTTTAAAATATGGGTACACTTCTCGAATGGAATTTTATACTTTGGATATTACCGCTAATATTATGTAAGTATATCTGTATAAAAATATGTCGTTAGAAACTATATTTATGTATGATGATTTGTGAATTTAATTTTATATTGTGAAGTCGTTACGTTTATAGATATTCACAAGTATTTCAACTGCGTAGTAACACATTGTGATTTAGTGCATGGATATCGATCGATTGGCCTTTTTCTTTTATAAACCTGAAACCTTCTGTCGTTCTCGACGTTTCACCTTAAGGTATTAGGCCCCCCACTATCTTAATTTATCTTTCCTTTCAAAGGTATCGACAAACTTGCTTGAAATTTAATGCTCTTACTTTTTTTTACACGAGTGGTAAATGAAATCTTGCATACACGTGTGTGCATGTTGCTTTGTTACAAAATATATTAATGATCACTTGTATCTTAAGAGAAAAAAATATATATTTATTTTGAGATTTTGAGTCATGGCTTTAATTTGAAATCCCCTTCCTTGAGTACCCTAATAAATTTTTTTTCGTTAAAATCTTGAAAGATATTTTTTGGTGCCTGTGAATTAAAAAAGTTTCTATATATGTTACCTAGCCCAGTAAATAGATGCAGAACAGTAGCAACTTAACATTTTGCACGGATCTACCCTCCCCCACCCTTTGTACACATACTGCTTTAAAGGGAACTTAAAATCTATATCGCCTGGTGTCTTACTTTAAATTCAGCACTGTAATGTGTACTGTGTTTGGATTAGGGAACTATTCAAACAGCTCAAAGTCTTATATGGTTATTAACGATCAACGTTTGTTAATAATTATGTATTCATGTATATTTAAGCATTATATTAGACATATAGAAAAATTTGTAACAATTAAATATGGAACGCCCCAACTGCCTCATGTAGGTAAACTTCATAATATGATGATGCTTCAACATTACATGATGGTACTTCAACATTACGTACTGATATTTCAACATTACATGATGGTACTTTAACATTACGTGCTGATACTTCAACATTACATGATGGTACTTTAACATTACATGCTGATACTTCAACATTACGTGATGGTACTTTAACATTACGTGATGGTACTTTAACATTACGTGCTGATACTTTAACATTGCATGCTGATACTTTAACATTACATGATGTTACTTTAACATTACGTGCTGATAGTTCAACATTACATGCTGATACTTCATTATATGAAGATACTTCACTACGCGGTGGTTCTAAAAATAGGGAAGTTTTAACATTGGGCTGTTTCTCTGTTTCAGAGATTGGACTAAGGTCCACTGAGACTAGTTTGGATCATGTCAAAAAGCTGGAACTACAAATAATAAAAAACAGGATTCTGCTTGAAAATATGTTATTGAAAAACTGTAGATACTCAAATTATGAAAACCACTGGCAAACAATTTGTGAAAAATTATAATAAGTTTTATGACATATGTGATTGCTTAAACTATTCTCTCTTTTTTTTTATTATATTGACTTGTGAACAAATATTTTGATACATGTATCCCCTTTTCTATTGTATTTTTTTTTATCTTCTATATCTCCCTTTTTCTCTTTTCATTTACTGCTATTTTTTTTTATCTATATATTTTTTTTGCAAGAAAACACGTTTTCACACTACAGGGATAATCTATTTCCTTTAAATTAATAAGATATTACAATATGTATAATCTTGAAATGCATGAAATATGTCTGAAATATGTGTGTATGTGGATTTATGTGTAAACAAAAATAAAAGAAATAAAAAGCTGGAACTGAAGAAGTACACAATACACTACAGCTCATGAGAGAGGATCTCTACTGAATAAAAATATTGTCGAAACATACGATTTGTTTTGGTGCAATGTATTTAGGCAAACGACAACCACACATGCAACTTATAAGATCATGCAAAGGATAAAGCATTGCATTGCTGTTGAATCTGATTTTAGCAGTAACTGTACTGTTGAACAAATCAGTGCTTTCATTGCCCAATCTTTCACGTGTATCTCCAGGAAGAACCCATTAATCCCCATAAGTCCAATCTACATGTAACATGAATGACAGAAGTATTTGTTTAGGTGCTTTTTTTAAAAAAAATTAGCTGTTCGCTCTGACTAAGCGCCAAAAGATTGGGTCTGAATGCACATTTTTAGACCAAAATTCCCTGGAGGACTTTTGGTACCCCCTGATTTTTATGCGCTGAGCCCCAATGAACTCACAATGCAGCCATTCTTTAAAATTTAAAATGACCCATTTAAAAGACAACACTTAATCAAATAGTAGCATTTGTTGAGTATCTCGATCTTAACAAGTTTTAGTGGACCTTAGTCCAATCTGATCAATCTCTGAAACAGAGAAACAGCCCAGTGTTAAAAACTTTACAGGCATCCACGTGTTCTGAGTTTTAGCATATTTCGTTCCCTAGGCGACGCTTCCCTAACCCTAATTTTAGAACTACCGCATAGTGAAGTACCATCATATAATAAAGTATCAGCATGTAATGTTAAAGTACCATCATGTAATGTTAAAGTATCAGCATGTAATGTTGAAGTATCAGCATGTAATGTTAAAGTACCATCATGTAATGTTAAAGTATCAGCATGTAATGTTGAAGTATCAGCACGTAATGTTTAAGTACCATCATGTAATGTTAAAGTATCAGCATGTAATGTTGAAGTATCAGCATGTAATGTTAAAGTACCATCATGTAATGTTAAAGTATCAGCATGTAATGTTGAAGTATCAGCACGTAATGTTAAAGTACCATCATGTAATGTTAAAGTATCAGCATGTAATGTTGAAGTATCATCATATTATGGAGATTATCTACATAAGGCAGTTGAGGCGTTCCATAATTAAAGATGTGTACGATGTCTTGAGATGTCTAATTTTTTATTTCAAACCCTACCCTCTCCCCACCCCGATACCTCAGACACAATTTTTTCCAGCTGATTATATAACAAGATGAGGAAACAGACACTTTCTGGCAATCTGTCTCTCTTCTCTCTCTCTCTGTCTCTCTCTCTCTCTGTCTCTCTCTCTCTCTCTCTCAGTTTACGATGGTAATGACAGTTTATTTTAGAGTTTAGGCCATCTTTACGTCTGTCTGTCTGTCTGTCTCTCTCTCTCTCTCTCTCTCTCTCTCTCTCTCTCTCCCTCTCTCTCTCTCTCTCTCTCTCTCTCTCTCTCTCTTTCTCTCTCTCTCTTCCAATATTTTATCTTTGACACTGAACCGCTTTAATTGTTTTTACAGTTGAGGACTGTTTGGCCAGGAGAAACAATGGCGGCTTTTACTCTTCCAATAGATACACGGACGAGAGGTAGTGGAATTTTCAGAAAATATATTATAATACATATGAAATTGTCTCATATCCAGGGAATGTATTTTTTCTCCCTTTTTGTACGATTTAGTGAACTAAATTAATATAGATACCGAAAAACACGCGGGCTGAATACGCATGCCATAAAAGCTAGTGTGGTGTTAAATAACTTCTAATATTTGAAATACAATAATTAAAATTATTATCTATGCGGTTGTTTATAATTATGATGCCAGCACATGCATTCACATGTTTATAATTATAGTTAGTTAATAATCGGGATTGATATCGCCTTAAGTCTCAGATTAAGAAAGCAATTTAAATTTCGTTAATAGACAAAAAGTGCATTGTATTTAACGAAACCAAATTATAAGTCCATGTGGATATTTAAAGCAATATATCGAGCTTATGTACTTTTTGAATGATTTTTTTATCCTTCCTTTTCAATCAATTTTAATATTAATTTTGTACATTTTTAAATCAAAGTTTAATAAGTATATTCATTTTTTTAAAAAGAATAAATCTTTTAGTATTCTTGTAGAGGTTAATAAATATAACTTTTATCGAAAGAACGCGGCTTTGAATTTTTTACTCAAAAAAGAAAGGGGTTGGGGGTGGTATTTTGTTTTATTGCTTTTTTTTTTAGGGGGGTGATTTGTTTTTTGTTTGTTATTAAAAATTAACTTGAATTCTTGTTGTCTTGAACGTTGACACAAGTAGTAAAGGTAGTTCGTTCATTATATATTTCGACATATCTGGTCGGTGTGGTTATACGTATATAAACCAGATACAATGTAGTTTTAAAGACGAAACTAGAATTTCTCAGTACATACTCAAGTTCCATTGACAATAACATAGTTACCGGTTATGTATTCTAGGTAACCCATGACATTAAGGGTGATACCTCTGCATTGTTAAATTAAGAGGACCCGATGATCATGGCAATTTGTAGACTGTATTGATCTCCTTTATAAAGAGAGCTCTATATAAAAATATAGAAAAATACCCCAATTAAAAGACTATTTCATAGATTTCTTATTGACTAAATATTACTTTATATCTTTACCAAATTATATCTTTTAATCTTAGGTAGAACTGATTCGTTGACCAGCCCCCTTTATTTAAAGTATGCAACATGACTACATGACTATTGTACGTTTTATTTGATAAACTGTAAACGAAATTATTTACGTGGATAGTTAACTACGTGTTTTCTATGGCCAAACAATACGCATGGGTATTAAATACATGTGTGTGAATGTGTGATTTACCAAACCAAATTTTTTTTTTATCACACCAAAGTTTTGATTTTTTTTTTCCCTTATGTCGGGGTATCTTACGCGGTTTGAAGCTTACCGCGTAATTATATATATTAGTGTGAATTGCGTAACTAAGAACTTTGAATTGCTTAAATAAGAACTTTTACACTAACAATAATATAGTATATCAGGATCGACACTATATCTACAGAATATACAATCAATAGGTAAAAGAACATTGTGCAACTGCTTGTAAAGCTGATGATAAATCAGTCATAACAGATGCTAGAAATTAAAAGAGAGCTGTGTAATGTATATATAGTCTAATATGCATGTATTAAGGCAGTGCGCAGAAAGAATAAATTACAGCTCTACAATTCTTCAGTTCCTGGTGAAGCGAGTGTTTAAAAAAATATTCGAAATGAAATAAATCAAGAAATAAAATTTACCAAAATTAGTGGAATATGAATTTGTGAGTACATTTGTATATACGGAGTAGTCACCAAATTTCAGAATTTTTGTTAATATTCAGTGTACATGTATTTTATTCCACGTCTTTACTTATAGCATTCGATGATTCATTTTTGACGTCGTCGTGTCAATAACTGCCGTCAGGTGAGCAGACAAATTGAATAACGCGCGTTAGCGCGTTATGATAATTTGTCTGCTCACCTGACGGCAGTTATTGACACGACGACGTCAAAAATAAATCATTTAATACTTATATTTAAATTCCCTTACTGGAGAAATCAATTGTTTACTTAAATAAATCGATATAAAGTGCAGATCATGGAGGGAGTGAATAAGTAACAGCAAGAACAGCTGCTTTGTAAAACCGGTTTAAACTGGTTTTCATATAGACTGTTGAGATGAGATCGACGAGCATGCAAATATAATCCATGATAAATAACTCTTGAAATGTTGCTTTTAACAATAAAGTCAACTTTTTGTTGAATAATTATAAAACATGGTGTTTTGACAACATTCATGAAATACATTTTTTAACCGATAACATAGAAATCACTGTTTGAGAACTACCTATGTAAATTACTCGTAAATTCATACGCAGTGAATAGGTGTTGCATTTAGAGGCATTTAAACATCACGGAATTTAATGGAAAAACACGGTAGAATATTATAATATTTATAAGAAGAGAGTTCTTATATAAATAGCTAAATAGATTGTAAAGGGCCCCCACCCTCACCACCACCGCCGACAAGAATTAATTACATATCACAAATTAAATAGCTTCTCTTAGGTAGCTGCTAAAGTTACCGTTCTGCAGCTACTCAAAGGTCACTATATATTTGATCACATTGACATTATGATAAATGATGAATTATTGTCCTTTCAGTTCCGACAGCTGGGTTGCCGGTGCGATTGTGGGTGGGGTGTTCGGCTTCATTGTCTTAATCACAATAATCTACATATGTTGCCAAGCCGGAAATTGCTGCTGTAAAAGTCCCAAGCCTTATCACCGCCACAGAGCCATCAATCCTATTTGTAAGTATATCAGGCAGTCAGTAATCAATGTATGCATGTATTGTGTTTTAATCTCCTCCTCTTTGATGAAAAAGAGGACCAACTGTTGTCTGTTGGTCGGTTTAATTGTCGCTTTGCATGATAAGTATCTTAAGATCCCATCCATTGATACACTGGTGTACCTAACGAGGAGTAGATCACCTTTGAGATCACGAAGTCAGATAACAGGCTAGGAATCATCTTAAGTCTGATATGGCTAGCAGACTAAAAGTGCTGTCCAATTAATATCTATATCTTGAGAACAGTTAAAGCAATATCAGCTGTATTTTTTAGAATTTTATTTTGCCGCAAAAACCTGCTAGTATGATAAGTCTGCATATAACTTAAACTTTTATGATAAATAAGGTTTGAAAAAAATCATTACTTTTTGTCAAAGGAAATGTTTCTCTTCTAAGTAATATGAAGCAAACCAATTTTTGTACAGGACGACAATAATTCAATTTTGCTCCAAATAATGCTTCTTAACGGCTTTTTCCACAAAAACATGGCTAACAGAAATTTAAAAACCGTGCTACCATAAGGTTTGCCCAAAAGTCCGCCCTACATACCCAGAGCAGACCCGAGCAGACACAGAAAGCGGACCCATTGTTGGCTGGGGTCTGATTTCTGTTAGGTTGTGTCTGGTCTGAATTGTATAAGATTCCTAACGTTTTGAGGGTCAAAGGTGAAGGATTCTTGATAATAAAGATATATATGTTATGATTAAATATATTATAAATATAACATCTGTTATTTATCAGTAACTTATTATTACCTAGAAGTTGAACAGTTGGCCTTGTTGCATGGGCCATCAGAATATTTACAGATTTGCAGCCAGTTTTATGTTGTTATTTAATGTTTGCTTTTGATTTAGTGGCTGCTAAATTCCAGAAATTTTATGAATATATTCTATTTTCAATCAGCCCATATTTATACCGCCGGGAATGTTCAGTCAAGACCTGTAAGTGAGATATCCAGGACAGGGATACAAATTCAAACAGTGAGTTATCATTCTCTATACATCAATATTCGGCAATTAATCCTAAAAAGCTGAAAAAATGGTGTATGCAGGACAATATTATTAATGATTTACAAATAAACGTGTACATGTATATACAGTACGAATAAAGTTGCAGAGTTTTGCAAGTATATACTATTATACAGTAATATACTGTGGAATCCTTTAGAATCATTTTAAGAAGACCTTGGACTTTCAGTAGGATGTAAAACTATCTTTTCGTACGTCAAAACAAGTTAAAGTTGACCCTGGTTTCAAGTGAAATATACACAGATTGCGTAGTCTTAGCTCAAAAGCCAGAAAATTCTTGTTGATTTCAAAGAACCATGGCTGAATGGGCTGCAGTAAAATAGACAGGCCTGCGTCACATTGCAGTTCTACCAACTACCGAAAGTCCAACCTCCTGTTAAAATGGGTCTAAAATTCGCGGGTGTCAGTTTTCGCGTAGTGGCAATTTTTAGAGATTTGCTTGACGTATGACTGTATGTTTAAATTTTTCATGTCTTTGTTCGGGATAAGACTATGACTCGATTTTATAACGTTTAGTCCAATACAGCTCAATATTGCCAATTTCAATATTGAATGGACAGGTACAATTGCTGAAAATTATATGAACAAAGTAATAAAGAATCATTCTTTGAATAGTATGAGGTGATCAAATACATGTACGGTCGGGAGTGATCGAATTTATCGAGCTTTATTGGAATGATCACCCAGAACGTTTTTGATCACTTCAAAATACTAATAAAAAGAATGACTCCTTATTCCTTAAGTAATGAAGTTTATTTCATAATTCGTTGGGAATGTTACTGACGATACTCACCAAATCCACGAAAATTTAGCCCCTACGAATATTGATAACTCCACCATTACGTTAACTTTATCATTTCAGGGGGATCTGAGGAGCAATTACTCACCCATGGGAAACGCCCCGGTGGACACCCCGTGTCCCCCATACGAACCACCCCCTACCATCCCGGGGTATCGACCCCAGATTAATGTGGTGTCGGACATCATGGAGGGTCGCGTCATGTCACCGCCCCCACCCTACATCGAGTCACGTGACATCAATCAAGATGTGTTAACGGAACTTTGAAACCGTGTGCCAAAATCTTTACATTTTATCATGGTGCTGATTTTCATTATTTATTTACATGACAACTGCGTCCCTCCTTCCAAAATTCAAATTAAGGCTTTAATTAAGCTTTTATTTTAATACAATGCCTGACATGAATATTTGTTATTATAAATATATAATTATGCAGAATTGTTATTTAATTTTTGTATTTTTTTATATTACTCTCTTCCCAAATTCATTTTTTTAAACCAATAGAAGCTGAAAGCTTTTAATTGTTACACTTTATTTGTATATTTGCTATTATTTATATACTGCATGAGGTGTTATTTAACTTTTGTACTATTTTTATTTTTTATGTTTCCGATACCCTAAGACGTGGCTTGAAAATATTTTTTTTCTACTTTTGAGTTTCAATTTCTTGATGTACATGTACATGTCCTGTGCTTCTACGTGTAATATTTATATGACATGCAGACACATAGCATCAGGGGGTGCCAGGAGCGTAGGTAGGCTGGCCCCCCACTTATTCTCGCAGCGAACATTTTATCTTAAATTTACATATAAAAAATTGAATTATCATGTAGTTGCCCCTCCCCACACGTTTTTTGAATTAAGGAAATTAAGAGTGAAATTAAAGTTATAGGTATACTACCCCCCCCCCCTTCCCCCACGGGTTGGATTTTCAAGATTTTGGGGGAAGTTTTTTTTCTTTTTTGGCTCGTCAAGATTTTTTGGATGAGTCCCCCCCCCCCCCCCCCCAAAAAAAAAGAAAATAAAGAAAAGAAAAGATGCTACGTGCCTGTGTGGCTCGTCATATTCTGTGTTATTTTCAGACAGGGCGTCTTAATCGGAAATCATTTTTTAAAGGAGTAGACTGTTTAGTCGAATTTTTGATTTTTTGATCGCAAAGCATAGTAC
This sequence comes from Magallana gigas, assembly GCF_963853765.1. Classification (NCBI taxonomy): domain Eukaryota; kingdom Metazoa; phylum Mollusca; class Bivalvia; order Ostreida; family Ostreidae; genus Magallana; species Magallana gigas. Next base: position 26,668,386 of record NC_088856.1, read on the forward strand.
TGTTTAGGGAACTTCACTGATTTACCTGATGTGATAGGTATTCAGTTAAGTGTTATCAGTACATGTATAGTACTTTGATTTCACCGATATATGTGGGGATAAATTTTTGTGAATTTTATAAGTGAAAATCACAGTTTCAAGGATACATTTTATAATTCGTGGCACCAAAGTACTATCAATTTAATGTGTTATTATATATTGAAATGAAATCAACTGTACGTCTATTTATATGGACCAGCACAACAGCGAAATCAACGAAATATTAGTGTTCAACGAATATATTGATGCAACTACATGCAGTATTTCCATTGCATTACTTTACTTTCCTAACTGCTGTAAGTTAACAGGACATCGGGGTGTCACTTCATTACATGAACTTGGTTTGAAAACAGATGACTTCAACCCTATTATTGATAAATGGTTTCATTTGTTATGCATTGCATGAGGATATGATATACAATGTATATCGCCATGCATACATGTATCTGTTATATTTTTACATACACTTCACATTATCTAATATTTATTTCATTTTGAAAATGAAGTAATAAAACATGTGAAATTGAAACGATTTCATTTTGTGTGTGTGGTTTTTTTTTCTTCAAGAATCTTATACCTTATTCTTTACACGTGTTTGTGTGTGCTGCAAATACGGTATCATTTACAAGAACTAACACCTCAGTTCATTGAGATACAAATAATGCAAAAAAAAAAAATTAATGAAAAGTAACATGCATAATAATTGTATTTTCTAATATTCGAGAAAACATTGTTGTTTCAACATTAGTTAACAAATTGTTGCAATTTCCATCAATTCAAAAATGAATAATGACGCAATAATAACGTCACTACAGTCCAATCCAATCGGGTAAAAAGAAGTCTTTGAAGTCTTTACTGAATTGCTTTCTCAGGCCAGTTCCTTGTTTTGCAGGCCACATAAAGTAGGTTACATTGCCCCCAGATAACCACCCACCCCACCAACCAAAAGTCCCCACTGTTGTGATCACGTGATCACAACCAGCTAACAACGCCATGTCCTTATGTGCACCATGCTTTGGATCACTGTAAAAAACATTGGTAAGGTTTCGTAGATGTTCCTGGACCCAACGTATCTCTAGAGAACAGACGATGTAAATGATATTTGAAATGTTCTGGAACTTTGCAATTGCTTTGTGCAGGTACTCCGGTGTAGCTACCTGATAACCATATGACGCAACACTCCTCATCATGTCCCCTCGTCTAACGTGAACTCCAACAAATGTGACGTCATCACGGCGAGTATAATTATGTTCACGTGATATTTTTTCTAGTGTCCGATTGGCCCATTCTCGTATGCTTGTCCTAAAAGTCAATTGCTTCCGCAAGTTTGCCTTCACGTTTTCGAAATATTTCCAAGACTGCAAATACGTAATTAATGTGTATCCTTTGGTGAGGTCCAAGTTCAGCAGACTAGGGTCATAACCACAGCATTGCTTCTCTCTGCGGTAAAACGTGGAATCACATTTTCGAACATCCGATAATATTTGTAAAGTAGAATCATTGAAAAGATTAAATACACTCAACAATTTATCATTTTTCGGGATGATGTAAGGTATATTTTTCATTTTGGCAATTCCATATATAGATGCAAAGACGAATAATCTGTTACCCACATTACCCTTCACGGGGCCACAGAGGAACCCGGAATGAGTGGAAGGCGTCCGAGATGCATTGTTTACACGTGTATTATTGGTAGGCTTATATTTAGGTGATGGTGGATCGAATTTTATGTGTGGCGTTTTCAATACGGGTAGCTGGTCATGGAACTCGGGAGTTTGTACAAGGAGGTATCCAAGAAAAAAGAAAAATCCGGCTATGATTGCAACTGAAATAAAAAGTTATGAATAACAATATAGTTAACAAAATAGTTTGTATAATCTTAATTTATCAAAACGATCAGTTATACTATACTATTAACTAGTTCTAATCTAAGATATTCAAAAGACAAAATAGTTTTACCTATCTGAAATCTTCTTCCATTTTTGTCTGTTCGTTCCATTAAATACACAAATGTAGATCTCTCTCAGTTCTTTGAACTCTAAGGTGTGACCCCGAAAGTGTTTATTTTTAGACCACCCTTTTCTTCTCTCTTTCAGTGTCAAATTTTAAATCACGTTGATAAAATATACATAGAATTTCACAACGATATAACCTGGATTTTATCGTTGTTGGGAAGATAAAATTGGTGGTAGGGCATTTTCTTCTTTTGAGTGTATAAACATTGAATATTTTGTAAACCTCTATGATTCATAGACTCAACAAAGAGATTGAAAGCCGATACATGTTATTAGTTATCTGTGTATAGTTTACAATGATGAAGTAGTACGTGTCTTTTCTATCATATTACTGAGTGAAACAAAATTAATTTAAAAAAAAGAACACGTTTCGTACATGTTTTGCTTTCAAAAGAGAAAAGGTGGGGTGTTAGAAATACTAAAACATAAAGCTTAAATAATTGCAGCGCCGAATGCAGATTAAGTAATCGTTACAGTGTAACGTGTACATATGTATATTAAATTTACGTAGTCAGCACCAGTTATACATTCATTCATACTATATGCATGTATATCATTAATGCATAACACAGTCGATCATGCATACTGCAAGTAATCATGCAGCGTCATTAATTTTCTCTATTTTTGAATTTCATGATTTTATTAAATTGAAATTTCATTTTTTTAAAATATACTTAACATATAAATTCGGATACATTTATCAGTATCCAACCCATTTCGGATAAAAGAAATCCATAAAATCTTCGCTAAAGCCTTTCCTTAGTACCGTTCCGTCTCTTGCAGGCCACTTATAGTAAGTAACGAGACCCCCAGAAAACCACGCTCCCCACCAACCGAACGTGCCCACCGTGGTTATCACGTGATCACAGGACGCTATGAGCGCAAGGTCGTTTTCTGGGTAAGCATTGGGGGTGTTGAAATAAACTCGCTCAGCAATTTTGGGCATATTGGCCTTAATCCAAGTCAAATCTGTGGAACAAACCACATAGATAACAGTTAGAAAATTGTTGAAATGGTCCACTGCCTTGTAGAGGTATTCAGGGGTCGCCACTTCGTGACCGTACGTGTTCTTCATTGTCATGTCACCTCGTCGTATATGCATGGCAACCAAGACTACGTCACGACGGGATGTGACGTTGAATTTTTTGAGAACTTCTGCTATCACATTTTCTGCAGAGGCAATGCTCTTTGGCTTGAAAACCAATTGTTTTTTAAGTTGTTCTTTTGCATTTTCAAAGTATTTCCATGACTGCAGGTAGGTAATGACTCGATAAGTCTCCCCAGGCCGGGGGTTAAAGTTCAATACCCGGCTGTCAAAGCCACAACACAAACTTTCTCTTCTATAAATTGTGACATTACAAATGGCTTCCACTTCGTCTGTAATGAGTAGATTTGAGTCGTTGTGCGTAAGAAATATTTGGTTGATCACGTCTTCAGTATGGATGACGTATTTCATTCCTTTAAGATACGCGATGCCGTATAAAGATGCAAACTGAAAAAGTCGATTTCCTATCCTACCAATATTGTAGCCGCATAAGTATATTGGTTTTCTTAAAGCTTGAGATTTTGTATTCCTTTCTGCATTTCTGTTATTCTCATTAATTGAGTCGTCGATGGAAACCAATATACGTGACGGGAATTCCTCACTGACGTCATTTGATCGATGATGACGAAACAAAACCGCTAGACCAATCAAAAGAGACAGAAGGACAAATAAACCTGAAACAGAGAGATTGTTCATAAATATATGAAGAATATATCGAAAATATATTGCAGAGAATAAAATGTTTGTAAATACAGAAAGAACACGTCTTAGTTTGAATCAGAATTTGATGATTTGACCCGCTGTATTCAATTTTGTATGTTGTATTGTTCATAGATCCCAACAAAGCCGAATTGTCAACGTTGCAATATGTCACAGATGATGAAAGAATCATTTTGGAAAACAATAATGTAAAATCTGAAAACATCTGTGAAGGATTACTTTGGTTTACGTACATGTATTTCAATCAGATTATATCTATTCTTGTTTTCGATCAACATCTTGACAATAAGAAAATCCGACAACGTCATTTATTTTACTTTATCTTTCTGAACACAGTCATACCTCGGAAAAAGATAATCGATAATTTTGTCTGGCACAGAAACTATGTACCAAAGATTGACAAAGGGTACCAACAAATATAACATAAACATAATTTAAAATTTTAGTAAAGTTGAATAAAGTTGAATTTCATAAAGTTGAAATACCTTGAAGTTTACGGGTCCGGAAAATGGCAGACATGAGTAAAAATGGAAGAACTAAAAGGAGCCTCTTGGCTTCAATTCATTGGCGGATCAAGGTATATTCACACATGCACTCTGTTGGCGATCGTGTATTATCTTGACAGGCAAAGCGTAATGAGGTTTTTCAGGGTATCAAATAGAACTCGGTATCAGCTAAGGTCAGAGTAATTCAGGTGCTTTTAATCCGGGTTCAGTACGTTTGTTCCATCATTGAAAGTAGGGTATGTTAAGTAGTTCGAGTAGAACAATTCTGGTCCTTTTGTCAGACGGAAAGTCGTGCAAGAGTCTGACGTTGACATAGTCAGCACAATGAGCGCTCGATATATATAATTATACATATGAAACGAAGCGTACATACATCTTTGTATGTTAATAACAAGAAAAGAATTAAAAGAGAAGAAGAAGGTCGATTGAAGTAAAGATTTTTAAAGAAAGAACATAATTATGCAACGGCTTGAATGAGTATTCTAAGAAAAAACAATAAAGCGGATGTTACTTCATATAAAAAAAAACAAAATGTTTCATTGACTTATGAAATAAAAGAAGATAATTATAGATCAATTGTTCGAGTTGATACATTGTTCGACAACGAATAACAACATCGTCATTTTTTTGTTTTGTTTTTTTTTTTGGGGGGGGGGGGGGTAAAATTCATTATAATGATCAAGATCAATCAAGGTTCTTAAAAATACAACTCATTTTGATTGTGAATTTTGTGTGAGTAAAATTTACGGTAACAAAAATTTACCTCATTAGTTACTATTTAAAAAGATCATGTGTTTACCCAGTTAAACGGTCGTACAATACATAGAACTGTCACAATACAACTTTAACCTATTGGAAAAAGTTGTATATATCGTAACCTTTCACAATATTTTTCTTCTGGACGATCTAAGCTGTCATGGATTCAAACAAATTGGACCAAACCTCTGTTTTTCATTAAATGAGATTTTGTTAGGTCACCTCCATTCATTGACGCAGCCAGACATTTTTCTCAGTAATGAGGTCTTGACCCCCCCCCCCCCCCCCCCCCCTTTTCAAGATATGCGCATTCACATACATCTTGGCTATTTATTAGCTTACGACTTATTTTAGATTAGATTTAGGTTTTCTTTATTATAATCAGACGTTATTTCATAAAGTTTGTATTATGATATTCATTATATGTAACAAAGTTGTTTTACCTTTTATTCTGCACACAGTTGGTGATAAAACCTCTTATTGCTTGGCCGTGTGTATATACTAACTTTATGATTTTCTATTCCTTTCTGAGAAAGGTTTAAAGGAGTTACAATAAGAAACGCAGTGTGTTGCGTATAGGAAAAATTGAAATATTTCTTTCAATAAAAAATGAAGAAAATATTTCTTCTTTACACAGGTTGAGACCACTATATTTTGTGACGTCGGCATAAATTTGCATACTAAATTAACCATCTGTTTACTTTTATCGACAAACCAATCAGGTGAATGAGTTGCAAGGCATTGTGGGCTACTACAAGTTTCAGTGTATACAAAGCGTATTGAAACTATATATCAAATTGAATAGTCCTTTGGAAACTCATTTTGAATGATTTTTCAGAATTTATGAAATGAATATGGGCAATTATGTCTGAACCTAAATTTCTATGTTCTTATTTAAAAGATATTGCATATTAGGACTTACATTAACCTATATAAATACCCCATTGTCAATGTTCAAAAGAGAGGTACGTCCTATTGAATTAGAAGCAGTGAGTATCGTTTTTTCACGTGATACCCCATATTTGGCACTGCACGAAAAGTCGCGTTTAATTTCACCTTAAATGCAATTTAACCGTTACGATTATTTAAAATTTAAGTATGTAGTATTACATATTGTGTGTCCGAAAACGTTTAAAAATAATTAGCATTTAATATGAGTTTACTGGATTCCGTAAAAGAACAAATTTAATAATGTCGGAAAAATTGTAAACTTACTCATACGTACAGATTTAAGTGTTCCGTAAACTAACATTATACCTCTTGTATATAAAACATATAATTTTCATTAAACATGCTAAAAAAATTAAGTTTAATGGATATATTAAATTTGTTTGGTTAATAAAATTTAATGTTGAATTTTAATTCATTATTTGTTCTCGTTTAATTTACATTTTACATTATAAACTGTCAAAAATTAAATTATATACGGATATCTTAAACTTCCTAAAACATTCAAATAAACGCTTTTATCAACTTACATTATACCTCTTGTTTATGCGACGATAATGTTTTGATTAAACCTGCCAATATAAACTGGAATTGTATATATTTTACGTCATTATTATTTTCGTTTAATTAAATAATTAAACCACCGCATACATCTTTATATAACTTCAAACATCCAGTTGTTTTCTTTGAAATTGTTTTTGCTATCATTTTTGAAAATTAAAATCACACACAAGTCCACTTAAGATTCGATTTTATTGCATGTTAAAGTCTCAATGATACATGTATTCTTACAGAGCAAAACATTTGAAAGTTTTAAGCATAAAAGTCACAATTTAGAAAATTACAATACGTACGTCATGATCAGATACATATGGAATGGATGCCATTACAATTTCTGATATAGTTCTTAAAAAATACTTAGGTGAAATGTCCAAATTTGGAATTATGAAATGCACATTTGACTTAAGCAAATGCAGGCTAATACACATTAAATGGAAATAATGGAATCTATATGGACTAGTAGGAAAAAAACACACAACTGAAACAGACCCATAAAAATTGCTGCATGGTCTGCAAATAACAAATTCTAGCTTAACTTGCGTATTTTCATATACAACATAAATTACAACACAAAGTCAGTTTTTCTATATAATGCATGTAGATAAAGAAAAGCAATTGTTGAAAGTTGACAATACTGAAGTAATCAATTTTTTTTTACTTATTTACTGGTCACTAAAATACATACACACGCACACACAAATTCTCTTTCCTAGTACATGTATTTTGAAAATAGCATGTATTCATAGAAACATACATACTACATACATACTCTATAGTTCATAACTGCAAATAGATAAGAGTTTCCATGAAAACCACTTCAGAGAAGATATATATTAACAATCATATTATATGTAATAGCATTGAAAAAACCCTATATATTTATATACCGGTATATGATGCATACAAATACCAAATTATCCTAAATTGAATGAACAAATTGTTCAATAATAGGATGTACATGTGCATCTCTAATTTTAAACACTTCATGTGATTTTAAAAATAATTCCTTAGGTTTTACATTATAATATTGAAAATTTATTATACAGAAAAGAAAAATACATATTCTAATGACCAGACTATTCAGTTAACATTTTGGAACGTATATAAAGTAATTTTAATTTACACAAACTTCCAATGCAAACAATAATTGATTATCAAAATTTGGCAAAATGGTAAATTTAAATCATGGAAATTCAATAAAATTCTTCTAGTCTATCCTAATAAGGTCTGGAATAAGATCAAGCATATGCATGTACAAAATTTAAAAAAGTTATGACACTATAAAAATTCAACTCAATCTTACTTATCATAAAAAGAAAACAGTTTCCCCAATATTTTACTCAGAAATGTCTTATCAAGTATTGTTTATTTCTTGCATCTGTAAGAAACTGACAGGGAAGCCTCACTCGCCCACAAGCAAGAGCAAAAGGATCGGTCAGAGACACCACCTTTCTCTTACTTGGGTATCAAGATCTGCAACTTACTGCCAGCAAAGCCCTTTCAAAATACTCTTTCATTGTCTCCTGCTTAAAATTCACTTTCAATAAAAATTCTTCTAGTCTATCCTATTAAGGTCTGAAATAAGACCTGGCATATGCATGTACAGAATGTAAAATATAGTTATGACACTATAAATATTCAACTCAATCTTACTTATCATAAAAAGAAAACAGTTCCCCATTATTTTACACAGAAATGTCTTATCAAGTCTTGTTTGTTTATTCCTTGCATCTGTAAGAAACTGACAGGGAAGCCTCACTCGCCCACAAGCAAGAGCAAAAGGATCGGTCAGAGACACCACCTTTCTCTTACTTAGGTATCAAGATCTGCAACTTACTGCCAGCAAAGCCCTTTCAAAATACTCTTGCATTGTCTCCTGTATATTTTAAACAACAAATTTTGTTCACTATAGAGTTAATTAAGCTAATAAATTATATAAGTGAAACTTGTACAAATATGTAGACTAAAATAACTTGAGATAAAAATTGTATTTTTTCCGTAAATTTTCTAGTCTACGTCCAAGTTTCAGGAACAAGCTCTGAAAGATATACATACAAAAAGTCCTGTATAACTGCCTAGATGTCCATAAAAACTACTCTTTACTCAATAAATTATCAAAAATCTAGTCTTTAACTCTTTACTTAGAACAAAAGAAACAAATTATGATAAAATATTCATTAAAATAACCACTTTATATCACTCATATATGTGTTTAGTTTATAATTTGATATATGATTTTAAACTTATACAAGCCTTTGACAGGGAAGCCTCACTCGCCCACAAGCAAGAGCAAAAGGATCGGTCAGAGACGCCACCTTTCTCTTACTTGGGTATCAAGATCTGCAACTAACTGCCAACAGAGCTCCCTTTAAAAATAAATAACTTCCTATTGTCTTCAGTTCTATTATGCTATAGAGATGTATGCACTAATTACTGGAAATAAACTTAAACATATTTGTAAATAAATTGAGATAAAAAAAGTATGACTTGGTTACATGCCAACATGACAAAAATTGAAAATCATAATGGCCAAATTTAATCTGTAATTGATCAGCATAAAAAAAAATTCAACAATAAAAAAAATACACAATGAATATTCTTTTATATAACAGTATGAGTTGAACAAGTAATATCAGATCCTGTATTTAAAAAAATACCCAGCATATTTTTAGGTTCATCATACTACAACAATACATCAAGCTATTTTGCAATGATTTTATAGTCATATCACATATTGAGCTTTGCAGTTCTCAAGAAGTGTTAAACAACTCTTTATACATGGATAATAAACCTACATCAAAATATGAACCTCTAGCGAGGAACAAAAATTGTCCATGGGACGGAGTTAACAATTTTATACAATCAACAATGTATATGTCAAAATGCTTGCATATCAGTAAAACCATATAATAACTTTCAGCTTAGGTGAGCTAATTATACATGACAGTTGCAACTCTTTTAAAAATCTCAAATGGCCCATTTCTGTTCATTTGATATATTTTCTGGTTTGTCTCTAGATGATTCATTGTTGGTCCTTATACGTCTTATACTTTGCCTTTTTGAACATTTGGATTTCAGAGCAGAACTTTTGGTGTCCAATTAAACATTCGTCAGAGCGCCACTTTAGAGGTGTGATTTCATATATTGTGTCATCTTCCCAATCATTTTCATATTCTGATGACATCATCAAGTACTCGACAAGAAATACAGGTTCTACTTGTTTCTTTTTCTCCTCATCCCAGGAGGTCTTTTGTTTAAATACAGCCTGACAGCCTGTCTATAGTATAACTTCCGTTTTCTACAACATATATACACACATAAATACACATGTTTATACACACATATTGTCTTTAAAAAGCCAACATTGTAAAATGTTCAGGCTTTCCTTTTAAATTCCTCAGACAATTTATTTAAGCATTAAATCATTGTTTTTTGAAAGAGGAGTAACAGGCGTTTGTGCATCATGAAAATTTGTCTGCACACACTATTGCAGTTATGAGACTATATATTTCAAAAAACAAGAGATATTTGTGAAACACAATTGTCCCCTTCTTCCTTGGAGAAATGAACGAAAAAGCAAATAATTGGGATTTTCCCATATCCAAGGGGCATAACTCTGTCAAAAATTGCTCAATTAGACTCTAAATCAAACTTGACCAAAATATTATTATGATGAATCTGTGTGCAGGGGTGTGCAATTACCATCGCCCGACGCCCGGGGCTATCGATTTTAGAGGTCGGGCTAGCAAAAACATTAACTGTGGTAGCCCGTCGGGCTAGTAAATCATAACCAGAGTTGGCAAAATATGCCGGTAAATTTGCAGTGTCCTAGTAGGAAAAGTGTATCGTCATTGTTATCACAGAGGCATAATATCTGCTCCTTTTAAGTCATGATAGCCTAAAAATTTCTTAAGCATTTTTTCTATTGCTACATTCTTCTGAGAAAAAACACTCGGCTGTAAGTTTCACACTTTGAAGTTTTACTGACAGTGTTGACCTGACCAGTGGCTAGACGAGATAGTCACGCCTCACTGCACATAGCTTCCGCAGTTACCTGTGCGGCTGTTTCAAGTGACATCACTGTAAAATGATTCCTTTTTCTGTAATATGTATTCATTGGCTTTTTTGAATATAATTTTTTTACAGAGAGAGAGAGAGAGAGAGAGAGAGAGAGAGAGAGAGAGAGATGCATTACAGAGATATTATAAATTTCTGCACTAACTATTCTCATGAACACATTTTAAAGTGACCTGCTTGGTGAATTAAAAAAAATTCATATTTTGCATATTATTATTTGTGCATTTTCCATTATTTTTAATTAAAATTTACCATTACGTAATTAATTGCATAGTTGTATTTTGTAAATGGAAATTAAACAGGATAAAATGCATGCACACATAGATAGTTGCAGTGATTTTATAGAGTCTGTTCACATTCACAATGTTATGTTTGGGTTTTATTATATAAACGGTACCCAAACCAATTTTGTAACTAAAATGTGAGAGATCAATGAAGTTGAATATTTTTGAACTAGTCTACCACAGAAAACATGCAAGTAATAAATATTTCGTATATTAATAATTATATACTAACTAGTGTCATACAGGGTTTTTTTTTAATAAAATGAAATGTCGACATGTCCGAAATAGTCTGGCTAGTAACTTTGAATCTTGGGCTAGTAACTTTGGTACTCCCACTAGCCCCTGGACTAGTGGCCAAATTTTGTAATTGCACACCCCTGTGTGTGTCAAATTTCATATCAATAGGAGCAACCTCTGCGTTAAAGGAAATTGTTGGTGGACCGGCCGATCAACAACAGCAATGTAGTATTCCCTCCCTTGTCTGAAGGGGGCATAATAACAAGTATTTACATTTCTGTTAATTCTTGCCTTATCTGCAAATGCGATTTATACATCAAAACTCTTTATTATTCTTAAAAGATAAGTTAAATCAATAGAACAGTCACTGTATATAATACAGCATAAATTAGAACTTCAATACAAGTTCATGATTTTGGCAGTTGTAAACAGGGACATTTGAACATATGTATGGTCTAGACTCTCAAAACATGCAGTGCATATAATTGGGCATACCCTTGTTTCCTTTGATACAGATCCATTCCTTTCTTGAAAGAATCTACTCTCTCCTTCCTTTATCTTGCATAGACAGGAAATATCTGTTTATTGCATCTAAAATATAACATTGCAACAAAAATTAGAATATTATTTGTAAAGTTTTATTTAATTACAAGAGCGCGGGATCTGACAAACACAGGGTTCGACACTAACTGTTTGATGCATTAGTCCAGCTGGACTAGTGCCTGTTCATTTTAACTAGTCCGCAGGCAATTTTATGTGCCCGTCAGAAATAAATTAAAAAGCATTACCGTATTTGCCTTATATATAGTATGGAGTTTTTAAATAGCATTTGTAAGAAAGGGGTGCATAATATACACTATAATGTTTTTCTTACAGGTGTTGCACATGTTTAGTTGTATTGTGCTATGCAGTACATAGCAATGAGCTGCGTATTCACTATCTCTGTGTACTAGGTGTATGCCGCCATTACAGATGTTATAAATAGATCTATGCATATTAGATCCAGGCTGCATGAGCTACCTTGTTCTTTTCATTGTCTAAGTTCTTTAAAAATCTGTTTAAAATAATAAGCAATTTATCACAAATTATTTAACGTAAAACAATTCATTTAAATTAAACAACTCACAGGAGATTCGTTTCACCTATATTTTTTAAAAACACATAAGCGTCCCTTTCGAAGCTGTTGTTGTGAACACGTGTGCTTGTAACCTATTAATTTTCTCGGACATCCCCTTATGGCAAAGAAATAATCAAGTCACCCATAATATCCTGCATACCTCTGTTGTTTTGCTCGGTAACTCTATAATCACTGCAGTGTATCATATGCTAGATAATAAAAATACAGTCAGGGTTTTCCATTAAAATGTCGACAATCACACATCGTTAATTTACACATTTTTTAAGCAAAACTTTTTATTAGTTTGACCGGACTGACTAGACAGAAATTTTGTTAATCCGTAAGAAAATCTATTAGTCTGTGACTAACGGACTAAGGTTAGTGTCGAACCCTGCAAACAAAATTTTTTATTGGTGTGGTCTAAGTTATTAATTCTTTAAAAAGTTTTACTTCAATATTTGGTTTCCATCATCAGATTTCATTTTTCACTACAATCCTAGGGAAATTCCATGGGAGTATCCATCATGCACAGCAATCTGAAAGTATGCATTCACAAAATATCATACCAAGGCCATACAATTATATAGTTGCTGATATTGAGATAACTCCTCTCAATACGCTCCACATGTACATTACAGTATAAGCCTGTATAATACAATTAACAAAAATTTTGGATGTGTACAAATGATTGAATATATATTAATATACAAGCCAGACACAACATTTATGCTTATCAAATATATGTATGTTATGTCTCAGCAATATTACATTCAAACATGCAAAGAAAAAAAATCAGTAAGGTATACAGAACATCATGAGTTTTAGGTGTGGAAATCAGGTGTACAACAAAAATGAAAGGCTTGATCACCCAATTCTTTTATTTATTTTAGCCAAAGCTTTGTAAAATGTTGTGTTCAGATGAAGCCTACTGTTTTAATTCCTGTTTTTTGTCAGAGAATGTAACACATAATCCTCTAATTCTTAGCCCCCCACCCCCACCCAAACAAGATTCCAGCAAAACCTAATTCAAAAAACATTTAAACAAAAAGCTACAATAGATTAATCACTGAAAAAAAAATTCTGCAGCTTCAATTCAGTCATGAATTTTTTCAGGGCTGGGACGATACTTTACTTAGCAGATTTGGTACAAATCACGATACATGAGATGCGATATGATACATATCACGATACATTGCAACTTAATGAAAACATGAATAAGGGCTTAAAATTTATTGAATCAGTCTATGTATTACCACATGTCCAAAGTGATTTCATTATATTTAAAATGAACGTTGAACAATTTACAAATTACTTTCGTCTTGTATTCACTACTTTTCATAAACAAGTAATCCGAAAGTTTTCCACACTCCAGATTTAGCTTGAATCGATTTGACAACTTTATGAGGTTTTCTGCCATCTTTGTACTTTCATATTAGGCGTGCGGACTTAAAATAGCTGGTATATGAAGCTCGGATATTTTATGAAAATATAAAAAAAGTTCACTACGGTATCGTTGTATTAATGGTAAATGTAGTGATCCAAATATTGTCAAAGTATATACTGTGATGCACTGGTGTATTGTCCCATCCCTATATTTTTTTGCGGTTATATGTTAAATATAGCAAATCAGACCAATATTTTATTGACATCAAATATACTTACATGTACTTGGCTGGGTACACATATTTTAACTTTCTTATTTCCTTTCTTTTGCGATGGATTACTTTCAGAGAGTATTTAGCGATGATTTCCTTCTGCCCCTCCAAGATTTTTTCCTGCTGAAACTCAATCTTTCTCAACTTGAAAAGTGGCCACGATGCTGGTCCTATTCATCAAAATAGTGAAAATAAATCAAAATACAGGCATTGAAGAGTTATTCTAGGCCTCTAACGGGAATCAAGTCAAGTCGTACCCAAACCGACTCGTATACCCAAGCCGACTCTTAATCAATAGGTCACAGATTGTGACTATAATGGGTAGCAATTCTTGGTTAATAGCTACACTCTGTCCCGAGTTTTTTCTTCGTTCACTTTTTCTTGATATTTTGATAATCATAAATACCTATGTGCTCAAATTATGTTCATCCTCAAAATAGATATGAAATATCTTCAGATTATCTGTTTTGAAACACCCCTTTGGCTTTTGCCCCTTCAGATCTCAATATACAACTCAAAATAGTCTATGGGGATTTTTCATTGCACCAGCCATGAAATAGCCTGGATAACGAAAATTTGTGCAAGGTATATATTCCAAGTGATTTCCAGATGGTGAAAAGATGTAGACATTTCCTATTATAAATTTCCGCAAGAAATTTATTTACCTTCCTGTGAACTTTTATGAGTGAAAAATTATGTGTCATTGAATGGAGATATCTTGGATATATTTTCCATTTCATCGATTTCAACTGTACTTCTATTTGAGTGTAGGTGTATTTTTATAAAAAATCATCAAAAAGTGATGGAAGCAATAACTTGGGACAAATTATAATCAACATTGATTAAATTTGAAACTTGTGTGTTTAATCATTGCTCCCCCCCCCCTCCATTCTCGGGTTATTTTTTTATCATTTATTTTTAACTATATGTTGATTTATACTACATTTAAAAAACACAATTAACGCAAAAGCTATGTAGAAATAAAATATATACCCCTGGTATAAAAAGCAAAGAATTTGCAATGTCAGCAGACACCATCTTGTAAAATTTGACACCTCGCTAGGAAATCCTTAAATTATTTATACTTGTTTCTATTATATCACTGGTTCTATGGTATCGCGGTATTTCTGTTTACTTATAGTAGCACGCACTGAAATTGACATTTTATGTCGGAATATTTTTAGACATTGAAAACAGACACGTTAAACATTACTGAGGTATATAAACTCACAAAACATTAGTTTCTGGAAATATTTTCGTATTGATAGATTTTTTAATAAAATAATATAACTACCGCGATATCATAGGACGGGCTCATAACTGAAAAAGTACTGACCGGCCGGAAATGATGGTCTCTTTAATTTCATAAGGTGTCAAATGGTGAAAAAATAACTTGTCAATGTGGGGGGGGGGGGGGGGGGGGGGAGGGGTGAATATGGGGGTTGGGGGTCCCGTCCCCAAGCATCTGTGAGTACAAATACTTATACCAGTAGATAATATGGTAATTTGATAATATGACATACCCGACAATATTTATTGAAATGAATATCAATATTAAAAAGTTATGACTGTGGGCATAATCATGTAATTTGAAGTTATTTTTCACTCGGACTATCCGACTATTTGATTACAAATCAGTTTGGTTACGAGTTGACTGTACTTCTTACAAGGGAAATAATCATGTTCACAAGGGGAAGTAACTATAAAATTACAAGAGCATGTGTTAATGGGACGCTTGTTTATCGATACCGTAATCACCACCATACCTATTAAACAACTGGTACCACTGGCCGGCGAACCTATCTCCAAGGTGCTGCTACATGTAAGAACAGAAGTTGAGGCAAAGGACTGACGTTGTGGGACTGTTTCGCCATCTTGTTTCTCACGAGCGCTCTACCTGCTTGACATGGTGGTGACTTTTTCTTCCCTTTCGGCACTTGACAATAGTCTTGACAATGGATGTTTTCCTAAAGATTTCGTCGTTGTACGAATCTGATGATTCATCAGTCCAAGAGCACTAAATTCTGATAGATCTACTTCGCTACTTAAATCGAATCCGACATGTTATCTCCATCGCAGCTTGGCGGGTTCAGAATTCTCTCGATTTTTGATTGGCTTAATTTGATTCGCATGCGCGTAGAGGTTAAACAAACTCTCTCTCTCTCTCTCTCTCTCTCTCTCTCTCTCTCTCTCTCTCTCTCTCTCTCTCTCTCTCTCTCTCTCTCTCTCTCTCTCTCTCTCTCTCTCTCTCTCATCCTGAATCAATTGTTATAGTGAAATATTTTTTATTTGCTTTGTGAGTTTTTTTTTTTTACTACAAATCAAATATTTCCTTGAAGTGATTAATTTAGTGGGGTTTTTTTTTCGTCCCAAACCCCTTCCACGTACATGTAAGTTCAGAGCTGCAGCATATAATAATATTGGATGCTTTATGATATTTTGTCTGTTTGTATCAGTGTATAAACAATATTTTATTCTAAATGAAAGATGTATTAATGGCACATTAATTATCACGTATATTTAATGCAAATCAAACTTAGTTAAACTTCAAGTATAAGCAAATTTACATATAAAGATCAAACTAAAATTATCATAGTTATATATTTTTTCTATTAAACTTTATTATTCTTTTTTGTATATTGTATCTAATCTACTTATACGTGTCTGAAAAAATAATCATTAGGATGTTTTGTGTTTACCGTCTCGAACCCCTCCCATGATTAAATCAGAACATAATGATCAGCTAGTTTGATACATATAGACGATTTTGTGTATTTGCAATAATGAGTACGTAAACAACATTTTATTTTGTATAAAATAACATATTATTGACACATCAATTATCATATATATTTCCTGAATACCAGAAACATTATTAAACTTTATGTATAAATGTATTTACGTATGAATGTCAATTTTCTTAAACGAAACGTATAATTTTTTCTATTAAACTACATTATTCTTGTTGTATATCGCATTAAATCTAATTATACTTTATTATAAAATCCAATCAAGTAAATGACATTATATTTTGCATATAATATAACGTTATACACAAATTATATTAAAAACAAGAAATATAATTTGGTAAACGAATCTATAAAATTATATTAAACGCGACTTTTCGTGCAGTGTGGGACAAGATTAATAGAATGCGCGTTGATATTTTCTTCAGGGACATTCATCAGAATGCTTAACGGACAAAATACTATATGCTGCATAGCTTGAACTTCTGCGTTTGTATATTTGTGCATTCTACTACCGTGACTATTCACGTATGTTAAAAATGTACAGTTACCTGTATTCATTTCTAGTGCACAATAATAAAGCCACCAATACACAATTGTGCAGGTTTTTCTTATCAAAATCTGTTTGTACTTGTTTGCATATGTTTGTCAGTCGTTTGATACAGATCATTTTTGAAGCAACAATTGATCAAGTAAAACAACAGTATTTTTCAATGTCAGCATGGAATAAAGTTCATGGTACGTAATCATTCCTTTTTTACTTTCTAATGTAAAAATCAAGGTGTACAAACATTCCGGAAAGAAATTAAATATTGTGAATAAAACAGACAAAAACCACGTGCGTTTGTTGAATCGTAAACACGTTTTAGACCGTCATGCATTGCAACTCATTCATTGGATTGGAGAATCTGTTTGACGAAAATACGGTCACGTGTTAAATAATACAATCCATATAAGGTAGTGTACCCGACCTGTTACAGTTGATAGAAAAATGGGTTGCTTTTCTATTTTTTTTTAATTTCTTATAACACAAAAGACAAAAAAATCAAATTATAGCCTCTTTAATGTTTTTTCCTGGATTTCAACCCTCAAAATGTATCATACATTTTTAAAATATCATATACACAGAATTCTGATAAATATATTTCCAAAAAAAAAATTTCATCAAAGTTATTGACATTTCAAAGGCAAATATAATCGATTACTAACAAACAAACGGACGATTAAACAAAACAAAACTCCTCAAAGAAACCATTGGATTAAAGGTATTGCTTCAAATGATGTTCTTTTAATGTGAAAATATATCTGACATATTCGAACATTTCAATAACCCTTCTCATTTTCATCATAAAGCTTATGTTATCTTTAAATGTTAAGAAACCCTTGCAGACCCCCCCCCCCCCCGACCCCCCCAAAAAAAAAACAAAAAAAACAAAACAAAAAAAAAAAAAAACAAAACAAAAACAACCCCCCCCCCAAAAAAAATACATAAACAAAAACAAAATACAATCACAACCCAAAACTATCAAAATGGACTCTATGTTAAATAATGCCAAAATTAGCCAGAAATGCAAAGATTTCAGATTAAGAGAGGGTCCGGGGGATTATTGAAATTAATCACACTTTGTAAATTATTAACAGGCTTAGAAATAAGTATTTTTTTTATTTTAGACGGCATATTATAAAAATTACTATGATAATCCCTCTTTGAAAGATGAAAGTAATATGGAAGGGGCAGAGGTAATGTAGTTTTATGACTTTAGTAAATATAATTATGTGAAGTTAAGGTCTTTCTCTAATCTAAAAGAAATCAATTAACTGTATTACATACTAGTATAAGTATAATAGTTGGGTGATCTTTTAAGATAAGTTTCAGTTTCGTAATTCTATAATGTAATTTAAAGAAATTTGAATATTGCAACCCCCCCCCCGCCCCCCTCCCCCCGCCCCGCTCCCAAATCAACGCATGTCGAATGAGTCCCGTAATGAGTACAAAACAGTTTTTGCTCCATAGGCCCAAAGACCAAAAGGGACTGAGGCTATGGCCGTTGAAAAAAAAGACAACCCATTCATACTATCCTACGCAAGTAGGTAAAAAAGAAACAATTTAAGTTTGTAAGACAAGCATAAATTTGGAACTCTCAATGAAAAATTATTTTAAAAAAAAACCGAGTGTAGCAACCAAGAAAAAGCTGTAGAGAACATTGGGTGGCTAATTACACCAAGAGGCTTGATTAGATAAAGGCAGTTAATTGACATAACTGAGGTGAATTAATCGATTCTTATAAATCATAGCTACATTTCATACGTCTTTTGAATTAATTATGAGAATGCCTTAAACCAAGTTTAGGCGAAAGTATGTAGTCAATTAAATAAACTGTTAATGCTATTTTTTTAAAGAGTTATACGCCCTTCAAAAGAAATTTATGCGATTAATTTTTACAAAGTGTTACATTTTGTAAATATGAAAAATGTCATTGAATGATGAATGCATTATGGTACTAGAATCTTTAAGCATCACATTCCAATCCAGTGAGGCAAAAAATAGTCAGAATAATCAGCACTAAATGTCTTTCGAAGTTTCCCGCCTTCCTTGGCGGGCCATTTGTAATATATGACGGTTCCATTGTTTAGCCAGCTAGACCACCAACTGAACGTGCCCACTGTTTGAATAACGTGATCAGAAAACGCAAGAAGAGCCATGTCTACTTCCGGTGAATTCCCGACAATGAATTCTACTTTGATGTTTTTGGGCATGTATTGTTTTGACCATTCTAAATCCAATGTACAAACAGTAAAAACTGTATTCGAGTAGTTTTGGAAAAACGTGACTGCACGTGAAAGATATTCAGGCGTAGCTACGTCATAGCCAAGAGGGTCCGTTAACATATCCCCTCGACGTATGTGCACACCTATAAAAGTGACGTCACTTCGTGACGTAAAGTTGAATTTTTTCAAAATGCCCTCTTGAATTGAAACTACTTTATCTCGAATGTGTTTTCTGAACGTTAATTGTTCACGCAATTCCCGATATGAGTCGTTGAAATATTTCCAAGATTGCAAACCCCATCCAATCCAAAGGTTGGAATTTACCGTGAAGTTTTCCAATCGAGGATCATATCGACTACACCATCTCTCAAACCGCTTGGGGACTGTTTTACATTCCTTCAAATCTGGCAGTAACAAAAGCCGGCTGTCATTTTTCAGCTCAAAAATAGAATCAACAAGACCCTTCTGTCGAATGACGGACAGCATATCCTTTTTAGCCGCGATGCCGTATCCTGAGGCAAACTCGAATAAATGATTGCCCAATCTCCCCATGGTACCAGTGCACAATAAAAATTTGGATTTCGTTGTCGTCGAAGAAGTTGGAAGTTCCACGGTTTTCATGGTAACGCTTTCCAATGCATTTGATGTTGATTGTTCGTAAGTTGAATTTCTTCCCATCGATGTCTGATTTAGATTATTATTTTCTTCGACAATGAAGCGGTGGTAAGACATGGACTCTATTCTTTTCGCTGACGTTGAATTGATTACAAAGATTTTACTAATCATGTCAGTGTTGATAGCACTCGGGCTAAAGCCTTGGGAAAACATTTTGTTCAACAATGAGAACCTCTGGGCAACGTGATTACAGTATAGTATTCCACAGACGACGAATATGTAGACAAACAATAGGACACCTGTAACATATAAAACATTCATCAAAAGGTTAAATATAAAAACCCTTGTCTTCTTTTTTTTTTATTTTTTGAAACATTTCTTTAAATATTTTTAACTCACACTTTAAAAAAAAATCAAAAACTCATATTCCTTTGAACTTCTGAATAAATAGCAAAAATGTCAAACAAGCAAATAATGAAAGAAGACACGTACTTATATACAATGTAGGTACGGTGTATCTCGTAATTCAAATCAAATAATTCTGAAAAGATGGGGTGAAAAACATCAGTTAAGAGGGCTCGATGGTCGTGACCATTTTAAGACTGTATTGATCTCTTTTAGAAGAAGAGCTCTATAAAAAATATAGGAAAGTACCTCAAATTTAAAAGGTAAAATATATGTATATTTTCTTTACTAAATAGAATCATTTAACAAGGCCTTGGACTTTCAGTAGGATGTAACTATCAAAACAAGTTAAAATGACGCTGGTTTGAGGCGAAATGCACACCGATTGCGTAATCTTTGCTCAAAAGCCAGACAAATCTTGTTGATTTCAAAGAGCCATGACTGAGTGGCCTGGCCAGCAATGAAATAGACAACTACCCAAAGTCCAAGCTCTTGTTAAAAATGGTTCTAATAGTATACAGCTACACAAATCGTATCTTAAAATTTTATGTAAATCTGATGGTTAATATACTGACCACCGAGCCTCCTTTTTTAAAAAGCTTACCCTTTATATATACTCCATACATGTCTCCGCTACTAGTGTCAGGATATAGCTACCCTTTGTTTTTGAGTCTATAGGCGCAATCACACACGCATAAATAAACGAGCAGACCATATTGACTGCATCTATCGGCCATCTGTACAAGCTTCTGGAAAATAAATATAATTGATATTCATACGTATACGTTACCTTTTTTGTAATGATATATCAATGCGATCAGCGAAGATGCGTTTGATACACCGTTGGGATCTCCCATTGAGAGAATGTCCATAGCAGCTTGCTGTTGATGTTAATATTGAATATTTAAAAATAATTTGCATGCCAAGGTATTTCGCATAAATCATAATAATAACTTTACAAAGATATATAGGGGATGGTATAAAGTCCACGTGTACTTGTTTTCCGTTATTAATTATAAAAATGACTCTTTCTTGAATATTTTTATTCATTGATAATGACTTCCAATTTTTGACAATACATAAACTGTCATGCAATGTTATTCCCGTAATAATATTTTTGGAAGAAGAAAATATTCTCATATTAATAGTAAATTCAAAATTTACACAATATAACAGAATGATCATAATTGAATAAAGGGTTTATTTACAAGATGTCCAGTCTAATTTTTTTGTTTGTTTGTTTGATTGGTTTTTTTTAAAGAAACCCGAGATATTTTACACAACCCCTGTCTATGGTTCCACGGCCTCATACGTGATCCAGGGTACGAGAGGATTAGTAAGTTAGTAAGTAAGCAAGTAAGTGAGTGGGTAAATACGTAAGTAAGTAAGTGAGTAAGTGAGTGAGTAAGTAAGTAAGTAAGTGAGTGAGTGAGTGAGTAAGTAAGTAAGTAAGTAAAAAAGTAAATAAGTAAGTAAGTAAGTAAGTAAGTGAGTAAGTAAGTAAGTGAGTAAGTAAGTGAGTAAGTAAGTAAGTGAGTGAGTGAGTAAGTAAGTAAGTAAGTAAAAAAGTAAATAAGTGAGTAAGTAAGTAAGTAAGTAAGTAAGTAAGTAAGTGAGTAAGTAAGTAACTGAGTGAGTAAGTAAGTAAGTAAGTAAGTGAGTGAGTGAGTGAGTGAGTGAGTAAGTAAGTAAGTAAGTAAGTGAGTGAGTAAGTAAGTAAGTAAGTAAGTAAAAAAGTAAATAAGTGAGTAAGTAAGTAAGTAAGTGAGTAAGTAAGTAAGTGAGTAAGTAAGTAAGTAAGTGAGTAAGTAAGTAAGTGAGTGAGTGAGTGAGTGAGTAAGTAAGTAAGTAAGTAAGTAAGTGAGTGAGTGAGTAAGTAAGTGAGTAAGTGAGTGAGTGAGTAAGTAAGTGAGTAAGTAAGTAAGTAAGTAAGTGAGTAAGTAAGTAAAAAAGTGTCTATTGTTCCTTGTAGATAAAGCGGACGGCTAGATTGTTTGTTATAATGATAAAATTATATAATTAGGGGTCATCATCCTGACCACTAAATGCAACATTATATACATTAGTGGACAGTGTATGATTAAAGGTTGCTACATTGCTTTCATTTCCTCAATAAATATATGACTAATCCTATACAAAATAAAATCCCCAGAAAAGATATGGTTTGATTTCCTTTCTACTATAATACATTCGGGGTTTTCTTTTTTCGAAAGAGAACTTTTATAGCGAGATTTAATGATGAAATAGTCAAAAGAAGCCGAAAAAAAGAAGAAGAAAAAAGCTGTTAAACAGTAACTTTGAGCAAGTTAATTAAAATTCAGAGAAAGTGATTCAAAACATAACTGGTCCATACATCGTACATGGAAGTGCTTGTTGAAGAAGTGTGGTGAGAGTTTTGTATTTAAATTTTTCCTTCACTATTATCAAGCAAATTCATGTTATTAAAATTAAATGTAGAATCAAGACTTTAGTTTAAAACTGGCAAACAAAATGAGGCAACTACCCCCACCCCACCCCCATATTCGTACGTGGAATTTTTTTTTTCAAATCATATCTTTTTGTAAAGATTTTTTTTTTCAATGGGAACTGTTCAAAATCCATTTACATTATTTTACAACCGATAAACGTGCCGTTATTTTTAACAATGAAAATGAAGTGGATACCAGAACCTATCCTCATGTTATTGGAGCAACTTAAATTATCATCGATTGACTTTCAAGTACAACTGTTGTTCAAAATCTTTGAGCAGACAATCTTGATAAAACTACAGATCACACGTAAGCGCACATCGCACAGCTGTCTGTAGGCTTATAATATATAAACAGTATAGACGTAAGATCTGTATCTGGTGGCCGATCGAAGCGTGTCTGTACCTAATGTAATTATACGGACCAATCTGATTGGCTGATTAAATCAGTTTGATTGACTGGTCGAAAAACAAAACAAAAAATATTTGTTTATTATAATAAGAGTTTCTTTTGTCATATATCTGCCCCTACTTCGGTTTCAAACATCTTCCCAAGTCAAGGGGTTTCTGATCAAGCGGTGCGGATCAGAAACCGGCCCTTGACATGAGAAGATGGATTTCAAAATAAAGAAAAGACAAAGTGAGGTACTTGGCTAGCGAAGGTGCATGCGCTGTTACAAGGCACTTTGAGAGAAGTGTAATTAGTTACATGTAGATTCCTCGATCCCGGCGCCCTTCAGACCTGTACATGTCCATGCTGCCACATTTGACAGGATTTTTGTTATTTTCTCTGTTTGTTCTAAATACTTTTGAAAATAATTGATTGCGCAAGTTTCTCAAATGCGTTGCCAAAATGCGCGGTTTCATATAGGGATGGGGGGGGGGGGGGTCCAAGTGATTGCCCGGAGGGTGGGTGGGTGGGGTATGGATATATTTATGTTTGCAAGGGGTTACACGCCTATTAGTAATTTTGGTAACTTTAATATGTAAGTTTAAGATTTCCCCGGTCCCCTTTAGGTCTGCGCATGACGATGCTGACTTACAAATTTACTGAATTTTTGACGTGTTCTCAGTATTTTCTACTTGATCGATTTTCCGGAGATGAAAAGTTTCGCTTTTGTACAATGAATAAGTGTGCGAATATCAATTTTCACTTCCTCAACGATTATTTGTTACGCAGCTTTATAAAAAAAAACTGACATAGAAAGAGGGACCCACTGAAGAATATCATAGGAAGTGACATTGTATCCCCTTAACTGCATATTCTTAATCTAGTGTTGATAAAAGGTTTTATCCGAAAAAAATTAAACTTTATCTAACTTGTAAAATCCTTCTATAGTTCTAAGGGAAAGGTTAAAAAAAAAAAATAGACCCGTGAGCCAAATCGCTCACCTGAGCAATAATTCTAAAGTTAAGAATTTGTATCCATTTAGATTTTTTTTATACGGAACTCTAAAGGGGGAAGAGATGATACTAGATACTAAATCTAAGAAAAAATATTGAATTAACCCTTAATAGGCATAACAGGAAAGCTAGCTATTTGTAAAACCAATCCTGATGAAGTACACTAAACCTGATTTCAATTAAAACCTTGCTCCAATTATATAAAAAAAAAAAAAATACAGAAAAACTGACAGTGATATAAAGTCAAAATTCATAGGTAGCTTCCTCCAATAATAAACTGTTAAATTTCGTACAAAGTTTTTATACCTTATTTTGAAGACTATTTGAGATAATCAAAACAACAAATTAAAATATTTACAAACGGAAGAGCGAAAAATAATTGGTGAACGCCCATGTACTTTGCATAAACTTCATGTTTTATAATGTGAATTTGTTTGAACTGTTTATTATTTCAGGAAAATAATTATTGGTAGAAAATTTAACAATTTCACACAAGTTAAATTAAGCTGAACGGTCAAGTTCACTTTATTTGTCTCCCCCTGAAAGAAAAGAGCCATCAAGACAGGTTTTTCAATTTGTTTTTTTTGTCTCATAAACTTGTAAAATAAATTCAATTGCACAAACATGTGTACATAACATCAAAGGTTACAATGCATTTATCTTGATAAGACAGCGGCATTTCGTGTTAAATTTACACTATCTATAAAATAATAAAATTAAATTTTCCTTATAAATACATGTAATTAATTCACTTAATCATAAATACTCACAATCTAGATGAATAAAATGGTCAATTTTTAAAAATTATTGTATAGTTCTAATGTTTCATTACAGAATCATTGTTACACGTGTATGAATATGTAACATAAGAATTTTGTTCAAGTTTTTTTTTTGTTCTTTATATTACAAATATCTTAGATTGATCCTAAAAAGTATGCAAATGGATAATAAATGTTCTAAAATACGTGAGAAAAGCATATTTAATCAAATATTCACCTCCTTTGTGATCAACATACACTGAACACATACATGTAAGGTACATGATAAATTAAGGTGCATTATACATGCTTTTAATGTATGCCATGTGCATTCAATTCATGCATATCATATCTTAGAAGAAAATTTTTTTAAATAATGCTACCAATAAAACAAACCATATTCAATAACATCTTCATGAACATTAAGTAAACATATTTGATCAGAATAAAGTACCATTCAATGTTATACTGTAACAACAATAGTGGGAATAGCAAAGTCAATATCCCTTGTAACCAATGGGAAGTTCTTGATATTTCACGTAAATGTTTTGATATCACAGGATGTTTGCTAACTCTTGAAGAGTTTGTGAGTTTGTACCAGGTTTCAGTCTTCCCTTGTGTTCGGGTCCAGAACTACGACTCTGCTTTCTCTCTTACCATCTGCCGACCTACGATGGAAAATAAAATACATCTTAATAAAATTCTTTCATAAATAAAATCTATTTGAAAGAATATGATCGTTGAGATAATAAAATCATTGTAAGAAGTACAGTATATTTTCTCTTTAAAAAAGACACTTTCTAAGGGCATGCTTGGTTTAGCTCAACTTGGTGTATGCCTGTGTAAACATTTTGTATTGTACATCAAGTGCACTTAAATGGTGTAGTGTATGGAAGTCAGGAATAAATATGGTGGGAATGGATGCCATTTTAACAAGGTATCTGATGTTCCGTGACAATCCGAGGCCTTTTTTCTGATGAAAATGCAATAAAAAAAACACATTTCAAATTTAATGGCTTTCTTACAAAATGCAACTTATACGCCACTTCTAATCCTATATTACTTAAAATCATTTTTCAAGTTTCCAAACATAACATTTGTCTGCCATATTGGTTTTAGTGCCTCACCTAACAATACATGTACATGCCCTTGACTCGGTGTAGAAAAGTGTATACCCGATATATACTTTTAAGCTACCCGACTGCACTTGATTTACAAAAGTGTACACGACGTACACCTTTTTGAAAAATCAAGTGCGCCAAATAAGAGCAAACAGTTTTCTGGGTTATATTTTTGATAGAAATCAAAAATAGAACTAGTTTATCTTAATCTGTACAAAATCTAAGTGAATCAAATATAAAAGGAAAGTACCTTTAAGTCAGTAAAATTAGTACACATTAGACAAACATTTGTAATAAAGACAAATCAGTTCATTTAATAAGATATATAAAATATCTCACTTTGACATCAATTTGATTCCTGACTTTACATCTACTTTCACTTTTGTTTTGTACTGCAGCCATGACTCGCCATCATCCAGACTGTAGAAGAGTGGAAGACCTGGATACACTGCATTCATTTCTAGCTCTCCTTTCACAATTCTACGGATTAGATAAAATACAACTCTAAAGATCAAATAAGACACAGGACTGTGTTATACTACAAAAGAACCTACAACTTTAACAACCAAATTAATGAATGCTTATCAATCACAATTAACTAATCAGTGTATCACTTTTTCATGGCTGTAAAATATAATCATATAAAACATAATATTTGTAAATAAATGGTTTCATATCAATTTTTTTCATAAGAGAGCATTCCATGAGAATAGAATTATTTACGACTTTGCTGTACATTGTTTTGTAAAATGTAGCCTAGATCTTTAGATCCAATACAACACAGTTCTGCAGTTCAAATATTTTAACCTTCAACAAAAGTACTGAAGAGGTATAACGGTATTACAGAAAAGATTCACAAGAACAATAAATGACCAAAATAACTTGATTTCAAGTATTCAAACTACCTGGCCCCTGGAGGTGTCAGGTGATAGGCCACTCCCATTCTGTCTAGCACCTTGAGTTCTCTGTAGCCTAGTGTATTGGCAAACATGGTCCAGTCCTTGTTCATCCTGGCCTTTCTGGAGGAGCTATTTTCGACGTCTTCCCATGACGCTTTGTGCCAGGACCTTTCGGCGACCGCAAGCAGACGGGGGAAAATCATGGCATCCATTTCATCTGAGGTCCTAACTAGTTCAGTCCACAAGTGTCCTTGCATTCCTGGATAATGTGAAGGGAAATAATTGAAATTAGACATCAATGAGATGGTGAAATAATGCAAAATGGAATGTAAAAGCATTTCAGAGGATTTTGATGTGACATTGACCTATGACTTGAAAAAAAAATTTCAGGTTGGCATAAAACTTAAGGTCAGGCTCATTACTTCTTACCAACAGGCTTTTTAAGCCTAATATGAACAAGATTAAGCTGATGGGAAATAATTTGTGGTATAAAACTGAATTTCAAAGAGATCTTCAAATTTAAGCTTTAAAGTTGGTTTAAGGTTGCTGCATACCCTTTACCCAAAAACTCTGTTTATTTGGATTATGAGTCAGATAGGGCTAAAGGAGGAGCAGATAGGAGACTCAAAGTGAATTAAAATATGCTCTGAAAATTTCCTGTGGTCTGAAATGACCTTGACCCTTGACAAAGAAACTTATTCAAGGTTACTGCACACCCTGTGACCAAGGGCACTCTGTGGGTGAAGTATGTGCCAGATTGGACCAAGGAGAGAGAATATATGATCTAGACGAGGATTTTTCATATAATTCTGCTATGACCTTAAACTGCAGTGACCTTGAAACTTGGTTCAAGGTCACTGCACACATATCACCAAAGGCACTCTGTAGGTTAAGTACATGTATGAGTCAGATTGGGCCAAGGGGAGAGAAGATATGCCCTGGACAACGTGACCTCGGACGGACAGATGGAAGGACGGACAGACAGATTGATCACTGAACAACAGGGCCCTGATAATTTTCTTTTCGTAAGTGTCCATCTAAACATCCAACAGTTATATATTGATATCAAGTTTAACTGACATATGGAGAAATGTTTTTCTAACACTCGTCTTATTCTCTCGTCATAAGAAGAGAAATATATCATTCAATCTCTTTGCATTCAAAAATCTTAAAGTACAAGCTGTTTTAACTAAAACTATAAAAAAAGATTTCTTGTCTACAAATAGTTGAAATGGATTTTTCTTCTAACTCAAATTTTATTACCTAAAATATTTTCATGCTTTTTCAGGGGATCGTGGTCCTCAGGGTGTTTGGATAACAAATCCTCCATGCTGATTGGGTCCCCAGATAGTTTCACATCTGCATTAGCGTAGATGTTATCTGGCATGAAGCCAAAAGTCTTTCTGGTGTCACAGAATCTACATGCCCAGTACAGTCCCCTCTCTTCGGGGTCAGGCTCATAAGGGTGGTCAAAATATAAGTGAGTGCCCTGGGCCATCACAACCTATCATGTAAAATTTGAAAAATTTGATATACATGTACAAAAAATTCTGAAACATATGCCTAATATTACTGAATACACATTGAATATAAATATACATTGAATAAATTAACAAGTACGTGTACTGACTCTATTGCTTTACAGCATTAATATTTTAAATTAAAAAAAGAGCCAGTAAATTTGTAAATCAGTAAATTTACTGTATAAATTTTACACAGTAAATCTGTAAAAAAAGAACTTGTTCATAATCCGAAAATTAATAACTTTTAGTATCATATTTGCCAGACTGAACATTCAAGACAAATAGGATTTCAGTGTTAGTAAACTATACTTATAATGAAGCATATTTCTCTCCGCAGTGTAATATAATTACTGTTAGCAGCACTGCACTTACTTTATAGCCATTGTTGGCCAGTCGGTAGGCACAACCAGACAGGCCCGACTCCCAAACGTTCTGCCAGGTGTACACATGCACCTCTTTGTTCGGGAACTCCTTCCTCTCCACTGGCTCTAGAAACACCTCATCGTGGATCACTCCGTCCTGCCACGCCCCCATCACTAGGTCGTGCTTGGCCACGATCTTAGCCACACGTTTCACAAAGTATTCCATCAGTTTGGAGAAGCCTTTAACTTTCTTATCCTTCACTAGAGCAATACAGGCCTCCGAATCTTCCCAGGTCTCGTACGGAACCTCGTCACCACCGAAATGAAATGTCCGCAAGGGTGCCACCGGCTCGTGTATCTTTTGCACCTCAGCTACCACTTTATCCACAAACCTGTAGGTGGAGTCTAATCCTGGATCCATGGAATTCTCTGAATACATCTGCACGGATTGGGCATGCAAGGAGTCGTCCACACTACACAGCAAGAACTCTTTGGCTTTTTCGGTGTCACCAGTCTTTTTGTACTTGTAGTACCTGGCCTTCATGGCCATAATGGCTGCATGACTATGACCTGGCATATCAATCTCTGGGATCACCTCTATGTGCCTCTGTTTGGCGTACCTGAGAATTTCCTGATAGTCTTCCACAGTGTAGAACCCCGTCCCTGAGGAAGTTAAGTGAGGCCCTGAACCTAGCATAGGTAAAATACAAGTTCTCTCTGTGAGGTCATGACCTCTTTTGCTCCCAACCTGAAAAATTAGATAAAAGTCTTTTTGGTATAAACCCACGGTACAGTTCTTAATCTATAAAACTGAGTATTAGGAAAATCATTTTTAATACACTGTACATAAGTACCCATGCACATACAATGTATTTGGCCCCTATCTTAACAATAGATTACACATTTTCAAAAAAGTATGTGAAATTAAGAGATTTAGCAGATAATTTTTTCTCAGAAAAATGTCTCCTTTTTTTTTTAAAACTTCAGGTAAAATTACTTTCTACTAATTCATAATAATTAAAAGTAGACTTTATTAATAGTACATTTAAATTGAAATTAAACATGACATCTTAAAAAATCAAAATAATCCCTATGAATTTTTCTTGGACCCTAACCTCTGTGAGTTCCTCCAGCCCTGGAATTTCCAGTCTCCATCCCTCGTCATCAGTAAGGTGGAAATGGAACTTGTTCATTTTATATTTAGCCATGATGTCTAGCAGCTTCATGATCTGGTGTTTCCCATGGAAATTCCGGGACACATCCAGATGCATACCTCGGTAGGGAAACCTGGGATAGTCCTCTATTTCTGTTGTGGGTACTTTTTCATTTTCCAGTAAGGCAAGCAACGACTGGATGCCGTAAAATGCTCCTGAAGGGTCGCTGGCCTCAACGCTGATGCTTGGGATCTCAGGGTTAACAGAGAGTTTGTAGGAAGAGGAGAGACTGTGGTCATCTTTAGTGTCCTTCAGTCTCAGAGTAATAGCATTAAATTTTGATGATGGTACTGAGGAAATGTCATTGGAAATTTTGGTCTCTGATCCTAGCTTGTCTGAAGCAAAATATATAAAAACACATGAAATGTACTTATTTTTTATAACTACATTCCAATAATTCTGTGAAGCCAAAAAAAAAAATGAAAACATTTTCACTTTTCAGGTAATACTTTTAAATAATGTAATAAGACACTTCAATTTCCTCAACACAAAGGAAAAATTTGGTCAATATATTCAGAGAGAAGTCTATGCATGGAAATGTTATAGTGATTATTTCGGAAGTATAAAATACCCACCTTTTAAAAAAAGAGCTTCATTTTCTAACTCTTTATCACTAAAAATTGTAAACTGATCTACTGATAGGGCAGCAGCTTTCTCCAAAAGATAGGTAGCCTTGGCAGGCGTTGGTAAAACTAGCGAACCAGGTTTCCCAAGATCCTCCACTGCATTCCTCTTAAACCTTTCTTCTGGCGTATATGGGTTATACTTGTCTACTCTCATTACCCCATTCTCTTGTTTATAGTGAAATCTCTTCCATTTTTCCGGCTTATCAAAGGGCTGCACGAAACTCAGGCCCGAGTCGCTTGTGCATTTAATAATGCGTGGTTCTAGTTTTCCGGCCACAATGTACCAATTAGGTAATAAATCTGTCCTTGCTACACAATAATACTGACACTTGAACTTAATTGTAATGCTCTCATCTTTCTTCAGTGTGGTAAAATTCTTCAAAGGTTCCAGTGTAAACAAGCACCCATTAACATGTGAGAATCTAATGCCCTCTTTTTTGAGCTCTGCGTGGTTGTGCTTTGGAAGCGAGCCTGGCTCCACCATTCGGATGTGGCAAAAGTAGATTTTCCAGTTGGATTTGTAATCCAGCGGAATATCCGACTCGTTAGTGATGACAATTTGAGATCTGTATGTGGATTTCCCATCTTTAAGATTGTCAAGAACCGAATACCTTATGTCCAATTTATCTGCAATCTGATCCAGCTGCGACTGATCCATTGTCTAAAAGTACACATGTAATGAAGTTTAATTACTAAATAAAAATTAATTCAAAGAGTTACATCCAATGAAGTGAAATAGTAGGATCAGACTTTTGTTGGGCTTGTGGCGAAATACGATGAGGCAGAAATTGGTTAATCTAAGTCATTTAAATATTCCTAATTTAAAACCTCACTTATCTTAATTTGCACAACCAAAGGACAGTACCTTCGTTATTGTCAGAGTGTACGCCGGTTCGCACTTTAGAACGGGTGATGTCAACTGTGACAACTGTGGTAATATTATGCTACAGATTTTGATAAAATATTGTTTTCATATTTACATGCAAAATATAAACTGGGCCTTGATTAGAGGAATTTCTTTGCCTTCATCCAAAAACAATAAATGACGACAAGTTTTCATGATATTGACTGAAATATTGACAGAGATAATTCGAGATCTTACACTCAGTTTATACATTTCATTATTTAATTCGTGCATAAAAAAAATCAAAGTTACCTGTTGATAAGTTATAATTTCTAATACAAATGTGCCCGAAATGTACAAATTTTACATTTCCCTTGCGTATTTTGTTTCCAAGCCGATTCAACCGGTGAAAACCGATGAGAATCGACGGAGATAAGGGGCGTCGGTCTGCAGTAAGTTGTACCAATGTACCGATACATATGGCACGCCAAATTCACAAAAATTAGCTTATCATAGTTTTTCAGTCGATAAACTAGATTAAACGGTTGTAAATTAAAGTTTCCGGACAGAAAACTAAAGAAGATGGATGGATAAGGCGAGTAAAATGCCCACACAAGAACGGACAAGATACTGGAAAATAAAAATATCAACTATAATCTGATAAATTTTTAAAAGATCATTCAAAACAATATATATTTAACATATCATCGATTTGTAACCCTTAAATATGTTCAATACTCAAGATATGTTAATTCCGACTAGCGTATATGTATCAAAACCTCAAAATTGTGCCATTTTTAGAACTTCAATGCCTTTTGTGGGTCTGTGCTCCAAAGTTTTCCCATAGTAATGGAATCAAACCAATTTCAATCAATAAAAAAGTGGAGAGATGACCCACTATACATTAAAAATATCATTTTGTATCCCAACAATTGAAAGTTTTAGAAAAATAATACAAGTCCGTAAATTCGTGGCCAAAGTCGTATGTAGCATTTAAATAAATTTAAAATGTCATGACTGAAATATGGCTCTGTGGTTAAAGCACCAGACATAAGGTCTCCTAATAAGGCTGCCCCCCCCCCCCCCCCCCACTTTTTCTCGCAGCAACAAATTTTGTAAAATTTACATATAAAAAATTGAATTATCATGGAGTTGGCCCCCCACTTTTTTGGGAGTATGTAAAAAAATTGATATGAAAATAAGGAAATGAGGAAGGAAATTGAAGTAATATACTAATATACTACGCCAGCCCCCTGGCTGTGCCTGTATGCATGTACATGCAGTGCTTGACCCACACATATTAAGTAAGATCTGCCGTGTTTAGTCATTTAATTACATCTCTCTCTCTCTCTCTCTCTCTCTCTCTCTCTCTCTCTCTCTCTCTCTCTCTCTCTCTCTCTCTCTCTCTCTCTCTCTCTCTCTCTCTCTCTCTCTCTCTCTCGTGTGCTGCGTTCAAGATCGTAGCAACTAGCCTAGCCAATAAGTCAGAAATATGTACAATGTCGTGTTAAAATTCATTTAATAACTAGCTTCTTATATTTCTTACCAGAAGCTCCCAAAGACATCTATCGTAAGAGCCGTTTTCAACTGAAATAAATTTATTTCTGACAGTCCACAAAGGATACATATATATATATTTTATCAATCTGCTTTTAATTGTTTTGAGATAATCGAAAATATTATGTCACTTTTATCAATTTTATTATCTAAGGAAGATAGATTGACGATGAAAAAAACCCCAAACAAAATATTGTTTTAAGGTGGTATGGGACATCTGTCGATATTAATTTGGATTAAATTACATTATAATTAAAATACTTTCACCGGTTTAAAATTCTCAAATCTTACAATATTTAGCCAAAAATACGTTTTAAAAATTTTTGGAAAGGTAAAAATTTTAAAAAACCTCAGCGAAATTCGAGCTCATGACCTACAGATTCGAAGCGAACCCGCTAACCCACTGAGCTACACATTTACTTTAGTTTGTAATTCTAGAAAGAAACCGTTTTAAAAAATACACTTGATTTGATTGTTTATTTCGATAAACAGTACTTCACAATATGGAAATGTCCCATAGCACCTTAAGCATTATTCAAAAAGTAAACGCTAGACTTATATATATATATATATATATATATATATATATATATATATATATATATATATATATATATATATATATATATATATATATATATATATATATATATATGCATCCTGTCTTAGTACACAGTCCAGAAAGATCCTATGTTCTGCCTTGCTACAATGTTATTTTGATTATGCTTGTTCTTTTTGGTATTGTGAAATGAACAAACAACTTAAGCATATATATAAATATATATATAAATAGAGAGAGAGAGAGAGAGAGAGAGAGAGAGAGAGAGAGAGAGAGAGAGAGAGAGAGAGCAAGATACCCAGAACAAAGTACTAGTAAGATCCATTTTAAACCTGGGTCCCAGAGACAGTATCTCTAAATTAATCGTTCTAAATTATTTGAATATCTGACGAGTTGAAGATATATAAGTCAATAAAGACTTAACCATGTTTTTATTATATACCATGGCAATGCTCCAGCATATCCTTATGACCGGTTTTTTTTATTGGATAACAATATTACAAGAAGTAAAACTAAATTTTTTTTTATTATACCTAAGATAAAACACTGGCGTCGGAAGCAAATTGAAAGTGGGGGGGGGGGGGGGGGGGTTAGACTAATCCTCAGAAATATTGAGAAAAAAGTAATTCCCAAAATCACGGAAATCCTAATCCGTGGGGGGGGGGGGATGAAGGATACCTATACTTCCAAAAAAAAATTTAACTTACTTACCCCCAATTTTTTTTTTCCAAAATCATGAAATTCCTAATCCGGGGGAGGGGGGGGGGGGGCTATTATGCTTCTGAATCCAATTTCTGCTTCTGAATCCAACTTCTCAATCTTTCAAGGTAAATTTATGAACAATAATCTTTCCGGCGAGAAAAAGTGTAAAAGGTACTGTAAAGAGTCTTCATGTTTTTTCTACAATGCTATTAAAGACTGGAATGCATTGCCTTTGTAGGTCAAGGAAATTAATTCTAAACAAATTGTTTGCCTGTCTACTAATGCAAGAGATACTATATGACTGCTTGTCCAAATCCATTTTTATCTTATTAATTGTTAATACTTTTAAGTTATAAATGAATAATTAAGGAAACATGTCATATTTTCAGAGCATTATACATGTATGATATTCCTCTTCAGCATCCTACCTAAATTCCATTGTGTAAATTTGTAGTGTACTTTTGTTGTTATCAACTTAACTGTTATACATGTATAAGGACCCCATTGGAAATAAGCTTTTTAACAAGGTTTTTATGGGCTATCCTTAGGTATTAATTATCATTTGTATGTCATGTAATTTATATAATAACAATATTGAACAAATTGACTCTCATGAAGTTGTAGAGTGCTGTGATAATGTCTGTTTTTCTATTTGTTATATTTTATATGTGTATAATCATGGCATTCTGTGATAAATTTACCCAAAAAAAAAAATGAAATGAAAACACATTAATATATATTATAATATATATGGCAGGTTTAGATTTCTACAGTATGGTGGCATAGTTCTGCCACCACTTGTCAGATATCCATGTCGACTTGTCAGATCTTGATGTCGACTTGTCAGATAATTATGTTGACTTGTCAGATCTTTATGTGGACTTGTCACTTATTCACGTGTTGGAAAAAGTCAACACTAAAACGTTTCCACGCCCAATTTGTGCCATCCAGTTGACATACATTTTCTGACAAGTCGACATAAGGATCTGACAAGTCGACATAATCATCTGACAAGTCGACATCATTATTTGACTAGTCGACATAATTATATGACAAGTCGAAATCATTATTTGACAAGTCGACATAATATCTGACAAGTCAACATAATTATCTGACAAGTCAACATATAATATGAATGATAATTTTCTTCATTTTATTTTTTCTGTCAAATAATTATGTTAACTTGTCAGATCATTATGTCGACTTGTCAGATAATTATGTTAACTTATCAGATCTTTTTATCGACTTTTTAGATAATTATGATGACAAGTTTATGACAGTTAGTGGCAATAACACGCTTTGATAACAAATTATTGAGTTTTTACGCAATACGATAATTTTCTGACAAGTCAACAAAAAGATCTGACAAGTTGACATAAATATCTGACAAGTCGACATAATCATCTGACAAGTCCATATAATTATCTGACAAGTGGTGGCAGATCCATGCCACCATACTACAGATAAGATTGTTCATCGATCAATCCTCGATCTAGACTCTAAGACTCCAAAGTTATTTATAACAGGGATTTTATTTCTTATTTCGCCTTGATCCTTCATGGTTAAATTTATTATTTCCCATGTTTCTTGCATAACTTTAACTTTAAAGCTATGCTTTCATTCGTTTTTTCCTATAGTTCTTGTATGACTTTGTAGCTTATGGTTTAATTTGTTATTTTATATAGTTCTTGTATAACGTAGAACCATTTTAAGAAGAGCTTGGACTTTGGTTAGTTGTGTAAAACAGCTATGTGACGTAAGTATGTCTATTTCATTGGTAGCCACTCAGCCATGGCTCTTTAAAATCAACAAGATTTGTCTAACTTTTGAGCTAAGACAATGCAATAGATGCATATTTCACGTCATTTTTAACTTGGTTTGACGCAAGAAATAGATGGTTACGTCCTACTGAAAGGCCAAGGTCTTGTTAAAATGGTTCTACATGTATCTTTGCAAAAAATCACAGTGAAACAAACTCTTAAAAAATCTCCAATCCTTTAGTCATTTTCTTTGTCCAATGCATTTTGTTTTATAAAAAAAATATTTGAATCCCTAGTTAAACGTATTTAAGAATTTAAGAAAAAAAAATAAGAAGAAAAAACCCAATGTTTTTCCGTCGGTATTTAAAATCAGTGTATTCATATGCATACTTGTATGTATGAAGTCAAATTGAATACATCATTGTTCCTTTCTGCATGTGTCACTGGCTTTTATCGGTCGTTTTAGAATTTGATGACACTCACAGTACACAATTACATATGGCAACCTTACTCAACAATAGACACCTGTGCAGAATGGTGCAGAACATTTGCTTGGAGCGGTTAAGGAAGAAGTTAAAATATATGTACTCGCTATCAGACACGAATTTCCGGTTGAAAGGTAAACTTCAATCCCAATTAATTTTACCATCAATAAAAGGGACTTAGACACGATCTGAGCTCAAAATTTTAAATTTTATTTTCTGCTTTTAATATTTAGAATGGTTAGTTTGGGTCAAAATTTGAAAGTCAAAAGTTAAGTAAAAAGCAAGATACTGTCAACAAAGAGCGAGCCTTATTAATATCATTGTTTACATAATTCTATGTGTTTTATTGGTATATTTTAAGTTTTAATCATATGTTGCTTTCGTATGTTCCTAAAAATCTTTCTCGAATTGAGTGCATGCAGTATTTCGATGTAGAAAAATGATATTGATATTTTTGGTAGATTATTCGT
This sequence comes from Magallana gigas, assembly GCF_963853765.1. Taxonomy (NCBI): domain Eukaryota; kingdom Metazoa; phylum Mollusca; class Bivalvia; order Ostreida; family Ostreidae; genus Magallana; species Magallana gigas. Next base: position 26,705,633 of record NC_088856.1, read on the forward strand.
TACTGAAATTATTTGACCACTCTTTGTCGTGAATGGTGTTATTGCCAGTAAAAATCAAAGTACTGAGAGTACTGAAAGACGGGGTCTTGAAAATTTGAATTTGTAAATATCCACGTTTTCCTCGAATATGTTCCAAAAATTATGAGTTTGAATTAGTTGTTACAATCTAGTATGTTAAAATTCGGCTTTTTGCCTGATACTTTGTCTAAATTTACTAGATCCCGGTCGGGGCTGTTCTTCATAATTGTAGAAAGTTGACACAACGATATTTTATGTAAAATAAAACCCCAAGGAAAAAATTTAAAACCTACAACTAACCGGGAAAACAAAACAACTATATTTAAGTAGATAATTTAAATCAATAGATTTATTTAATTTTGTGATCCAAGGGAAATTCCACAAGTCGGACAGTATCTGTTATACAAGGTTTATGAAAACTCTCAAACTGCTGAATTACCGAACAAAGTTAACATTTGTCTACCGATAACAAACACAGGCACCTGACGTTAGAAATATTTCTTTTTACAATAAGATTATTCCAAGTACTATATAATAACAATAAAAAATTCGTCACGGTAGCCATTTTGATTTTTTAGACCGACTTATCCGTCACGATTTTCTTGCAGCGATTCATATAAAATTAATAGGTAAAAATAAATTCGTTCGCCACTTACTACTTTTTTGTGTAAACTCGTGCATCATCTACACGAATTACAATACAACCCTTCCTTTCATTAACAATCATGCTCCGAATTCAGTCAACTGCTTTTCAAATCGATAAAACTAGAAAATGGAAACCAAAAGTAAATAAATCACGTCATATTTTGGGGTAGACCTTTCCTGATTGGCTGTTATATTTGTCGTTAAAAATAAAGCAACAGAATAATAAAGACATTAACTGATAAATGTACAGAGATAAATCAGTTAAAGGACTGGTTAGAAAAAAAATAAGAAAAATGTCCAGATCAGTTACTTAGTGCTAATGAAGGAGAGTTGGTTTTATGTCTAAGAAAAAATATCCATATGGCAGTAATATGTTTTACTAACATCTGATAAAGCAATAATTATTGTATGATAATTGTAAATTGTTAATTTTAGCTATTAATTCAGAATTATTTGATTTTAAAATTTCCAATATATGCAAAGTTAAAGCTTTTAACAGCAAAATTAACAAATGTTGCAGGACATTGTCATTTCAGGGATCTGTGTCCTTTCAATACACTCTCGTCTATTAAGCACACATTTTCATGCGTGTCTTGGAAAAAATGAACTTAACTTCGAAAGCGATTTAATTTCAATTTTTTCGAAGAGCTACAATAAAGGATTTGTAAATCAGATTTTAAAACTACGATAAAAACTTGTAGTTTTTAATCTTCTTAAAATTGAGATAATTAATATGTATGTACATGTACTACCACACGGTAAATTAAAAATTTAAAACATAACAACCATGCATTATCTCTGAATTCATAGGTCTGATATTGGTGCGAGATATTTACCGATGGGAGAAAGGTAAGCTGAGTTTCTGATGAGAGACATTAAGATATTGATGAAGAATTCTTTTAAATCATGAATATGACTGGTTTTGTCCGTTATACAGTATAGAAAAAAGTGTAAACTTATGTCTCATAACATTAAAAAAAATTACATGACTATATATTCCAACTAAACCGGACAACATGAACATTAACATTTAACTTGGTTCTTTAATCGATAAGAATGTATATATTATTTGATCTTTTGGTCACCCAAAATGTATAATCTACTGTGAGTATATAGATTTTGCTTACAATGCATTGTTCAAAATTTAATTTCAGTTTAATTAACTAAAGAGTCAATGTACGAGAAGGCAAATTCATGTTTTTTTTCCTATGAACAAAATTCCTTTAGAGGTGAACAGCAATCATACTGCAAGTAGAATCGAAGCCAATGAAACACCTATTTAATATGTAAGACATCTTTGTATAACCCGTCCAGATTTTAATCTCGGCTCGCACATGAAGTTCGGTATTTTTCAGGTGATAGATTTTTAAAGCTGCTTGGTCCGATTTCTTTGTTATTATAGTATCAAATAATTTTCTATACAAACCATTTATCTTATAAAGTTATGGACTTTCTGCTATTTACACCAGCAGAATCGGTCTTCTTTCAAAATTAGAGATATTGAAATTAAATAAAAATAATTTCTCTTTGGGCAAACGAAAAAATAAACCAAAATGCATCATGGGATGTTTAGAAAAGGGAACTGTTTGGTTTCGTCCCCCGAGAGATTAGGGTTATTCAACCCGCATGCTATACATCGATTGTAAAGAAAGCAAACTTCAGAAATATTAGCGAACAAAACGTACACAGGTTTATTTGTAATTTGTCTGAACATTTCGACCTTTATTTATAGCGATGTCAAAGTCGTAATACAACCATACCCGTCTTGACGTCAGGGGTGAATTTTAACATGAGGCGAAATAACGCTATACCCTATTTATGTCGTTTGTTTTGTTAAAAAATTTTGTACATAATTTTTTTTCATTGAAATTTGGCTAAATTGACTAGGAAAACTACTGCAATGTCTATTATTATACTTATACTAAGCATAACCATCGTTTAAAACGTGCACAAAATTTGATATAAAATCGGACCAAGCAGCTTTAAAATAAAATTCACAACTTTTCAAAAATGGTACATTGCGTTTGGGAACTTTACTATCGATTCAACCTTCAACCTCTTCTATTGATTAATGAGCTCGTCTACCAATCGAATCGTCGACGGCGTTGTGGATTCAGTTACGTAACTTATTCCACAAGTCACTACAACTACTGAACCTGAACAAGAATATTTTGATCAATAAAGCTATTAGTTTATTATTTATTTATAGAATTAGGTTTATACATAGATGAGTTAAAACGATTTAATGCGTGTTTTTATAATATATATTTACTGAAATGCATGAACAGTTTCTGCACTATTTTCTTACGCGTAGACTCAATTCACGTGTTCTACGCGTGCATTCCGGTTTGAGACTTCGGCCGACAGTAAACCAATAGACGGGGTCACGTGACCCCGTCTAAAAAACCAAATTCATATGTTTTAATATAATTCACCAATAGTAAGCATTTGATTCGATTACATGCTTTTCAAAGAAAACAAAGAAAAATCACTTATTAGTCTACTAGTAGGTACAAATTTTTATTCAGCAATTATATAAAGTAAAACAAAAAATGTTTGGATAATTCTGATAAAACTCCAAAGTGAAAGCTGGTAAAAATTATGTTCAAGCTTTGTTTACAACAAAGAAATTGATAAACAATATTATAGTAGTATCAAATCAAAATAAAAGAATGTAAATTATTTTAAATATATTTAAATGGTGCGTTTCTGGAATAAATAAATGCAATCAGAGTTGGGGCTGATATTTACAATCTTTAAAAAACATGGGGATATATAAGAGTGCCTGTTACTTCACTGATCATTTAATGTCTATATTTTCTGACACTTGCATGAAATTAATACAACTCAAAATCCAAAATTAAAGTTGCATTATTCAAATCAAATAAATCTTTATCGTTTTCAAATTCTTGATCAGAATGTTTAAAAATGTTTGTTTCAAAATTCGACTTTTTCCACAAGTAACAACATAACTTTTTTTCCTGAACTTTCTTTTTTGTTTTAAAAAGCTGATAAGATATTAAACAAAATGTTATTTTATTCAGTGGTCTTATGGTAACATAAAGAGATAAGTTCATTTGTGAGATTGAAGATAATTTTGAGCAGACATGAAATATAACTGTACTATAGTATAAATTACAATATATAAAACATACATCATACGACAATGAACATACATAACAGATTATAGAATAAACATCATTGAAAAGATAAAGAATTTACATCACATGATATAGAATTTACATCACAAGTTATTAAAAATACATAACAAGAAAATTTTAAACAAATATTGAATATAATTTTTTTTTCGAGTCTAGGTAATAAAAATAAAGATATCTAGGTTTCTCCGTAGTATCAATATCAAAGATGGTGATGTACTTTGTTTTTGATATTTACACAGAGAATAACAATACTTCAAATACATTTGAAATATAACAAAAGAACTTTTTAGATCATGTTTAAATTAAATAATAATAGTTGTAAATTGTTACGATCAAACCTTCATTAAAAATCTAGATTTATTCCAACAATGTAAGAAAATAATAAAAAGTATACATTAGATTAGACCATATGACTTTCTTTGAAATACATTCATGTAAAAAATATTGTTAATTTCAAGCTTAATATAGTGAATTTTATTTTTAGCATGGTATAATATAAGAAATCAAGTTAATTTTGTTAAATCAACATTTAAAAATCAGTTAATGAAAAAATATCAAAGTTTGTGTTTAAGATTATCTAACATTGAAAGAAAGAGGAATTTAGCTGACTTAGGGTTTGAATACATATATAGCTTTTAAAATGCTTGAGACAAAGAATATATATATATATATATATGCATTCCGATGATTCAAGTTGTCTCCCGCATCGATCTTCTCTACTAAACATACTGGTGACGTCATCAATGTTAATTATACGTAATACAGAGAAATCGAAGATATATTCAGTTAGAAGAGTTTCAAGTGACATTTTACGCCCCTGGTTTTCATAATTTGGACAAGAGATGAAGTTAAAAATCGCAGATTTATTGAGTAAAAAATGTCATCATGCTGCTTATTGTGACATCTTTTTGAACAGTGGAAATCGCTGAGAGTTGCCTTATCATACCCGCGTGGTCATTTGTTCTTCTTCTATGTCTACATTGATTTCTGCATTATTTTCATCTTCAGTGTTTGTTTCAACTTCCGAAGTATGACATACATTTTCCCTTTGATCATTCTGCGATTCATCTTTACCAACATTCTTAAAATTGTCGTAGGGACATTCAGTTTTATCCTTTGGCTTTAGATAATCACCATCTTCCTTTGTAGTTGCATCAGTAGGTCTAGCGTAGTAGGGCCGATTTTCATTATATTCAATAATTTCAATATATGGCGAAGCATCGTCTGGATTTTTTTGAAAGGCCTTTCCCTGATACATATTGCTTTCGATAATGCTTGCGTATGTTTGTTCATAAAAATTATTATTGGATTCAATTTTTCTGCGATAACAAATACGGACGACAATTACAATGCCTATGATTGCAATAAAGGCAATGCTGGCCGAAGATGCTATTCCAATTAAGACCCCACTGGTTCCTAAAGGGAAAATCAAGTTATAGTTTTAAGATAATGCAATTTTTGCGTCTGATATAATCTTGACGTTCGAAAAAGTTAGATCATTTGAAAGAATTTTGTACCCGCTCAATATCACAAGTTATTCACTTTCCTTGGCTTTGATCTGTCATCACTGTGTCTGATATTTATGCAAGTGCTAATATGTGATTTTTGTCAACTGTATGTAGTGCAGGTTTCCACAAATATCAATGTTCAAACTTATTACTGTAGGATCTCACATGTCTGGTGTTGTTGTATACTTTCTTAGCAATGGTCTATCATATGGAAATATGACTTGATAGTTACAACTAGTTTACCTTAGATTGGTGTCAAAAAGCTTCAATGATTCTGGTTCTCTCCTAATTATTTGACACAGTATTCTTATACAGTATACTAAGTTCTTACAACAGTCCCTACGAATTTAGTTTTCAAAATTCATTTTGGAGCATGAGAACCATTTTTTCAGATAATATGCTTCATGTCAACAAGGATGTTGCAACGGTAAAGATTCCTTGGTTTTAATTATTTTGTTTTTCTGGTAAAACATTCAATCAAACGTCAAAAGTTGTATGCATCTGCACAAAACACGTTATTTAAGTAATGAATTCTTAGGTAAATTGTTTGCTTTAGTGTTTGAACATGTACATTTTCAATATTGTTTTTGTTATATGTGTGGTGGTTGAAGTAACACGCAGTGTACGATAAAAGTGAAGCAGCATACTTTCATACCTGAGGGACAAGGATGAGTATTGCATACTCGTTTTTCATTTTCATATCCTGGCCCTCTGCAAATGTTCGATTTGTTGTAATAAACCGATAAAGCACATGTCCTCGATCGACCACGAAACTGATATCCTTGGTCACAAGTAGCACTGCATTCTGTCCAGTTCTCAAACTCAAATGGGGTCCACGAACCATATTCTAAGTTCATATAAGATTTAAATTTGTTAATTTATGGATAAAGTTTTAGCGCAATTATACAGTCGTTATTGTTAAAAAAACACATCATAATTCAGCTTTATCGGTATGGGACGTTTTACCCAAAGTTTTATTTATTACAATGTGGAGAGGTTCTAGAAACTGAATCATATGTCCAGTATGATACATTTCAATTGATGTTTGGGCATAACAATACCTGTTTTATTCGTTAATGCCACGTTTTGCTCCAATATGTGCGACATTTATTTACAGTTTGTGTTGCAATAAATTGATCAATTGCACGGCTATAAGCTCTACTGTTCGTAATAAGCTTTTTGTGTATTTTTCTAAAATGATAATTAATCTAGAAAATGTTGCGACACCAGTCTGATTTAAACCAGTCCCTTCTCCTTATACTCGTCAGGCTCTAACAGGCATCAATAGGAGGCCGTATTCAGATGACCTTTACTTTTGACCAATCAGGGAATGGCTTTAGAAAATATATTGGAACTCTTCCAAATGATATCGAAAAAAAATTTCATACTTGTTTTCCGTGTTACCTCCAGTTTTAAAGAGTTACTCATTCTCTAATAAAACAGATAAAATGCATGTATTTGGCTGGTTGGGGTAATTTTAATATTGTATGAAAATGTAGAGGTCGTGTGAAGATGACCTTTTATCGAAACCTATTAGACTCTGACAAGTGTAAGGAGATGGGGTGGTTTTATTCAGACTACTGCTATACTAAAGCTACCTGACATTTAAAAAAACGGCTTATCTAAAACATGTGCACTGTGACCTTTGAAATAATCAACACAGGATTTGATAAATACGCTTTATCCTCAATATATTAAAAAGAATTTTTTCAAGGTCGCAACCCTTTTCATAAAATACAATATTAGATGAGCTTTTTGTCAAATTTTGTATTCCAACACAAGTATTTTCAAGTATTATTGAATATTTTTGTAAATTCTACTCGTTACCATTTTAAAAACAAAAAGAAATAGCACATGTAGTATGGTACGAGTATCATACTACACTATATATATTATACTAATATATATTTCATTTTGTTAGATTTTTCATCGAGATAATATAAAGACGTTTAATTAACAAAATTATCCATATATTTAGCACATATTTTTTATTGCACGCCTTAACCGTGTTGTGCATTCAATATTCGAAAGAAGACCTCAAACGAGAACAGAGGACAAAATGTTTAAACGACCCTGTAAAAAAACCGATACTTTAATGCTACTGAATGAATGAAATATAAAACACGTAAAAGTTCAGTCTTTAATTTATTGCAATTAATTATAAATGAAAATTGTCATGGCATTTTTGCGCTTATAGACAACAAAAGGTTATAGTTAACAAACAAAAAGAGTAATTGTAGTACGGAAGCGTATTAGGGTCGCAGCAGTATTTTTTAAGGCGTCGAGCTAATGCTCGGCAGCCTTCTAGCGATCGTCTGGATTGGCAATCGTCCAAAAATTCATGCACTGCACCGCCTTTTTAATGCGCATAAAAAAATAAGTTCCTTGAAGTATTAAACGTATTACAAGATTTGTATTCCTTTTATTCAACTAAATTGTGTAAAAAAAAAAACAACTTTGCCTCCCTGGTTATTGACAACTCATTGCATTAATTTAAATTTGCTTAATCAAGAAATGGCGGATGAATACAATAAGGTGCAATGTAAACATTCATTCGGCACACCTCGGCAGATTCGTACCTCATCATTTGATGTAGGATACCGGAATCGGCCGAGGTGCGCCGAATGGTAAACATTCACTAAAATATTATTTAAGTTTATCGCTTACATTTTGATTGGAGACTGTGCCCGATAGAAATAGAATTTGATATGTAAATGTATTTGTTATCGGGCATGGTCTCCAAAATAATTGTTAGCGATAAACTTATCTAGAGATTTTGTTGCAATTTAATAAACACGATAATGCAGTTGGTTTGGTCGAGCATTTTAGATAGCACGTGTTGTGGATTTGTTTGTAAACAACCATAGCATAGGTAATCTTGTTTCAAACGGGAATTGAAATAAATAAAAGTATGTTTTATTTTTATAATTAGGGACACACTGTTAATGTATTTAAATTATGAGCCTGTGAAATGTGCAAAGACTTTTTAAAGCAGAAAGAAAATAATAATTTTTTTTAAACTTTCAAATTTCTTCGATTTTTGTAACCATGATGAGTTATTGTATTATAAACTCATCACTACCTATTTTATAACGAAATATACTGATTATTGTTTTTGAAACAGCACAAAACGTAATTCATTTGATAAACGACTATATATAAGTACAGAAATTCAAATTATTGATATCATTCTATATAAAAGAAAATGTCAGTTCGACGCCTTTGTGGCCGTTCCGGCCTTTGATTTTTAATTTGTTATAACAGATTAGTAATTTGTTATAACAGATTATTAATTTGTTATAACAGATTATTAATTTGTTATAACAGATTAATAATTTGTTATAACAGATTAATAATTTGTTATAACAGATTATCAATTTGTTATAACAAATTATTAGTAATTTGTTATAACAGATTAATAATTTGTTATAACAGATTATCAATTTGTTTAAACAAATATCAATTTGTTATAACAGATTAATAATTTGTTATAACAGATTAGTAATTTGTTATAACAGATTAATAATTTGTTATTATTGATATGTTATATTCAAATATCAAATTACTAATTTGTTATAACAAATTGATAATCTGTTATAACAAATTACTAATTTGTTATAACAAATTACTAATCTGTTATAACAAATTAATAAGTTGATATAACAAATTGATAATCTGTTAAAACAAATTACTAATCTGTTATAACAAAATAATAATTTGTAATAACAAATTAATAATCTGTTATATCAAATTACTAATTTGTTATAACAATATACTAATCTGTTATAACAAATTAATAAAAAATTCTGCTGCGGCCCTAATACGCTTCCGTACTGTAGCGTTTGAAAATTTTTATAGAAAAGGAAATTAAATGTGGCCATTTGCAACGCAATTGATAACTATACGAGGGTCAATAAAAAAATACGAAGACTTTTGCCATAGCTAAGTTATTTAACGTCATATAACTACTAAATTTAGTAGACATAATTAAACAATTGGTTCCAATAATTTGAAATAAAAAAGAGTTAATATATTCCTTTATATCTAAGAATTATTTAGAATTTAATCCTGCAAAAATGAGTCAAACTTAGTGTTTTGTCAACAATAAACCACATTCTGTTGAAAGTAACATCTCCATAAACTGGGCTTAAAACCAAATCATATTGAAACCTAAAATTAAAAATTGTCATGATATTCTATTTACCAAATAATGACGGGATAAATAGATTTGTTGAACAGATATCAGTAACTAAAGACATATAGTCGTCCTTAAAATTGACTAAAAACGTTGACATCGCCGGACATCACGGCGCAACGAAAAGTATAAACAGTATGGAGTTAACTCTTAAAAAGTCGATAAAAACTGTGAAAATGCTCAATGGTGGTAAAAATAAATAAAAAAATTATTTTCACATTTGTGTTTAAGTCTTACACATTTTGTGGGGGTTGTGGTACCTGTATTTTGGACATCAAACAGAACGAAAGAGGGTAGATTATCTGTAAATATTTTGTCAAAAGAATAAACAACGTCATCTGACATTTAGGGATTTTCTTAATGTAAACGAAGAGATATGCGGTAAAAAATAAAAAATAAAAAACGTCGAGGAACAAACTTATGATTTTCGTACAAATGTGAACAAATTAGACGTCAAGTGATATATTACCGATTAAAATTGTATGGTGAAAAGCACAACAGACTAAGCTTGATATAAAGATTGGATATTTCTGTTAGCTGTACGTGCGTCACCTTGACGTCGTGTTTTCAACGAGACCATGCGCCCTGGTGACAAAACATGTTGGTTTTAAAATCAAGTAACTAAAATACCTTTTCATCAAATGGAATGAAACTTCGCATATCAATAAAATAAGTGTTGTTGCCTAACGTAATTTGTTAGTTATGACTTTTATGAAAAATTTATAATAGACAGCCCAATTGTCTTCGTATTTTTTGATTGACCCTCGTAAATACCTTACGTGACGTTCCAATCACCAAAGTAGTCATATTACTAAGGTTATTTTAAAAAAAAAATAACATCAACGATCAACTACAAATATTCACTTTGATATGAACTTGCATGTAGTTAAACACGTGATCATCTCTTCTGAAGCCAGAACAACTTGATTTGATTCCTTACCAACCACGTTCATATTACTATGAACGTTTTAACATTGTATTTTTCCTAATGTTTCAGATTGATAAAATTAAATACATGTAGTTAAATAGCTAAAAATTGTAAACATCAAAGTGCTTTAATTTAAAATATATATTTATTCCGTTCGATGATCATAGTGGTGTCATAAATATTAATTACATCAAAAAGTTCACATATAAATGGACCAGTTTGCTAGGTTTATAAAAGAAATATATTTGCAAATGTGAAATGAATATCAAATTAATGCGATTTAAGAACAAAAGAGTTAGGCATATGATATAAATATTTATGGCTAAAGCTTATAACTGAAACACTTTCTACAGTAGCCAACGTAAAAATAAACGTAGTGATGATTAAAGTGTTACAACAATGCTATTCTGACACTTACTTAAACAATCCCTGATATTGCATTTTTGTTCTTCACTGTCGGTTGCTTCTCCTACACAAGGATTCCCTCCGTCTGACGGTGGGGGGTCGGTGCATGTTCGAAACCTCTTTCGATTCTTGATACCACCACCACAACTTTTACTGCAGTTACTCCAATCTCCGAATGAATCAAAAGAGCTCCAAAACCCATGAACTATATAATTGTAATTACATGAGAATAGGTATAGTTTAGTATGCTTTTTTTGGGGGGGGGGGGGGGGGTTCATACTAATTCTAGAAATATCAATTTTAAAATAACTTACCAGTACATTTAACGATAGGACAAAGTCTGGATGAAAGAGAAAAAGTAGTATGTTTTAATTCAAATACGATTAGCTGTTATGTACATGAAACAACCTGTCATAAAACAACAAATTAATATATCTAAGGTGGTTGACTTTAGTTTTCATCGCGCATGTGTTTGTGCAATCCAGTAAAAGAATTTTAAAAAAAAAAAAAACTTTTTTAAAATACCATTTATGATATTAAACAAAATACAGGCAAAATGCTTATTTTAAAAGATTTTTAAAGAAAAGTTTTATCTTTTTTTCTGATGTTCAATTGTTGAGCGTTGTCTTTTTGCTTTTATGACGTTACGATTAAAAAAGCTTTCTTTGAGAAGTAATAAAAACAGTTAAATGTGTACGTCTTCACATTTTTTACGCACAAATATGCTATTCTCAGGGTTAATTTTTTAATTTTTTTTAATTTCCATTGTACCAATCAGCATTTATAATACTCCAAATACATGTATATGGGGTATTTTGGTATATTTTTATATATTGAAATGATCCCCACAATATACCAGACGGTAGAATATAGAATGTTTTACATGTAAGGTAGACATGCATATGTACATCATAATATTAATCACAAATAACAATTCAAGAAAAAAGACTATTATGAAAAAATGACAATAAAAAACCGTCAACCATCTCAAAAATCCATAAAACGAAATACGGATTTAAAGCAGAGCAACATGGACCTCCAAAAAGATAGAGGTAGGATCAGGTGCTTAGGAGAAGTAAGCATTCTCTGCTGACCGGATTAATATATTAAATTATAGATTTTTTAAATCTGTATTAAAGTGCAGAAAATGGCAATATCCTATATTCATATAGCAAATGTACCTGTATTTTTTATATTACCCTTAAAACATCCAGACAGTAGATTTTCTTAGCAAACTTCACAAATATACTATAGTATGAATAAATTAGATATGATATTTTACACAAAAAACCAATTTGGCTTCATCAAAATAGAGGTATTCATGTTTTAATTAAAACACCTAGAAAACAAAAACACTCTAATAAAACTTATTTTATTTCAGATTTTCTTTACTTCCCTTCAAATATACTTACGAATATGGTAAGTCACATCGAAAAAACTTGACAAAAGTCGAAAGCACTGATGCATTGTTAATGAGCACAGATAAATTAAACCCAAAGCAATCTGAAAATAGTAAATTCATAAACAAATATTGTTTAAACTCAAGATATATTATTCACATGATAGAACATTGGTTGTTATCCTAGTTATTATTCATTGTCAATGTAAACAATGGAAACTGAAATTATATATATATATATATATATATATATATATATATATATATATATATATATAGAAAGAACGGTTTTAAATGGACATTGTATGATGATGAATGTATTACAATTACTCTCCCGGCATATTCAATAATGACCACTGAGGGTTAATTTTCTGTTCTTACTGTTTAAATAAATACTGGTTGAAAATAGAGCATTGGAACTTAATTAACTTATTACAAATCTTGTAACGTCTTTTTGAAAATTTAGATTTCGTACATGTCTTATTTGTCTGTCGAACAGTAAACTAGCATATACTTACCAGAGATAGATGTAAACAGAGATATATTTTCTTTTGGTGGTATCACACATCTTATTTCATCTTCGCTAATTCTCTCACTGCTAGTTTGCAGTTCGGTTCCATATCCTGTATATACGCATTCATATAGACCATGGAACTGAGGTAGGTTTTCCAGCGCCAGAGAGATCTGATTTTACCATCAATATGTTTTTAAGATAAAAAGTATACCTATAATTTAGCATCTCAAGAAAATGCGTGCAAGGACTTGGAATTTACTCAGTCTTTGTGTTTTCATTTAAAGTTTTTATATAAATCAAACCAACCACAGAGAATTGTCCTTTCCTATCTGTTTGTCTGTCTGTATGTTCGTTTGTTTGTCCGTCCGTCTGTCTGTGTTATAACAAAAAATCTGTACGTTAGAGTAAAATTCAAGATCTTTTTTTTCCAAGCATGCATTTACATATAAAACAAGCGCTGTAGAAAATGAATGACATAACAAGCACGTTATAATTTGTTTTGCAAGATCTTTGAAAGATCTTATCTCTTCCTTTGTACCAACATTTACCGTATGTGGACGTGTTGATAAATCGCTTGTTTGTTTTATAAACGACACTGTTTGGCATGTGGTTACTGATATATTGCTTTTAGTCACATCATCCACAAAGAAACAACTGGCAAAAAAGAACATGATAAATAAAGTTAAATACTACATGTTGTGCAAATCTAATTTTAACGTGACTGACATTTGATCACATTTAAATGCCTTTATATCTCAGGACTTTAATTATCTAATGATAATTTGTCACAGCATTGGAATTTTCAATATCTGTTGAAATTATCAGTCAATATTAAATCAATACACGTGTAATTTTCATCAAAGATAATGAAGCCTCTTAAAGAAGTATATTGAATATTTATCAATTGCATCAGTGATTTTTAAAAACCAAAAAAATTCATTAATTTTATTTAATAATTGTTAACTTAATGTGTAATATTCTACCATGATAGTAATTAATATTATCATCATAAATACTAAATTTCATTTATTCGTCCTTCTCTGCCATCAATATTTGTAATGTTTATAAAATATCACCTGTTTGGTTGAAAGCTCCAACCACAGAAAGGATGACGCAAGCAATTGTCACATGCTTCATACTGATCGCACATTTCTACCTCCACTTTGATGAGCTATATATTAATCAAATATTGAAAAATAACAATTGTTTGATCAATTAAGACAGGTATTAAGTAATTTGAAAGGTACAGGTACTTTATAACCAAGTTTTTACCGATTCTATGAATTGTAAATACTATAAATGTGCATGTTTTTGTTTACTTATATAGAGCGCGTCGGTGACCGAAGCAAGCTCTAAGAACCAGTGTGCGCGGGAAAAAGAAAGAACTAAACCTATAGATTTATCAAACAATATATTTGTCTGCGTCCCATAATGCTCTCTAATGTTTTCACCAAAGCTGGCCGACATCTAACTCGTAATTTACGGTGTCTTGAGGTTTGAAGACACGTTCTGAGTACTGCACAAGCTTTGGCAAGACCCAAGAGATTTATTACATGCTTCCATACCTTCGTATTGAGTCGAGATATGTAAAAAATGACAAAAAAGATCATGGATGACGTCACAGTGCTCTCGCGCTATATTTCTCGCGATAAACTAGAGGTGGATCAAGCATCTGTAATATGCGTTTACTAGCAATTTAAGTATAGACTGCGGTACCTTCCTCAGATGATGTGTTTATTCTTTTATTTTTTTGATAGAGAGATTAAATATATACTAGTAAGAATTTTAAGCTAATTTTGCATGCATGTTTAGTAAAGTTACTGAAGTAAAGTAGGGAAGATAAAAACAAATAGGTCATTTAGAACCAAATAACAGATAACAAAAAAAAATTAACAGTTGAAAAATCTATACAGATATTGCATATTGTCAAACCATTAAATTGGAAAATGGGAAATTACACACCTACAAACTGGGACCGGGGCACGGATACAACGTATGTAATAATAAGAATGCAAATATAAACAAATGAAAAAAATATGAACCAGAAAGAAGAAAATAAAATGCAGATAACAACAATGTACCCCCCAGAAATAACACTGTATTTATTGTTAAAAGTTTTGACCAAATCAAACACAAATTACGTTTTGACAGTCTGATCAATTCTCTCCAAAAGTAAAAAAACGGTAAAAACCGGTTTTAGGTGGAAGCAAATCTATGTATTTTGTAAGAATTTTTTTTAAGCTTTGAAATCTCCCTCCCTCTCTCTCTCTTTCTCTCCCTTCCTCTCTCTCTCTCAAATTCTTCTCATAGTTGATAACTAAATAAAATGACAATGATATGCAAGGTATGTGTAAATTTTGCTGGCTGCGCTCGGCACAACGGTAGCACCGTAAAACATATTAGAAGTTACCTTTATTCTGTAATATGGTGGATTCAAGGTCGTTACATAGATATAGAATTCTAATTATTTATTTTCCTGTCAGTAAAGAAATGCCTTTTCATGAATATTGATGAAGGAAGCAAAAATCTACCTCATTGCGCAGGTCCGCAGAAAATAAGATGGCCGTTATTGTTTGCTGAATTGCATAATTATCTGTCACGATTTTGTATATGCTTAACAGTTGTTGATTTGAAGTATATTCATGTATTATGAGTGTAATACTTTTTTCATTCGCTATACCCGTACTTTTGCAATTTTGATTAGGATAACACTCACGGAAACTAAAAAAATCCCTTCGGGAAAAACACGTTCGTCATTGTTACAGGGTTGTATACATGTGCGTCTCTTATTGCTCTCACGCTTGTGGATTTTTTTTCTTTTGTTCGTACACGTATTTAGGGCCAATTTACGCTTTACTCAGAAAAATATAGTATCATTTCCTATGAAACCATAACAATTATGAAGTTTTTGACCCTCCATCCTTTTTTTTGTATATTAGTTTAAAGCTGACATGAATTCATAAATAACCTTTATTTCCCTTTTATCTCCGACTACCGCCATATTGGTTGTCGATTTCTATTGTTCTGCTCATCGCTACCCATCCCCCTATATAAGGCTGAGAGCACTATTCATGCTTCACCGCATTCAGGTATTTCATACACCCGAACACGTTACCTTGGACGAAATGATTTTTGAACAAAAATAATATGACAACCACTGCACTGGCAAGGAATATCCAATAAACGACGAAACAAGACAGACTGAAATCCAGGCACAGATACTTGAAAAATTCATTGATAATTGTAGACAGTTTTCCTGTGTACGTAATAACATCGCACATGCGCAAACCACACACTGTAGCAGATCGAGCGATGTCAATGATCGCATGGATTTTAGAAACGGGGCGTTTTTGGTGGAATGGATGGAAACGATGTTACGTTGTAACTTTCTTGGGTTTACTATCATTTAGCTACTGTGTTGGATGTAGTGCCGCCGGGGTTTTCAAAAAGATGCAGACTTTATGCACTCTGTATGAACGACACACTTGTTTGATGTGCATGCGAAGTTAGGCAGCACTGTCTGTGCAAAATAAAACGGATACCTTGGAAATTCTGTCAAAGAATATATATATTTTGTATTTCATTTATTGTTTATTACAAACATTTTAATACAATGTGTAGTTCATGCATTTAAAAGTCCGTGCAACCTGAATGCCCCAATCGTGAAGCAATAAACCGTAACTTTCTCAACCGGTATATATACCCCAGTAGCAGTAGAGGAGCTTTCGAAACTAATATGGCGAACAAATGCTTTTATGAATTCATGTCAGCTTAAAAATTAGCCGTCGATACCACGTGATAGATTGTTATTCAAAAGGAGGCATTACTTTCCTGGCAGGAAAATAAATATTTTTTATTGTTTAAAAGTTGATATCTTTGTTACGTGATCGAATTTAGCATAATAATGACCATCCTTAAGGTCAAGATCCAGTAAATGATTCCACGCTGCCTTTTTGGTGCTTAAAACCATTATGACGTCATAATTGATTTGATGAATCTTTTTCCGTATTTTACGGCTGTAAAGGAATTATGTAGAAAATAAATCCATATTTTGATCTTTTATATTTAATCACGGAAAAAGTAATCCCGGTACCTATATTCAATTTGACATCACTTTAAAGAGGAGGTCAAGAGCTTGTTTAATTCCGTTTTTGGAGAAAGTGTAGGCATTCTAGATATATTTCATTAGTCAAAAATGGACAAAACTCCGAAATTTGTTCCTCAATTCCTTCATATTTCATTGAAAATGACAGTTTAAAACATGATTTTTCATCGTGTCTACCAAAAATATAAGCCACGGTACACCCTATGAAACAAAGATATTGTTATGAAGTATCATTAAAAGAATTTATATCTTGAATTTCATAAACCTGTAGACACATTTCATTTACTAGATCTTGACCTTAAGGTAACTTTTATAAGTAATGAAACACATACATTTCCCCCGTCATTGAAAATTGACGCAAATTATAGCGTGTATAGCTTTAAAAGATTCAAAAACTAATAAAGCAACATCTCTCCAAAAAATACATAAAAAACAATCTAACAAACAGTAACAAAAACAAGACCAAAAACAAAATTATAAAAAACAAAAAAAAAACAAAACCATGCGCTATTCTCATTTTCAGCATTTTAGGTCACCTGAGACTGGTCATACCGAAAATTAGAGAATATCAATTGTTCCTGTCGTTAGCCATTGTTAATGCTTTATATATTTAGTTTACTGGCTTAGTATTTATATATTAGATCCGAAACTTTAAAGATGCTTAGTGTTGTTTTATTCAATGCTTTATATATATATATATATATATATATATATATATATATATATATATATATATATATATATATATATATATATATATAACACAGTTTATTTAGTAGATATTCGGTAACACTATGAGTTAAAGTACTTCAGTGTTTAGTTTAGATTATCCAGTGATATTACCTTTTTGGGGGTTAAAAGTAATAAATATTTCTTGTCAAAAAACGTGATATTTAAAATTGGCAATCCGACATCTAAATTTACTGTTTCGTATTCTTCTGCTTGCGATTCAGTTTGAATTCTGATCTGAAATTAAGCAATTGATTATATTACTTCGTGGTTTATACAACACTCGTTTGATTTTTTTCAAAATTGCCGAAAAAAACCTAAATAATGTTATATAATTGTAATATTTAATTTTAACATAAACTTTTAGATATATTATGAACTAGTATTTATATAAATAGTTTAAAAAATAAACTCTAAAATATATGTATGTCGAGAATTTTCCAGAAACCTGAAATATTTTAAAAGCATTTGAACACGATCAAAATATCGACAATTTTTTTTCCCCAATCTTTAAAGTATATGGCAAGAATAATATCGTCAATGTGTTTTTCTTTTCAGCGTTGCATAGATGATTGTTAGTTTATAGGTATCAATTTCACTTTTTACAACTAATTATAATAACTCATTTTCAGCTGCCCTTTTTGTAATTGATTTGATCGCGTTATTTGTTTTCACAATTAAATGGTATAATCACATAGTCTTATTCTATTTTTGACGGATAGAATACAGATGCAGATTATCGGATTTGTAGACAGATAGTGCAGGTAAAAAATACATTTTCTTTACAAAATTGTGTTTTAGTTATTATAAGTGCAGTTCTTGTCAAAAGTATGCTTTGTGTAGGCGCCTACGCTTCGCGGTTATTTCGATACAGTTACATGTATAGTCATACGCATATTGCCATTTGCATTGACAGAGTTAATAATATGTTGAATTGATTAATTATATTTAGCATTTTTAAGCCTTCAATACTGTGGAGTAAAATCTCATCAAACGTCTGAATTACTTTGTGTAAGACTTGTGACGTATTAAAAAATGTCTTTTTTTCTCAAACATGTATATATTAAGAGGTTTTACCTTTTTCAGTTCTCCAGATTGCGTTGCAATTAATGCAACGGTGTCCCCTTTGTAAGTTACAGCCACAGTTAGGGAAGAAGCTGTAATATTTAGTTTGATCGCATCAAAAGATCCGATCGGTAGTAGAGTATTGATAGGATTATTAAAATCAAACTCCCCACAGTAATCATTTCCGATTGAAGTATTCTGAAACATATAAAAGCTAAGTATAAAAAAAACCATATAGAACCACCACCAATATCTTATCTAATTTCTGTTAAATCATTTTTGTAGTGGGTTATATGTGTAGATGCTTTCATTTCTGTTTGTTCAGAAAAAAGGGAACGTAACACACGACTTTATAATTTATGTTCCATATTTTTTATCAGTTACCTTTGATAGAAATTGTGTTTCCTCACACAAAATAGTTTTATTCATTTTGTACAGAAAAATTCATCAATGTCACCCATGTCAAATATTAAATTATTTAATCTTTCAGTTTTCATAGCATTAAATTATATCCATTTGTATTGTTTACTTTCTTTTTTGTTTGCATGTTATCTTTAAATTTTGTTAAATTACAAATTATGCAAATCTGCCTCCTTTCACTCAGAGCTATCACAAAAAAGTGAAATTAAATAAATATACTAACTTCAACCTCAAATTACGGAAGCGTATTAGCGCCATGTTGTAATTTTTTTCTTTAAAGTCCAACTTAAAAGTTGGAATTTCCAACTTTAATCTTGGAAATTCCAACTTTTAACTTTGGAGTTATCAAATTCTGAACCATATTATTTTTTTATGGAATAAAAACCTTAAAAAAGACGTAATTTTATGATGCAGCGATGTCACGTTCAGGTCATGTTATAAACATTCATGTCTTATTTATTATTCAACGAAATTTAATAATTGTTTTTTTATTTTGAATTAAAATTTTGATTGAGATAATTCTTATGTACCATTTTGTACATTACAGCACCCATAAGAAGTGCAGTGCATTGAGTAACATTACTTTTGGATCAACTCGTGTAACATATAAAACAGTTTTCAATATGTGCATATACATGTATGTATAGCCATTTAATAAGTAAAATTCCCTCTATTTGTTACGGAAATTAATTATTGTAATTCGCAACTCTATAAAAACTGCAAGGACTAAAATCTATACGAATTCGTCGAAATCTTCGAAACCTAAAAATGCTACAGGTATCACGAAATATCATGATGATGTTCGACTGAAATGCCTATATAAGACGATTTGGCAATTCTTTGATTAGTTAATTGAAATATAAACAGAAAAATGCTTTCTTTGATAATTCATGCGGGTTATGAAGGTAGAAATCATTAACAAAAAATGTACATAACACACTAACGCGTTATTTGATTTAATTATGTATTTTTCTGCAATGTCGCTACCTTCATATACCGAGTGAATCTCGAACGAAAGCATTTGATTGTTTGCATATACATATGTAATTGGCTCTAAGCTTTCACATATCATCATGAAGTTAAATTCATTACTTACTAGAATTATATCCGAGTGATCGGCTACACGGTATGGAACTAGTGTTAAGCAAAAAAATTTATCACGTGTAAGTAGTTTTTTTTTTCTCTGCTCATTGTTCAATTAAGGACGTTGTTTAATCAGGGTTTGAGTTCTCAAATTCGAATTGTTATAAAGTTCAATATCATTAGTAGAATTTGTTCTAAACAAAAAGTATTTATGGAATGAATTATTTTTGACATAACATTCGATATTTTTACTATCTCATCAAATTAGGCTCAATCAAAATTTTGACTTTTACCAAAACAGAGGAAATTTGGACTAAATTTCTGAGATTTTGGTTTTCACTGAAATATTTTATGTAGTACTATAATATTTAAAGATAAATTAAAGATTGTATTTGTAAGTGAACAAAATTTTTCATATTTTCTGTTGGTTTTATCTCGCATTTTCATTTAGATAATCGTATGGCACACACTACAACAAAATTGAAAAATGCTTAAAAACTATAAAAGACACCGTATCTTAAAATTTTGATCATTGACCTCATAAAAAATTTATGCCAGCAGAGTTAGGTCAATATACTTAGTTTGATACTATAAAGAACAAGTGCACTTAAGCTATAGAGAATTGGCCCTTTATCAGTGCCGTTTTTATGTAGAAAATATCAACAAATTGCTTTTTTTCTCGTAATAGTTAAGCACTGATGGATACTTCCGATTTATATGCACGCTTAAATTCACCAAAATTAGCATACAGTTTAAAAAATTGAGGATTTTAAATGCCTATTAATAATCTAAATCCGGAAAAATCGAACCGAACCTACTTGAATTGTGTCTATTTAAATCAGAGGGAGGAGAAATTTAAATCAACATTGTTAAGTTGGTGGATCGATTGGCGCGTTTGCTGAATTATACTTTATGCATTAGTAGTATTTTACGTCTAAAAAAATCGAATAAAGCTTTGAAGTTGCATATTACCATAGTGATCAAACTAACATTCCTGATCATACAAAGTTGATGGAAAGCGATGTTTTACAGTGAGCACATTTGACAAACATCTACCTGGATAGAACCCACGTGATTGTTTGAAATAATTTATTCCATGCGTGGGTTCAAACATGGGTCACGCAGGTTATAGCTTTCGCTTGCTATAGGAAAAACCTTGAAATTTTCATACGTTTTTGATTTTTTAGGTACCAGCCTAATGTAGTACAAACTTCTTACTTTCACAGGAGCTTTCTAAATGTATAATGCGTATTTTGTGTTTTCCACAAGTTTGTACTGTTAGGCTGACAGTAAACAAAGTCTTTGAAATGAATGCCCGTCCTCGATTTACTATACAAAATTACGAATGTCGGATGACCCCTCCTATGTTGTAAAGCTTCGTGCTTTTTATATGCAATTAGTTCAGCGCTAAAACTTGTTAATTTTTATGGAATAGCATAAATAAGCAAGCTTTGACCTTTTTCTCAACAAATGATTGTAGAATACACACTAATGACCTTCTTTCATATTTTAACAGATTTTTAAATCTTGAATTTAATTTTGTAGCTGCGCAGTTTAAAATGATTAAAAATGCATTGTTCTGCCCTTGTATGCAAAATTGCATACAAAACAATATGGTGAACGTCATATTTATTGCTTTTGTATCTTTTGACAACAGTTTTAGAAAGTTTTGGAAACAAGCCAGTTCAAGAAATGTTTACATTTTTCTTCTCTAATGGAAAAGACGACCTTACATCCCCCTAAAATTCAAAAGATTACGAAGCAAAGAATTGCAAGCTCTGTAGCTCGCTTTTATCTCAACGAATGACAAATTTTCGTTGCCTGTAAAAAATGTCTTACTAAAGCAGTGTAAACATTTAAATCGGAAAAATAATTTTAGACCAAAATCGTGACCATGTCCCTTTAACGCACTATAAAAATATGTGCAGGGCCCAGTCGAAATGATACATGTTAAACAGTGCGACATTTAAGTCCGGACATGACAAAGTCCGGGCTTTTAGCTACCATTTCCATTGGACATAGCTTACTTTTGTTTATATATCTTGGTGGGACATTTTCCTTTGATCCTATCATGTCAGCATGAATGTACATATTGCTCTAGTTTTCTTGTAATTGTCTCTCAAATATCAAAATCCCATGGGATTTTGGTGGGATTTTTCATCCCATCTCAAACCCCACTAAAATCCCATGGGAGAAAAAAATCTTTGTGGGATATAAACTCCCGTGGGATTTTTTCTCCCATCATTGGTGTTTATAGGATAAATAATCCTCTAAAAGGCTTTTATAGGATTTAAAATCCTATGAATCACCATGTTGGGATATTTTATCCCAGAGGATAAAAAGTCCTCTAAATATATCATCTTGATTGATTGTATGTTGGGGTTAACTAAACACTTATGATTCAATTGTCTGATCATATAGTCTAGTAAAAGCAATATTCAAACAACCAATGTATTAATTTATTAGATAATGTCATTATATCCATCTAATGAATTACACGTGCTAAATTATATGTACCATCAATAACATATTCTTCTTGAAATGACTTAATAGAGCTTATAACAATAAGATCTAACAAATTCTGAGAAAATAAATACCAAGAATTACCAATTCTATTGAATATTAATAAAAGTATTTCTGTTTATGTAAACCCACAAACTCTTATGATTCAATTGTCTGATCATATAGTCTAGTAAAAGCAATACTAGTATTCAAAAAACCAATGTATTAATTTATTAGATAATGTCATTATATCCATCTAATGAATTACATGTGCTAAATTATATGTACTATCGATAACATATTCTTCTTGAAATGACTTAATAGAGCTTATAACAATAAGATTTAACAAATTCTGAGAAAATAAATACCAAAAATTACCAATTCTATTGAATATTAATGAAAATACTTCTGTTTATGTAAACCCATAAACTCTTACTTTTCACTGCTGCAAGGAGACTCATTTTTGTTTAAAATTTTGATTGATTGATATGATTTGATTTGATACTGTACATCAGGTGAACCGGCATGACCCAAGGAACAAGAAAATATATGATTAATGGGCGGGGATCTCGACTATTTTCAAGATATTTGGGCACTTCCTGTTCAAAGGGGGGGGGGGGGGAGGGGGGTCATGACCACCCTTGGGGCCCATGACCTATATACTATTTGATGCTCCTTGACACAAGGAACAAGAATATATTTAGTTTAGGGGTGGGGATCTCAACCATTTTTGAGATATTTGGGCACTTCCTGTTCAATGGGGGTCAGGAAAACCCCCAGGGCCCATAACCTACATACCATTTGATGCCCCTTAACACAAATGACAAGAATATAAGTAGTCTGGGGTTGGGGATCTCATAGGAATTTAATGAGATATTTGAATTAGGGCACTTCCTGTGTCAGGGGTAGACGGAACCACCCCCATATGGCCATAACCTACCGGTATATACCATATGATGCCCCATTACACAAGGAACAAGAATATTTATGGTTTAAGGGTGAGGAGTCACGGTTTTTCAAATATTAAGTAATTTCCCATTAACCTGGGGGTTGGGGAATATATATAGTCCCCAGAGATCATATCTATAATGTACCATGTATTGACCATAATTAACACTCAATATATTTAGCATTTGAAAAATCCATGTCAATATCTTTAACGGTTTTCAAGTTATAACCATTTACAATATAGTGTATAATTTTTCCCTAAGGATTCAATGTTAGACCCCACCCCTATTTGACCCCCCAAAACTATGGTTGCCCAACCCCAATTTAAAAACAATAAATTCAAAATTTAAAACAGGGTATGCAGGCCTATCACATCCTTGAGTTGTGTACAACTCTGTTCAACCATCTCTGAGAAACGCGATGGACAAGTTCAAAGGCAAGAAAGAAGAAAAAGAAGAAACCGCTTTCAAAAACAATGTCTCCAAACTTCTTTTGGGAGACTTAATTACAAAAGGTACAATGTAAACAATTATTTTTATATGCATACAGAAGGAGAGTTCATAAATACTCCCTCTTCGGTTACATGTGTAGAATGGCCACCACTTGAGTAAAATTTGGCCTACCCAGAAAGTTGGAATTTCCTATCCTGATGACAATTTATAGGCTTAAGTTAATTACTGAGATAAGCGATAAAAACAGTTTTTATCAATTTAATCATTAAATTTATAAATCTGCAGTGAAGTTGCTCTCTGGTTTTATGAAATAACATTAAGAAACCTGACTAATTATAAATACCCATTTTTTTTTTATAAGAATATGTCTCTTTCAAATGTAGTAATTACATGTAAACAAATGTAGTTATCATAGTATCAACCTTAAAAACCCAAGTGTATGTATCCTGTGCAAAAGTGATATTTAAGATGTTTTTACATTAGTTAAAAAATCATCTCTCTTCTTTTATTACGCATATACATGTATGATATGTAAAGGTACACTTGACCTTCAAATAACATCTAGCTACTATATTTATGGTACTTCTATTGAATCGAACAAGAATCAACATATTTTTACCCTTTTATTGTATATATGCGTCAAAAATGTAGAAATACATGTAAAAATTGAACATTTTTCATGAAATTCTTATCCATCTCCAGCTACCCTGGTGTGTTTGAATTTTATTTAAATTAAAGGTAGGCATATCATACTTGCAGGTCCTACTGTTTTAGCATGCATATGGTTTATCAAAAGGAGACTAGAAACCAGAATAGATAAGATATTCACTAAATATGATTGTTAAACTTCCATTTTCATGAAAAAAAAAAAACACATGCAGGATGGCATGTCTAGTTGTGAATAAAAATGCTACAAATCATCCATTTACCAAAAAAAGAGCAATTTCTGAGCATCAGTGATGATTATTTCAAATATGTGTAAGAAATGACCCTAGAAAATTGCCACAAATTTCATAATATTAGGTAAAATATTTCAAACTATAAATGCTTTTTATGACAATCAAAATAGGGGGAGTGTAATACATGTAAGAGTATTTCTAAGTGATTTGATGCTTTTATCATGGTAATATTATGTAGATGTATGTAGTACTGAATAAGGTTTCTTATTCAAGGAGGTTGAACAACAATTGATGTCTAAAAGATTAAGTTAATATGTTTTACTAAAGGAGAGCCCCATGAATCTGTGTTAAATAGAGGAGTGGGGAAATGGTAGGTTCACTTAAATGGCTATATTTTTCTTAGACCTCAATGGAATTGGCAATATGATGCATATTTTTTCTCAGAATTGCATAAGCTTTCTAATTTCATCTTTTCATAGAATTTTAGTGTAAGTTAAAGAGAGCAAGTCACACAGTTTTGGATAATAATGAGAGTAACTCCCTCCTAAATGATTATTTTTTTTAAAATGAAATATGTTTAAAGATATTAATTGTTCCTCTTGAGTTGAGAATTGTAACTCATTTTTAAAGAAGTGTTCATCCCACGGGTACCTAAGGAAGTTTTTGTCCCATGCTTTTCCTTTATGAAAAAGTAATTGTCCCATGCCTGTTAAATGAACTGGGTCCCATAATAGTGATAAATTTAAGGTTCTCAAAAATTATAGCTCGATCATACAGCCTCAAAACATTAGATTTGCTCATCTGATCGACTTATATTGGAATCATTATTATATGACTGACATTTATTAGTCAAGATTGTTTTAAAATATCTACTGAATGGCAGATCAGAAGCTGGAACCCATTAATTTCTTAAATAACATTTATTTATTATGCAGTTGTATTATGTTGGTCTCAGTGGTACTTTTATGGATATTGTGAGGTTATACTATAAACACTTAAATGTTTATTCAATAGTTATGTTTCATATTAAATTTTTCCTAATACTCTAATTTAAGCATATTTTATTGAGTAATCAAATGGATTAGGCAACAGGCAAAGCCTATATAAACCCTCTCCAAAATAAAAAGTCAAGAAGTGGTGTTATAAAATAATCATAGAATATAGTATAATATAGTATGTAGTATAATTTACCAGTTTACAGAGTGATATGTTATTGATATATTTGTATACAAAACAAAGGATAATTGGATAATAAATATTAAGCTTGACTTTTGTCATATGATGATAAATTAACTTGTTGTTTAGCATATACATGAACACATTCATTCCTACATTTATAAACCCATCACCTCATTCATTCATACCGACAGACAGACATAGAATATTAGTCCTAATACTCTGCTCAATGAGCTTAAATAAAGCTCTGAATACATACATGTATTTTTAACCAGTGAACCCTAATGTTCAACAACTCTCTCTCTCTCCCCTAATGAATGATTTCGGTTTGTTTCAAAGTTAATTAATATGAACATGATTATATATACCGGGTTTGTTTTCTTTCTCTCGATTCTCTGAAAATTTTTGGCCATAGGTTTTAAAGGATTAATTCTGATTTTTAACTTGCAGTTACCTACATGTAGTACTTAATTATTTCTGATCGACTTCTTCTATTCATTGACAAGATGTTTTAGTAACTAAAAGCCTTGTATTTATGTTACTCATTATTTACTGAAGTTGTTGTCTTTCTGGGCAGTCATATGGTATATCATGTACATGAATATTGTTGTTTGACAATACACTTATTAAAATGTACATGTAGTAGTGTAACAAGGACTATTCATAAAACCACAATGTCTATTCTAGATGATGTAGATATACTGGCAGCCTATGGAAATATGCCCCCATGTACTTCATGTATATATTAACTCATATCAGTAAACAGCAGTTAGAACATGAACTAAGATGGCAAATGGATATCCACATTAAATACTCCTAAATTAAGAACATAAAAACTATCAAAGGAAAATTCTTGCCTAGAAAATTATACATCTCAATGAACATTCCTAAACATATTGTTAGCTAGATCAACAATAGCACAATTTCGATGTGGGGTACTACCCCTGAAAATAGAGACTGCACCATTTCAGGGTGAACTTGTCTAGACTGAGTGCACATGAAAACTCTGTAGATGAAATACATGTAGAGGACACATTCCAATTTCTTCTGAAATGAACTTAGATTACAGTCTCAGAAGAAAACTTTTATTTTAAAAAGAAAAAGAAAAATTTTATACACATGTATAATTAATATTATTCGAAGAATATAAGTTGATATATGAGTTTACTTTGTAATAGGAGTAGTAAAATAATTTGACTATAACAATAGAAACGGTTCCTGACAAAAGTCTTCACTCCTAAGTTGATATATGAGTTTACTTTGTAATAGGAGTAGTAAAATAATTTGACTATAACAATAGAAACGGTTCCTAACAAAAGTCTTCACTCCCCCCCCCCACCCCCCCCCCCCCCCATGAGAGAATACAACAGTGCACAGTCTATAATAGACATGATGCCAGACTATATAATGTTTTTTAAAATGTTGCCAATTGTACTAATGACAAAATTAAAATATGGTTCTGTTCATATTACTTATAAATATTTCCTTAAAATGAAAACAATACAAGTATAGTAACAAAACTGTATTTAAACGTTATCAATTTAGATCAATGCATATAGTTTTAGGAATGCAATGATTTGTATTACATTGACTATATATGATAATATACTTTTTCAACATTTTATTACTTGCACATTCATTTCATTTATAATATCTTTTTAATAACTTTTAAATATTGTGTTGATGTCAAATACAAATAAGCTTTACATGTAGCATCAAAAGTCTTTGTTGTGTTCATTATGAATTCCTTATAGATAAGTCAACTGACCAAGGAGACACATTCTGTGTATACCTAATAACTATCCTATTGTCCTAAAGCATCTACAAATTTACATGGCAGTATCTACAGGTGTCAGTCTGTGTATATTAATTAGCACCCTATTGTTCTACAAAGAATGGAGATATACACGTGTAAGACACGTGCGAGCAGAAACCAGATTGAACAGAAACACGTGACACAGGTGAACTCGCTTGGGGCTAAAATTGGGTGAAGAAAATAAATAAGAACAAACATGTACTTACTGCTCATGATAACAAAATTATTCCCCTCGTTTTTCTTCACTCCACTTCCGAGTTTTGGAAACTGTGAACCAGTTTATCAAGTTGCATGATAAAATGGAAATTTGGCACATACAAGGAGTGAATTGTGAATCTTTAGATTAATTTTGGAGTGTTTTTCATCCAATTTTAAGGTTCTTATTTTTTTTTTACTGGAAGTTCAGAAGCGAGAAAGTTTTCACCGAACACTGTCTTATCATTAAGGTCTTCCGTCTCCACGAAACAAACACAGTTTTTATTACGTGAATGTTAACATTATTAACCAATTTTGTTAACTTTAATCGTTACTAGCAATATTAATGAATTATTTAATTAATTAATCAGATAGCTTTTGGCATAAGATATTTACGTGGATCAATGCGACATATATCATTTTAAGTAAATGGTAGTTGTTTTGCCATTGAGACACCAACGTGCCTGGTTTTGCTAATCCCGTTACAATGCTATCCCGAAACGAAGATTATTATATTCACATTTTGCCAATCAATACAAGTGTGCGTAAGTTTTAAAACACTGTTAATTATCGGGCTTCTTAACCTGTATTAAACGGGATCCCACAAACTTGGGCTGATCATTCAATTAAATTATTTCGTGTAAATCCAAGTTAAATGCAATACATGCGTGATTTTGAGCATCATTTTCAAGACATGAACAAGTGCTACGGCTATAATGAAAAAATATCATTGGTTTCTAATTAGAACGTATAAATGATCATGAATTTCAAAGCTAATGCTAAGCTGAGTATCAAAAGTAAATCTAAACCGGCAGTGACAAAACGCGTATCATTGACAGGACGGACCCCCTTGAAAATTTAAATATATTTAAAGAAATATCGAAAATATGCCTCTGACCCCCTGGCAAACTAAATTGTCACTCCGAACCCACCCCCCCCCCCTCCCCAAAGCTGGATCGGTGCATTCCGTGTCCATAGCACCGGTGCTACATATATATACATAAATGACCCTGGTAGTACATGTACTATAAAACATCGAAATGTAATTATTCAAGTTTTGAATAAAGAATCATAACAAGGGGTGAAATACTCTATATTTTTAAGAATATATTATTCCGAAGAAAAAATTAGCTTCGAATTTCAGTTTATTTCCTTTTTAATAAGATAGCCTTACCTTATTTTTAAAATAAAAGCCTTTTCAACTAAAGCGGGAGTGGCGCAGTGGCTGCGCGGAGGGCGGTGTAAGTAGCACTATAGTACTAGCGTGGGATCAAATCACGTTCGCGGCGCTGATTTTTCCCCAAAATTTCTTCATAATTAATAATTTATAATTTAGAGCAAAATTAATCACTAGCTAATCAAGTTGAGAGAAAACAAAAATCTAGACAAAATCCACTGACTTGTGATGTGTACACAATGACCTTCTCGATATACATGTACATACAAAACGACATGAATACAAAAAATACAAACAGATATACAAAGCAAATATATAGGAATTGGTGAATAATATATTTACTAATTCAGCATCACAAATAAAGATCTATGAAATGGAGTATTTACGGCATGAATGCTATCAGTTTGATATTATTGAAAATTATTTGTTCTACTTACATAATATAATTATAGTTAAGGCGACATATTTAACATTATTTGATTAATTTGCTTATTCAACATGCGGAAAAGAGGTTACGAGATCAACAGGAAGGGAATTACCTTAAAAAGCTTTACAAAATAAATACCATTTTGCAGTAAAAAATTACAAAAAATTGATAGAGCTCTGATGTTTTGACGTATCTAGTTATTTTAAGTATTGTAGATTTAGAAATTTGTATCCGTAATTATTTTGGCACAATCAAGTTTCTTTTTAGGGATTTTGGATATTCTCGTCGCCTTTTTTACCGATGATTACGATATCTTAAATGCTTGCATGGACAGATTGATGTTCATTATTCAGTTGCTGATTACATAATCTCCCTTCACACACGAATGACCCGAGACGATGTCACCGGTAAACTAACGAAGCTACTGCTCCAGACACGTGTGTGTCTGGGGTATGTATACACATGGTACACGAGTCTGGAGAACAAAGAGGAGGTTTCACACCTCTAGACTGGTAAATTGATTTGTGTATAATTAGCTACTCAATTATTATCAGCTAAAACATAAATTAAATTAGACTGTGTAAAATAAGCATTCATTAGCTAATACACGGGTATAGTCCGTCAATCAGTGGTTAAAGAATCATGCATGAGACTATCAAAAACAAACTAATGTTCAAAATATGCCTTAATTGTTACTTATCTTATCATTTAAAAAATGACAAAACTCACAATTCAGCAATTTAAACCTTGTTTAAAAAATGCAATCAAGTAATAATGAAGTAATAATTTCGGAAGTAATTACGTCCCTGGTCTTAATTTCTTGTCCAATAAAGAACACCTTTCTTCCGAGCGCTATAGTCAGCAATTTAACACCAAATAGCTTAAATTAAATTGTTATACTAACACCGAATCATTATTAAAACTGAAAGAAACTTTAACATATCTTGACAAAGGATGTAAATAAGTGTAAAATAAAATTCCATTATCGTATTTTCAAAGAAGTTACGAGACAAACTTCATCATGCGGCCATCTTGGACTTAAATTTCGCCTTGATCCATTAATAATTCCTCAATTGTTTGTTAAAATGTGCATGCTATTTTGATTGTTGATAGTCCGAAATCAATATTAAAATGAATAATCGGGCAATATTGATGTAATATCGGGCAGGTAGCATCGTTTTTGATTGCCCCCCCCCCCCCCACAATTCAAAAAGGATGCTACCTGCCTGAAATTACATCTCAGACTCATCCAAAAAATCTTGACAAGCAAGCAAAAAAATAAAGGGGAAATTGAAATCTTAAATATCCTTATTCGTGGGGGGGGGGGGCGGGAGCTGGCGTGGTATATATCTGTAACTTCGATTTCACTCTTAATTTCCTTAATTAATACTTACATACTCCCCCAAAAAGTGGGGGGGGGGGGGGCTCCATGATAATTCAATTTTTTATATGTAAACATGGTAAATGCAAGCCCCCCCCCCCCCCCCCGATGCTACGTGCCTGAATTTTATGTCTCATACGAGGAATAGACCCCCCCCCCCCCCCACGTTACCTTTTACAAAAAAATATTTCAAAAAATATTTCTTATAACAACAGTGCCTTGATTGATTGTCAATTTGCTACATAGGATACACATGTGATGCAAAATGTGTCACACATTTGACTAAATTCATGAAGCAAACGTTAACAAGTTTCCAAATTCGGCATTTTTGTTCAATAAAATATGGGTTTAAACTCAAACAGTTCATCCCGCGCCAAATCGGCTTGATTAAAAATCGTTCTGAAGGTGTGAAATCGGGTTTCCCCCAAATATCTCGAAAAGTACTCATGCGACCGCAGTTAAATTTTCAGGATGTTTTCACATATAGATCTCCATCATATCAAAAATTGACCGCACTTTACATGTAGGTAGTCTAGATACCGTTTGTCCCTGGTGTACTTTAAAGCAGTACTTAAGCAAGCAAATAATGAGGAGAGAGAGAGAGAGAGAGAGAGAGAGAGAGAGAGAGAGAGAGAGAGAGAGAGAGAGAGAGAGAGAGAGAGAGATTTCAAAAAATAAAATGAAACATTTGGTAAATGGTTAATGGTTAA
The DNA here is from genome assembly GCF_963853765.1 of Magallana gigas. Classification (NCBI taxonomy): domain Eukaryota; kingdom Metazoa; phylum Mollusca; class Bivalvia; order Ostreida; family Ostreidae; genus Magallana; species Magallana gigas. The sequence goes on from NC_088856.1 coordinate 26,737,491, forward strand.
TTCATATATAATTTCTTTTATAGGGAAATAATATTGTAACCCGTTAATTGAATTTGAAACAAAAATTTCACTTTTGTGTTATCCTAGAACCGTACATCTCGGATTTAATTACAGGTAACAAGTCTTAAACAGTCGGGGATATAATTACATGTATATATAAAACGAACCACCGAGGGATAAGAATTTTAATCAAGGTGACAGTCTGGCAATTAACGGGTTGATGTATGCAACATTGCCACCTTTGATCTTCTGTACTATGTATGTGCATGTATTTTTAAAATACACTTATTTGATATACTGTTACTTACACGTATGCAGGTAATGTACACAAGTACAGAAACTCGCTCAAGCTGAGCTCGGTGCAACCAACCAATAGAAATAGCGTTTGTGAAATTTATTAAACTTAGCGACAATTTGAAGTCTTGTTACCTTCTTACATGTATCAAAACAACAACAATCACATTGAAAAAAAAACCCAAACAGTCTCACTATAATGACTTAATCAAACTAAAAACTTGATACAGTTATTTAAGCATGATTTTGAACTCAATATAAAACATTTTTTTTCAAAGGTTATATTTTACTCTCTTTTATTAAAAAAAATCCGTACAATGGGTAACAATGCGGCGTAGACAATCGCCGTTATTGACGATGTGGTTCTTGTTCTGTGCACCTGACTCCATGAAACATGAAATGAGATTGTCCTAGTATTCCGAATTCTTTTAAAAGGGGGGGGGGGGGGGTGTATTTAACAATCGGGTTCGCAATTCAACATAATTATTACACTCCAAGATGGAAACTGGGAACTTTGAGAAATGAGTACATGAGAAATATGAGAAGTTTATGAGCATTAGATATGAAAAAAACGTCATCATTGGGTAAACATTTCGTTGTTTACAATCTGCATAAGGTATTTTTTTAGCGTTGCATTAGTACTGCACAGCAACATTTACAATGGTCATTCTTATCTGCTGAGGTAAAGAACTGCACCTGTTAGACGCTCACTATCTATACATCATTGTGCGAAATCTTCATCTCTTTTCGGATGGATTTTTAATACACTGATTTTAGGTGGGAAGCGCCTATGGTAATTACCAGAAAGAGCTATATAATATGTAATGAAATTATTAGTTCTGTCTTCCCACAAATGTTTATTTAAAAATAAAATTTGGTGTTATGACTAGTCATAACACCAAATTTTATTTTTAAATAAACATTTGTGGGAAGACAGTTCCTAAGAAATAGATAACAAGAAAGTCTAATTAGATGGATTAAAAATGAAGAACCAAATAACTATTTATTTAGGATTAGAATCTGCATTTTATAGCAAACATGCACCTACAGTATTTTGAAAAATCAACACAATACAATCTCACATGTCTTTAAAAGATTAATATCAGATGAAAATATGAAATGTCTGTACAGTTGTTGATCCAATCAATTGCCATGAGACAGAGTTTAATGTTATGTGCAAATTAAGGTGAAATAACAAAAGAAAATAATTTATTATGAGAAATCATGAGAAAGATATCTGTGATATATGGGAAAATTTATCCTATGTGAAAAATCATGGGATATATCCTATTTTCTTTATTATGTGGGATTTTTTGTCCTATATGGGAGAATTAATCCCATCTTTTATGAATGATGGGATTTTTTCTCCCACATGGGACAATTTATCCCACAATACTTTTTCTCCCATGGGATTTTGGTGGGGTTTGAGATGGGATGAAAAATCCCACCAAAATCCCATGGGATTTTGATATTTGAGAGACAATTACAAGAAAACTAGAGCAATGTGTACATTCATGCTGACATGATAGGATCAAAGTAAAATGTCCCACCAAGATATATAAACAAAAGTAAGCTATGTCCAACGGAAATGGTAGCTAAAAGCCCGGACTTTGTCATGTCCGGACTTAAATGTCGCACTGTTGTTAGATGTTAGACCCTCAAATATGATGGATAATTGTTTTAAGCTAATTTAGCTCGATTGGACATTGGCCTATGAGATTTTAAGCTATCCTGAATACCAATTTTGCAATGAAACGGCTTGTCGATAAAATCATTTAGTTTACACATGAAGAACACATGAAGAACAATAGTTCATGAGTTAATTGAGATTTGTATATTAAAAAAACTGCACGAATTAGATATCGCTCCATTTTTTAAATTTTATTTTTGTGAATGTTAAATCATTTAAGAAAGAGGGAAATGATCAATGTTTTTTAAAACAATAACTGTTCTATATTTTAAATGGCAAAGGGTTCAAAGTGAAATATCTATTATTAATAAGTTAATATTGTTTTAACGGATGTTCATGTAACCATTTTACTTTTTATATGGAATTAATTTGGTTGGTTTGAATGTGAGAAGTAGACCTTTTCTTAGAAACCTGCCGACTTTGCTATTAATTGGTTTTGTTTATTTTTTTATAACTATACTCTGTTTAAATTTCAAAAATTGATAAAATGTTCTGGAATGAAAGATGCGAGTGCATTCTTTAAGTAATCAAATTATATATATATATATATATATATATATATATATATATATATATATATATATATATATATATATATAGGTAGCTTGCCTGACTACACAAAATTATTTAATGGAAGCATGCATGGATCGATGAGGCTATCTTTTAAAAAATGAACTTTACTTTTCGCTGCTGATCATAAATTTAAAAACGGAACGTTTATTATTTAAGAAGAAATTTCAGTCTTTTTCTTTGATCTAGTGCATGTACATCACTTGAAATTAAATAATTTCATTTTATTTTGAAATGTACATGCGTGAATCATTCAATACTTGCATGTAAGCTTGAAAGCGGAAGAAAAACAATCAGATTTTAAATTGTTGTTGTCATATTAAGAAATTTTCAGGAAATAGGAAAGGATATTCAAGCACGTATTATCTTCATTCAAAAAATCTTGACAAGCATTTAAAAAACAGGAGGATTCTCAAAATTATGAAGAAAAATCCTAATTCACGGTGAGGGGGCGGGGGTTGAAGGGGCAGGTAGTATTCCTTGTAACTTCAATTCAATTCAATTAAATACTCTTATTTTTCATTGTCATTATTAACATGCTCCGACAAAAGTGGAGGGTAGGGGGCACCCATGACATTTCCATATTTTTAATTAGTCAAGTTAAGAAAAGTGTCTGCTGCGAAAAAAGTGGGAGAGGTAGCCCACCCACCCCCGATGCTGCGTGCCTGTGATAAGTACATATGTGCTCTGGAGTATTCTTATGATCCCCATTTGAACTAGTTAACTATTTGGCGAGCAAAAATTATGGATGAGACATAATATGGCGCGAAACCCTGCTTTACCATTCACGCAGCAGTTGAGATCTCCGGTGGTTTGAATGAACTGATCCATTTGGAGGGGATCAACTGATTTTTTGACATTTGTTTTGTAACATCTACATATATCATACTTTGGATCGAATGTTTAAGAGGAAATGTATCGAATTAACATAAATACACACTTCAGTTGAAATTGTTTAAAGTAAATTTAGTACGACACGTGAGTTACACCATTTTCAAGATATATGAACTCGCCCAATTGATCAAAAATTGGGTCACACCCCGCTTCGGCGAATTTGTTCCCCCAGTAAATATTCCAGCAACATGAATACATATTTGTTTGAATCCAAAAGGATGATTCGTTGTTAGTGATGATAATCCAACATCAATTATTACTTGTATTGTACATGTACCGTTATAGGCAATGTGTAGCAACTTGTTCCATTGACACCCCTGCCTCACACCGTTCAAAAATTTAAATCAGAATTACACCATGTACACAAGTGCATGGTGAACAGCCCTATTACTTGACAACTCTTGCTTAGATCTATTACATCCTATATAACATTTTCATCAATTGTAAATGTAAATACTGACACATTAAACTTGCATTGGTGTATCTTTTTATGAAAAATCTTGATACAGCTTGCTCCCATTGCCTGCACCGTTTCGGAGAATGCAACTTCCAAACCTTAGATATGCCTGACATCATGACGCCAGGCAATTAGGTTATGTTGCAGTGGTAGTATTTGATTTATATTTTCTATTTATTTCATTTTGAACTGAAGGAGAGACAAATGTTATTTTAAATCATAAAAAAGATACTTTAGTAGTAATTAAATTATAACTATGAATTAAAAGAATCCTTACTGATTTGATGCACGGCTGTTGTTTTGTTACATGAGCAGGTCCAGTTGTTCCACGTCCATTAAAACATCTCTGGGTCATAATTCCGAACAAGGTTTCTGCTCTATTCATTGGAATCATGCAAAAGTAGGATTCTTCAACAATTTCACCCGGAACATCGGAGCCAAAAATACCAAATAAAACATCATCATCTGTGGAAACATTCAGAGACTTCGCTAAAAACCGTCCGGGCTTTCCAACATAAGCCGCTTGAATATTCACAATTAACATTTTAATATTACTATTTCTAAAAAGACAGTGTAAATGTGCTTCAGCATAGGAATTAAATTTTCTGTCAGTTTGACAAACACGATGAATCTTTGTAAAGTATTCGATAACACCTAGTTTAATTGATCTCTGAATCGAAATGACATAACTATATATCCCAGATGAAAATCCATATATGTATTGGATATGAAACGAGGTCCAATATGTTTGATCTACATATGATTTATCAGATAATATCTCAAACGTTGTGATGTTTCTACTGCAAAATAATGGCAGAGTTTGTTTCGGTCCTGTCGAACTTGGGACTCTTAAAGACGATGCAACGTATAAAAACAGCTTCGGAGATGACCTGTTACTACTTGGTCCGGGAGCTAAAAATGCTACATTGGAATCGGTTACAGACACAACAGGTTCTGGATATCTAATGTTAACTGCCAGTGTTGTCGGGTGCCGTTTTTCACAAGTTCCTTTATCTAAGCTTGTGCATATGATAAGCTCGCCAATACTTTCAGTCTTACTTTTATAAATCAAAAGGACTTTTACGTTAGTGTTGTTTACATTTTTATCACATGAATTGTCGTTGTAACAGTCCTGCCCGATAGAATTACTGGGATTTGGTCCGATCTTTTCGAGTTTTTCGATGCCTAAGTTTTCAGTGGACACTCTGTAAATATAGTTGGTTCCTCCTACGAATATGGTATCCTGGTCATACACAGCCATATGGGTGAAGTTATTTGCAGGATCGGGGACATTCAAAACACTCCGAATACTTCGCTCTTGTTCCAGCAGTGTAGAAGTTGTTTGCAAGGGCAGCAGGAGAAGCAAAAGCATACATATATATACATACCAGGTCATTATCCAACGAATTCCAAAATGTTTTAGCACATGAGTTGAATCTAGGAAAAAAAAGTTTTAAATCATATCATTGCATATTCTTATTGAAATCCTTTTGAAATATTAAACAGTTATTAATACTCACACAATTTTTTCTGATCAGTTTTCATTGCAGCTCTTGTCATTTCCTTTTCCAGTTTGGTTAATCTGATCCAGTTTATGGTTATAACTTTATCGGACGTTTAAAACTCTATTTTTTACAGTATAATCCGCAAAAAATGAAAAAATACCCATAAATATATGCTGTCAGATGTATTAAATCATGTAAGAAGGCTGGGGATGACAATGACATGTATTTATTTTCTGTTGATCCGTCGTCGGAAAATGAGAGAAGAGCTTACCAGCGCTGGGATTTCGACAGTAGTGTTAGATTTCAAGTTAAACATCGTGAAACAAAATGAAACAAATAGTCAACCAATCATATTTGACGTTGTTATTTTCAAAGCGTGTATTATTATATTGACAATGGTTAAATGTTTCGATATTGTAATGCATTTGTATGATGATTGAGAGATATCGTATTAAACCAGGAAAAACCAATAAGAACTATTGAAAAGTTGCATCAATTATCAATATCAAACGCTCAAAGGGTTTTTTTTCACATCGGGAAGTGAATATGTCCTTTAAAATATGAATTTCAGACAACGATAGGATATCAGACCTGTTTACACCCACCCAATGAAGGGTGCCCTTTCCAGGAACATAAATTCAGTGAAAAAAGTTGAAACATTAGGAGAGAAGGCTCTGTATTTCCCGATGGAATATCATTACAAAAGCCGTTTGGGGAGATATAAAGTTCTTTGTTGTTATTGTAACACAGATCGTTTTCCCCCTGAGCCAATAATCATTAGTTCATTCTTATTGAACCTTCACGTGTGTTTGCGTGGTGGTGATGAGTGTACATGTACATATTAAACGTGACTCTGTTATGCCAATATTTATAAATCATATTCAAAACTTACAACTGCCATTTTATTTGACCTCATTGATTTAGAGGTGCAGTCCAACAGTTATGTTCCTCCGCAATAAAGTTGTCCGTTAATGTTGTATAGACTTGTGTTATACAGAAGAATTATAACAACTTTTTGTATTGAAACTTTGGATACTTTTCCAATTATGTTACTCTTTGAGTTCAATTTATACTAACGGGAGTTGATTTAATCGATTGTTATTTTTTTTTAAAATCAACGATATGTTATTTTGCATGGCAAGTAAATTCCTATAAGTATTTGAATTATGCACATATGAATTTCGTGAAAATCCAATATCAATCATTTTGTGTAATATTAAAAGAACTATAAAGAACTATTCCATCAAACTACGTATTAGTTATCGAAATAGTTAAGAGAAATTGTATGGATCCAAGCAAAATTGAACTCTACTCTCGTTCAACCAGACTCTCAGCTGTATCTGTTAATCTCCGACAAGCAAGAGATTCTATGCTTGTCGGAGATTTACGGACACAGCCGAGCGTCTGGTTGAACGAGACTATATTGAACTCTGGCGTAGGAATACATTAAATGTACGACTTCAAAAAATATCTTAATTGTTCGTACCATTTAAAATCTGACTATTTACAAGGTATATATAAATGAGTTTCCTTGAAGAACAATGTTTAAGAACTCATTACATCGAATTTATTAATTAGAACTAAATGTTGTCAGCGGTGTTAATTTGTGCTTAGGTCCAAACACTGTTTCACTTTCGGTTTGCCTGAGTAACTGCATAGGAGAGTTGATTAAAATCAACTCCCAAAAATGCCATTGTTTAAAAAAAAGACTCGTCACATTTCCAAAAAGCGACCAACGGCCACCGGATTTTGAAGGCAAAATTAATGTGATAATTTGGACGACAGTCGGCAGTTCATCATCCGCTGTTTATGCTAATATCGACTTCTTTTTTTGTCGGCCAACCATGTGACCATCAGGGTCAATTACATGTATATATTTTTTTTTTGCGTCGTTGACCGATTTCTTCCTTTGAAATAGTTGGGTACTCCGTCGAGTAACCCCCGACCATCGTCCGACAATAGTCCGACCATCGTCCGACAATAGTCCGACCATCGGTAGACAATGTTTGTCGTCGGCCTATTGACATTTAAGCATTGGAATTTTTCTGAAATATTGGCCGCTATACACCGATTGACGACCGAAAATCAGCCGAGGGACGACTGGTCTTTGGTTGGAGGGGTGGAAGGGGGGGGGGGGGGTGACAAATCAGCTGATTGACGACGACTGACCATAGATGGATTACCTAAACACCTACCGTCCATCGGTCGATAAACGTCGGCCAGGTAAACGACGCCATGATGCAGACGTTTCCGTCTATAAATTGAAGCAATACCCACGTGGTTACCAGTGAATATTCAGAAATTGCAAAAATGTAACAGACCGAACGTTAAAATCAAAGGGTGTTTCAACGTTCGACGATCGACCGACGATTTACCAGCTAGTAATTAGTCAAACGTTTAAAGATATGGGTGTTACGAGAATTAATGTGACTGCTCCGCGTCGTCCGATACCAGCATCGGACGATCATGTATCTTCAGGTGGCAGGGGATAGTTTTGAAATTTTGAAATAAAGGGAGAACCTGGGGTTTGGCTGGTTATTTGAGGGGTATAAATTGCTAGAATATTTATTGCATTCATTTTGTGGATAGAGGAGCTCATGTCAATTTCATTGATATATGACACTTTAATACTGGTAGCACTTTTCGTCAGATATGGAATAAAAATGCGAAACTGAGGCCAAAATTTTCACTTTCGGTTTTGTGCTTGAAAAGTAGGGTGGGTTCAGAACACGAAATGTCACTCGAAAAGAAGGTGATTGACCCCCCATCAATTGGTGATTATTTGCATGGGTATACATTAAGCTACAAATCCTATGGTAGTTTATGGCAGTTGCTCGGGACTGGAGCGTGGTTCTGGACCCGTGAAAATGTGAAAAAGGGCAATTTTTCAGAAAATTTTGAGACCGTCCCTGGCCGTTCTTTATAGTACTATATGTAAGTTGTACTTGTTTTATTCTGAAATGTTTAAAAATTCTCAAGAGTCGGGACCATGTGTCCCCTGCATGCAAACCAATTTTAGCAAATTTAAAAATCCACTGAAAAATTAAATCTCATATATGAGCACTATCTGCCTCACATTTCCTCGACCCATAAAACTATCCCCTGCCATCTCAGCCGAGATACGAGGAAAGTAGTTTGTCCCACCATCGGATTAAATGTGACCTAGGCATAATACTATAAAGTGAACCTGTGTAACACATGTCTGTATTCTGTCAAGTATCCCTTCAACAATTTTATTAGTTTTAAAAATGTGATTTATATTCCCAAAAAAACATACGATATCTTTGGGTTTTTTTTAAATATAGATGCGCCAAAATGAAGTTTGTTCTTAACTTGCTTGTAACATAATACCAATTCTTTATAATATGTTAATTTATTATATTAATAAATTAATATATGTCGTTAGTTAAGAGTGGTTTAAAATTGAGCTCAGATAATACAAACACTTATCATTCATAATAATTTTTTAAAAAGAAGATTAAATTTCTTTTTTTGGGAATAAAGATTCTAATAATAGCACTGCATTTATTAACTAAACTTCACTAAATGTTGTACATACTAGTAGATATGTCTATGTCTTACATGCATCAATATACTTTATATAACTTCTGTAAAATAAAAAAAAACCCTCAAATAAACTATAGAACAAACTTTATTTTATGATAGAAAACAAAAGACTATCATAATCATGTACATTTATTTAGTAGCTCTGAAGGACAAATCAAAAAAACTGTTTTTACATGCAAGCAGTAGTTTAAAAAAAATTATAATGTTTCATTTGTTCACCACAACTTTCAATTTCTTTGAATATTCAGTACTAGTGGTAAATGAATCCAAAGACAATATAGCATTATTGTGTCAACTATAGCCATTGGGGTGCGTTCCTTTGTTTGGAAAAAAATATTGCATGTAACTTTGTTTCCGCTCTTGTGTTATACAAACGGCATCTACGTAAGTGTTAATATCATGTTGATTTGGATTTCTGGATTTGATATAATTATTAACAACTCTGCGTTGAATTTTGTCTGCTTTTGTCTTCACATTGTCTCCAGATCATGTCTCTTATAAATGTTACCGTATGTAACAAAACAGTTAATAGCGGTATAAATATGAGAGGGATTCCGAGAGCATACATGAAGACGTTCGGAACACTATTCCAGTCCAAAGCTGAATATATAGCATTTTGGTTGAAGCCTATCTGGTAGACAAGACTGAACAAAATGAAAACGACCGAATAGGCGAAAGGTATGTAGAAATGAAGAATACGATATGGTTTCCGGGTCAACAGAAGGTTCACCAATACAAAAGTACTGTTAATGAAGTGCTTCAAAATGTTGTTTGCACCAATCTCTGAAAAAATAAAATAAAAGTCTTCATGACAAATCATAATTGCAAAATAACTATCAAAATTGTCTTCTTTTTTTTTTAACGTCCATTCGGTTAGATTATAGATTTTGTAACGTTCTAGACCAAAGTGATGAACTTCATTCAAAATAAGGACTGGGACAGGTATTTTCTCTGTATACGGAGCGTTTTTGCTTGCAGTGGAGGGAACAAGTGTCTCGTTGATGATAAAAACTATCTGCCTTTTTTTTTTACACTGATTTCTCGTAAAAAGTTCTTTACCGTTTCAGTATAGTTGCAGAATAAGGTACAGTGTATTTATAAAAGTACATGTATGTAAAATAAAAAAAAAACATTAATAAAGGACTTAATTACATAATCAAAGGGATTTCGTTGTTTTATTACAAATTAAATATTTGCGTCTATTCTGAACTGCCGGTCAATAGACTGTGATTAATATGGCCGCCGGTCAATAGATTGCGATCTATTGGACCCAGTAGATTGCGATCTGTTGGACCGGCAACGTACTTTGGAACGCGGGTATGTTAAAACCATTTATATGCAAATTATAAACCCTTAAAACTAACTCGAAAAAAGAATTAGGTAATAAAACAATTTTTTAATGCCTGAAGAGTCAATAGACCAGAATTTTTCCCCTTGGTGCAGGGAACAGCTCATTATGCTCTATTGCCCTCGGCCGTTGGCCTTGGGCAACGGATCATACTAAGCTATTCCCTGCACCTCGCGAAAAATATTCCGGTCTATTGACTGCTCAAGCATTAAATAATTTTATAACATATGATATGGGCCTAAAATGGCCCCCTAAAATGAACATCTCTTTACTGTGATTCTCTGTTTTCTTTGTACAGATATATATGTGATGTGTATACATAATGTTCATTTTGATTCAACTGCCCACAATTTAGAAATATGACATCGTAAAGACAACATTTTTCCACCATTTTTGCATTTTTAACATAGAACAGCTTGTTTTCAAGCAGTTTTTCTTTCAGAAAACATAGAGCGCATGCTTGAACAAACCAAATATTTTAATCAGATATGTAACTAGCCAAGGCTAATAAGTGACAAAAAATTTCCTTGTTTAAGCATGCGCTCTATATTTCCCATTCATAAAAAGATAAGAAAAGTGTCAATTTTTGACTGATTTTGATTGAATAATAGAAATAGCGTCACTTCTGACGTCATATAAATATATTGCCAGTGAGTGCAAATAAATAAAAAAAAAATTGGTAAAAAATATATTTTACATCAACTTTTCGAAAATACAACATTTTATTGTACCAGAAACACTTTAAAAATGGCGAATTATGGGGGCCAAATTTAAATCATACATGTATCATATATAGTTATTTTGTAAATTTCAATTAACCCCTTCACGGTAACTGCGGTACTGCTCTTTTGCAGGGCAAAATGACATAATTTGGTGAAATATGACGTAACGTCAATTGTTTCATTTACGTCATTTAATTATCTACCTACTGAAATTTCGGCAAAGTATATCATTTTGCCCTGCAAGATAGCAGTACCGCAGTTATCGTGAAGGGGTCTATTACTCAGAAAAGTGATAGGCTAATGCTAAAAATAAACATTCTAAACGACCAAATTCATAAATATGCTTTTGAAGAGGAAACGACCCAATCATTATATACTGACTGTCTAACATATCCGGTTTGTTACGTGCACAATTGCAGAATAAATGTTCTGTCCCATTTGTTTAACTACACCTTTTGCATTCCAAATGTTTAGTTCAATTCACCTCTTAGATATGTGTGTTATGGAAACGACTTATTGATTATGAAGAAAAGTTTACGTACATTTTTTAAGAACATGTATATCAATGCACTGCACATGACCATAACCATACATAATAAGCTTAAATATCAGAACAAATGTTTGAAACAATTGCGTGTTATCATATACGGGTAAATTCTTTCTATTGAGCAAACATTGATTTAAGCATATTGATGTTACCTTTATCGGTAGTTACAATAGAAAGCAATGTCACGACAATGGCGGAGGTGGTTGAGAGGTAGTACAGAACCCATTGCAGCTTCAGGTACCATGGCGACGCATCGGAGTCTGTTTCGGAAAGACACAACATTTATCCATTATTTAATAGAAAGGCAGAAAAAAAAACCACTTGAATATTTTCCAAGAAAAATGTAATAGCTTCTTGCTTAACAAAATCAAAGTTGCCTATAATATATTAATTATTGCAAGAAGTGAAAATGTATTAACATAGCGATAGGAAGTGTCGAATCGAAATAATTTAGAATATAGACATAACTGTATTCATTAGACTTTTGGCCCCGTCCTAGATCTTGCCCTGCATTTTTAAATATTAATTAAAAATAATTATTAATATTAATTGAAAAATAATTATAAACATATATATCTTCAATACTTGAAAAAGTTTTTTCTGGTTCTTTTTTCTTTTGTCTCAACAGTGATTGAAATATGCAATTGAAATTAGACATTAAATCTCACCTCAATGATAACGTACCGTATAGGTGCAGTTTTATAAGTCTGATGTTATTTAGATTGTTGGGAAAAAAAACATCGTTTCTTACCTCCATTTATAATGTCTTTACGACGCACGTTAACATATATGGCGACGACAGATTCTGTTATACAATAGATGGCTAACACGGTATAACTCCAGTTGGTCAAAAAGATGAACCAAATCCAGTTGGGCAGAACCTCTCGAAAGAAGTAGGGCTGGAGACCGAGGACAGTGACGTGGAATAGGGCCCATGTTGTAGCCCAGACAATAAAAACAGTAGGATGTCCCCTCTGCAAAAATAAACATGCTACATTGTTACACGACCATAAAAATATATACTACTTAAACTTTCAATTGTCCTTCTCCAAAAACAGACTGAAAAGTTAACTTAATTTTTTTTTTAATTGTTGAAATTAAAAGTTATTTGGAATAAGTTTTTATAGTATAAAGAGATAGGTGGGAACATCCCTGGAGAAAAATATTCCGTTCCGGACTTGTGCACATGTCCAACTATTATTTACAATGTCGAAATGTTATATCATATTACATACACATTCTCGGCGTTTGTTCCGTATTGACAAGCGTCCGTTCCGGACTTGTGCACATGTACAACTATTATTTACAAAGTCCAAGTGTTATAAAAGACTACAGATTAACCTTTGTTCCGGATTAACAAGCGTAAGCGGTTAAATTGATTTCATGAAATGATTTTATACGGTACACTGGATGTGTTTCGATTGTCACTCAAAACTTGTAAATACCACACCCATCATACACCCACGAACTGTTTCAATCGTACATGATAATTACCCGTACTTCGATCTGCAATACTTCATTTGAATTATTTAACAAAAATTTCCTATTATGGCTGTGTATATAATATATATTAAACGATCAATTACACTTTAGAAATATATCATCTACCAAGCCCAGTACGAATCGAGAACTTTTTTTTAAGTGATGTGAGGGTCCGAGGAATATTTTTGGTGTGTTGTATATTGTTTATTACCAAGAACCATACGATTCATAAGTTAAACATAATAACATAAGTAAAGTGTACAAACGTATGTAGACATTTTTTACAATCTTAGATTGGACTGCAGGTGCACATAGCAGCGTACATAGCAGTATGCAAAATGTACACGATAAAAGTAAACAGGATAATGGAGAGTATATTCTAAAAACAATAACTATATTTTTATCGTAATTTTGAGCGTTTATAAAGGTACTTGCCCAAATTAAACAACTCTTTGATATTTACTATGTACATTGTAATATTAAGAAATTTTAATCTTATGGGGGGGGGGGGGGGGGGGGTTAAGACTCCCGACCCCGCCTCTAGATCCACGCATTCAACAAAATAATAAATTCCGTCGTATAAATGTTGTTTAATGAAAACAGTCTACTGGCATCTCTCAACGACATTTTTAATTAGCTTAATATTTTATTAAATCGTGACAAAATTATGAAGTAGGGCGCGTACAGTAGGCCTACTAACCTGAAAAGTCACAAAATCCCTTGGCTGGTGGTGATTTAGTCCGAAACTACTCAGTTTCCATTGTTGTTGGCAGTTATTAGAACACCCGACATTTTCTTCCTTCGCCATGCTGGCTGTTTTCCTCCATTAAGTGTGCGATAAGTACAACACTGAACCCGGAGCTATTTTCTTTCATATTGCATCACTGTCACGGTTGTTAATCATGAATTTCAATAAACAAACATTAAACCCGAAGACGTTATGCTTCATTTACAATGTATTTCTTTAACGTGCCATCAATCAGGTGTGACAAGGATGAAATTGTACAACTTAATTAATACGTTTTTCTTCTTTTTAAATTTCTTTTGAAGTTAAAGAAAAATGAACTCGGCAATTTTCCTGTTGTTATATCAAAAAGGAAATAATTATATTAAATTGAAATGCACTAAAGGCCTTTAACAATTTTACGTTTGTGGATCGTCATGAAAATTGTACGTCGCATGCATTATTCAAGTTTAAAAAATAGTGTCGTTTGTAACAATGTCTACGCCCCCTAAGCTAGTATAATGTACTCATTCTGACGAACATTAATTGTCTGTTATTTGTGTGGGAGTGTTTACCTGAATTATTTAAAATGACGCAAAACTCGTAAAATAGTTTCCTGATATCTTATTACGAATTATTTGTAAACAAAATTTTTTGCTCAACAATCTTTCACGGAACAAACCTGCAGTCAATGAAATGAATCAAAGTACTGCGAAGATAAAACGGAATGGAAATGATTTGGAACTTGTTAACAAAATATGTTAAATATACTTGCATGATAAATAATTTACGAAGGTACGGTATCAAAATTCACATGAATGATGAGATTTATGAACTAAATTAACCAATAAAATACTTTTAAAACCTACTAATTAATCCACGGAATATTTAACTCATATTGTATTCATTCTAGTCTAACATAATTTCAACATAATCAGTAAGTACATTGACTTATTTAAACATGTAGGCTTGTCTGAACAGGAACAAATAACTATTTAATACTGATTTTAATAATTTAATATTTGTTGCCAAGCAGCGTCTGAACGAAATAACGCGAAGGAGGGTCGGTAAATTTTACAGAGTACCCTGGGAGGGAACTTAGATTACTCATCAAACTAGATATTTTATCCCTGATTAGCCAGGCTTATTTGTGTAATACCGAATGTCAAATGAATAACATTTGAAATCGTCCTTCGCACAAAATTTTACTCCCAACTTAAAGAAGAACGTAGAATGTACAGCATGTCAGTTGGTCAGTTTAAGTTTACATTTGATATGTTTGAACATCACATCTTTGTAGTAATCTAAATACTTCGAGTTTACATGTAATGTTGCTGAGCGGCGGAATACATTGTTTACGGTTATTCCACAATATCTATTACTAGACATCCCGTTATGAAACCGAGCGTACAAGTGTCGTGAGGAAAACTTGTTTTCAAATTAACTAAAATTATATTTTTAAATATTTTGATTTAATAACATCTAAGTAAAGCTATCAAATTCTTCTTTTAATCCGATGGCATGTCCCAATTTACTTTTCGGAGTAAGTGTGATGTAACATTACATATATTATTTACCTTCTGTCAGGGTTGCTAAAATCTCTGTCTTTTATGTTTTGTCATCTATTGCTCTTGTAAGTAATTGATCTGTTAGATAAATTGTGTAGGTGAAAAAGTTAATGAACAAGGATTTTATAAGATTGCTCAAAGCTAGCTATCCTTTGTGTTCAGATTAAGTATAGTCCGAGTTTCTATCACCTCTAATGTGTTCTCAAATTGTTACGTAATCAATTAGCCATCATCATGCGTGCTTCGTATGAACACATGTGCGCTGGTGACTTTTACACCCCGAAACAAAAGAATAATTTGAAGAAAGAATTTCATTGGTTTATTCTCACAAAATCGCATTTTCGGCAAACTGGGTACGCGTCCCCGTGTCGGTCACTTTTCCATATTGAATAAAACCGCACGGACGTAAAACCCTATTAATCTTCATTTTTCATCTTTATTCAGGACTTCTCCTTATCATTTGATATAATTAGTCATGGACTCATTGACAATAAAAAATGTTAATTGGTAAAAGACACAAGTTACATTGTTTTTGTAGAGGCTGCAACATTTAATCTTGGTTGGGTTGGTAAATATTCGACCCTCCTTTGATCTAATTATATTCGATATCAATATAAATCAAAGTACTGAAAGTACTGAGAGACGGAGGCATAATTGCAGAGTGGAGATTAATCATTGAAGTACCGACCGGGAGTTGATTTCTTCGATTGATATTTATCTTAAAGATCATGCCTCCGTCTCTCAGTACTTTCAGTTCGTTATTCAGCTACGGATAAGAAACTACTTGACATGCGAAATTACATATCCTTGATTCGGAAAAATATTGCACACGCAATTGCGAGCTTTTTTTGCTGTAAAAAGATTCCATCTTTCAGTAAATGCACGACTTCTATTTTTTATCTAACTATGTTTAAAAAGGGAAAAATCCAAGATGACGAGAATTCGCTGAAATATCTCTTTAAAGCTAAATTTAAAATAATATACCGCGGTAGATCTTGTAATACCCCGTACTTCACTTTTAAAAGAAAATATGTACATTCTGTCAAATGTTTTTACACTCTTTTCACGTGAAATTATGTTATCAGCTTGCAAAAACACACTGACTTCCCAACTTACTTTGAAATCGACAGTGCTGGCCAGACAATGCAGGATTAATCAAGCTTCACAGCACGTGGCCAGGGTACTCTACCTATGCACACTCTGAATGTGTGTGTGTGTGTGGGGGGGGGGGGGGGTTCCGTTAAAGGGTGTAATCTGGATGTTTAATTTTTTTCACTATCCTTATAGTAGGTTTAGTATGCAGGCCAAGTAAAACTAAATTAAAATGTGCCATGCTACGATCACAGTTGTCTGTACTTAATTGGGGGAATACTCAAGTTTACATAGCAGTGGTTCAACTTGTTGAATAATCATTTTATTGGATCGATGCCGGGGGCGGTAGTGTATCTATACATAGAAAGATATATATCCGCAGGAGATTAATTGATAATGCGCAAGTAATATACGATACATACTAAGAACCACGCTATGTTTATCCATTGAATCTCATAATTATTCAACATTTCGGTCCACACAAGATGGTTCTTGGGGAATCCTCATTATTTGATGTCACGGACAGGCAGCTGTATAAAAAGTATAAATAGCCACTAAACGATTACACACCATTGCTATTCTTAAACTCACGCATATTCATACTTACTTGGAATTTGACATATGGACTAAAATTTTCGAGAGAAATTACATGTATGTTTATTGATCGCAATATGTATAGTTCTCTTTATTGTAAATGCAAATAAGATATTTATTTCAATAATGATATTGAAATATGAATCCCAAACGAATATTGCAATTTTTGCCGCTAGGTGGTGTCCGTCAAATCTACTATCGACGTCACATGTGAGCTGACCGGTAGTAATAGAGGAGGCTCATAGAGCCTCCGTCTAAAAAAAGGATCGATACGCTTATAAAATCAGTTAAATCATTTGATACTTACTCAATGTTTCTATTTACATATGCAGTGTCTTTCCACAACATTTTTTAAAAAATTAAATTTGTTGTTATGACTACTTTCAGATATATTTAAGAAATGAATATTATACAACGAATTATATTTTTTTTCAACAGAAATATTTACTAAATGTGCAAAGATATAATTTAGTTAGGTAGTTAAATTATTTACTGTCTTGTTTGAAATTATCTTTGAGTTTTCTTTGACTCATTCAAATGTCAAATGTTAAACAAATGACAGAAATTCTGCTGGACATGGTGTTGTTAATTTAGTAAATAGTTTTTTTACAAAGTGTAAAAAGGTGTAAATTGAGTAATCCCTGGCATGTCAACTTAATAGATGTTCTTTTGTATTGTGTGTAAATTGTTTACTTATCAGCCTTTGATATCCGGCCTGGTCCGATAGAGGCTTAATCAATTATGTAATTTAATTGTATTTTCTACTTTTTGAGGAAAATTTTGGGTTAGCCCACGGCAGTGTACAGCTGTGTTGAGCTTTAGCAATTAGATGGGCTAGCTTTGAAAGTCACGTGTTATGTCTTAAAAAGGTTTATTCCTAAAATGGTCAATTTTCGCACATTTGATATCTCCGTAATTTTAATACTAAATTTTGATTGGTCAATAACCTGTAATCCAAAGGCGTAGGGTCGTCGCTGGAAATCTGACCTCCCTCGGTCACTTCCATGCGACGCTTCTTCAAATAAACTCATATAAATTATTTCAAAGTATATTAATTATTTTCTTCTACTTTGGGTTACAGCCACGACAGATAGGTCACTGATCTACGTCAGTAGAGCTGAAAGAGCAGACATAGTCACACCAAGCGAGTGTTATTCAAGAACTAATTTCCCCATTATAAGTGAAGCACACGTTAATCAAATAGAAGTGAAAATCAGACGTGTCAGTAGTATAATGCGAGTTCATGAAAACGTTTTCAATACACATCAAATCAACTCGGAAATCTGTACTTAAAGTACTTCGATTTTTTTTAATGTTTGAACAATGCGGTGCTATCAGATTATTTTGAAGAATTAATCAAACATTCTTTGTGAATTGCCTTGCGAAGTATCACCAAATGATGTCAAAACAAAGATTCCGTACAAACCTAAATAGTCTTTTGCCGAAGGTGAACCTAAATTTTGCTTGCGTTTTTTGTGCTGCTTTCAACTTTTTACTGATCATTTCGCGGGGAAAAGAAAACAAATAGCTGGCGGAAAAGAAACTTACAAAGAGATTGACCTTAAAATTCCTATTTGAGCTACTTGGTTTATATGAGCTTTCGATCATTGTTTTAAATATTGCATTGTATTGTACTAAAGGAGTTAAAGAAATGATTATTTATGTTCTAATTCGTTACACTCAACCGAACATAAATAATTTATAAAATAAATAAACACAGTGTGTAGGTACAGAAGCGCTCTCAAGAGTGCAGTTTATTCGAATAAAGTTATAGACAAATATCTTCAGTTCTCCTCAGTTCTCTACAATAATGAGAAAAATTGTTAATTACAATAAAATGATACACGAAAACAAGTAGGGTGGGTGGGTGGGGGCCACGTCTAACTGCACGAAGAGAGAGCCTTCGAATGGCGCTAAATTCTTTATTCACTTAACACGAGAAGTCGCGCCTCTCTAATTTAAATACCTGTATAACAGGTGAAATACTTATTATAGAAACCAATCAAATTTGGTTTCCGGTATAAATATAAATAAACAAAAACACGTGTTCGATAGACACACGTGTCATCATACCTTTAATAAATACATATCTCCCGTTTCTTAAAACAGTATAACATCGAACGATAATTGAGATAAAATAAGGGACCTAAAGGTTGCTCGTTTTCCTTTTTACGTTTTGGTCTAAAACATTAAAGTGATTCTATTTAAATTTTTAACATTTAACACCTATTTCACACTGGATATTGTGCGGAGTGACCAACGATCAACGGTGAACTCAGTGGTCCAGTAGGCCCCTCTAATTATCAAAAGGCACATAAAATAAACCGTAAGGTCCCCTACCCAAGGAATTGTTCTATTTACATATATACTAGTACTCCGCAGACTTGGGAGACATTCTTGAACACAGTAATCTTCACTGATGAAGACATTAAAGTTTAAAATTAAAAAAAAAATACTCAAATTCATATTCATACACTGAAATAAAAATAACATGTAGGAAGCTTTAAAACTTCCTCAATGCCAAACTCAAGTTTCGCGTTTAATATTTATGGGCTTTTATTATTTAAAATATCATATAAGTTCAATTGTAAATCTTATGCCAGAGCTATTGCTTGAAATTAAAATGTAAATAGATTTTTTTCTCTCTTATACAGTTTAGGATGCGCCTATTTAGAAAAAAAAAGTGATTTACGACTGTATGTTAAATGAAACGAGCAGTTTAAAAAAATAAGTTTGTGTACATGTTATTGTTACTTTACAGGAAGAGAGTAAGCATTTAATTCTTTAACAATAGTTAAGTCATCTAACATCTAATTGGAATGTTACATTCGTAATTTATACGAATTGACAACAAATTTGCAGTCTATTTTGATGATCTTTGGAGTTATTGTAGTTAACAATGCTGACCCATATTATCAAAAACTTATTAAATGCCATCTTCACGTTAAGCTTTCTACAAGTAAAATATGACAAAACAGACCTGGTACATAAGCACCTTTTCAAAGTTACAATGCCAAACAAAATCGGTATAGTAAACAATTGTGACCTATTTCTATAGCTGTCTTTAGTTTTGAATCGTACGGACAGTCAATTTTAATTTAAGAAGTCCAGTTTAACTCTACATGAGAATAGAGAGGAGAGAGCAGGATTTAAATCTTCAACGACTTTATTCAAAACGTGAAAAGCATTAAATGGTCTGTGGTATAGATCTTCATACTCGTACATGTGCAAGTGTTTGTAGAAATAATTTAAACTTAAGTCAGGTCAGTTATTATTTTTAAAAGTGTTTACTTATATAGACGTTCACTCTTTCTCTTAGCATTTAGTATGCCATGAATTTTTTATCATGAAAGATAAAAATCGCCGTTGTGCTTCATGTCTGTCTAATGTCAAGGAAGAACTTTCTTTGAAAAATTTAACATTGGATTATGACGCCCCAGTAGATTTTGTGAAGTTACAGGTAATGAATTTAAGTAATTACTTAATAGTGTTTTAAAACACCTGGTAAAGTCAATACATTGATTTTGGTCTCCATTCAAATCGGCTATACAGTCTTTTCATGCATATCGTCTACAACATAATTGTAAATATTTGTACTGATACTGGTAAGGTAGAAACAAACATCAAGTTGATTTGATAGAGACGCGTTGGTACTGAATGTTGTTGCCCCAGTTATGAATTCTGTGAATATATTTACTTTATATTGGATAAGATAAATAAATGATAATCTTAATAATTATATAAACAAATTAAACGTGTACTGTTGAATGATCATCGTTCATGGGGGACCAATGTTGGTGGCGTTCGTGGGTAACCCTTACCAAAGAATTTACATCCTAAAGAGCCCATACCTACGTACATTGCCCCCCCCCCCCACCCCCCCATGAATAAAAATGATTCCACAGTAATTTGTTTGTATAAACATTTATCAATTTTGTATTACATGATATATATGCTTCATGTATAAAATGAATTCTCACAATGAAAATAATAAAGACATATAATTTTATTCTCAGGACTGAAATAGTAGACAAGTGTAGAGAAACAATTATCATGAATAAAAAAAACAGATGGAGTATATGTATCATATTGACACTGCAGATCGAAATGTCCTGTTTTAATTATTTTGCTGTAACTAGTATTAATGTTTATTAGTAATTTGAATACTAATTTTCTTTATTCTGCCTCAGTTAATTTCATACACGAAGAGATTGTCATTCTTGTCTACAAATATATCATACGTATTCATCAAATCACATTTATCTATGTAACGAAGAAACCGTCTGGTCTGATTCAGGATGAGGATACAATGGCTGTTACCGTCTGCTGTCAGGATACGACTCTGACTGTCTGTTGTAATGTCACGAGGCTTTAATAACTTGTTCGCGGTGACTGATGGATGACCATTGCACATGTATCTCTATCCGAGTTTCCTCGTCATGGTTATAATTAAATATCACAATAGCACACGCTCCACAGTCAGTTACACAGATGTTATGGTTTTCTGTTCTCAGTGATGTATTCCATGTAAGCTGATGTATTCAATGTTAGCGTTTCCTGAGAACAAAATTTTCCCTTCTTCATCAAATGGAATAATTTTATTGTTTGGGTTTATCTTTAGATCCTAAATAAGGTGCAACTTTGGATCTAGTTTTATTATCATTGTACATATTAATCAGAATCTCACCAGTAGAGGTGACACAAACATGTATTTGCAGGGAACCATCCATGTAATCTAATCAACTGATTTGTCTGTCCATTTTTACATTATTCACTGATTTTGTTCTCGCATCGAGTACAGAAGATTTCCATTACTATCTACAAAAATATCATTAGCTCGTTTTCTTTAATTAGCAGTTTGAATGGTTTGGAGAAGTGAGCCTTCAATGTTAAAGCATTTGATTTCATTGCTCACTCCATACGTTTATACACTGTCTATCTAGACAGATAACACTGGTTAAGTTGTAAAAAAACATTTTCTCTAGCAGTGGATAATGGGGCGATCTGTCCAAACAAAATGTACAGCAACACGCAAACTCTGACACACTTTGGTAAAACATGCCTTCTCGTCAACACAATACAAATAATTGTACATCTCTATAAGACGCACAATCATACCCTTAATCCAAAAACACTGTTCCTCTAGCCATCACAGCTATAATCTACACGTTGTTGGGCCATTTCAACTAAAGAATGTACGAAACGTAGTCACAAAACATACATATACATATATACATGTTATCTAATGAATGTCATTAAATTGTTACAATTTTGTTGTGTTTATTGCAACGACTTTATTATGTCAATCAGCCCTGCGGTAGGTAGTGTAAAAACAATGAAGCCAAATCTTGCAAAGGTTTTCTAAAAATATTTAACAGTTACTGTAATAAAGGCTGAAAGTAAGGAAAATATACCAGATAATTTATCACTGTACGGTCCGTATTGCAGTATGGTCCTTCCTTCCTGCTCATTGGTTGGTCTGCTTGTTGGGCCATTCTTCATTTGCTCGGACTCGGGCTTCAGCCGTATTTCCATAAGGACGTCGAGCTCGATCTCAAATGGTTTTCCTACCTTACCTATTGGGGATATACTACCTTGGGAATCTTCACTTTATGGGATTGTGTAACATCTGTCTATATCCATATACGACGAAGGGATATCATCAAAAGTGGTAAATATAAATTAGAATGGAAAATCAATTCTGTAAGTCCTTTAGTTGGATAAAATTGAAGGTCGATATTTATTAAACAATAAGGCCATATGCATGGAAATTGAAAATAGTTTTAAACTTATAAGTTGTTTTTAACGTTTATTGGCCTTTCTCTCTATTTCTTATATTTTAGATAAACTGACCTTTAACAACGTATTACATTTGGTTCATCGGTAAACTACTATGAATTATTATGTATCAATACATTCATAAAGATCCGAACATAAATATGTAAATTCATTTAAAATAAACATATTTTAGAACTGTTGTGTATGTTATCGGTCATCAATGCCTTTCATAATATTGTATTTATAAATATTTGACTTGATGGAAAAATGCATAAAAGTAAAGGAAATATAAGTTACAATTGTCTTGATCATTTGTACTGATAAATATATTGCAGAGTGCACAGTGATGCCTTGGTATTTGAAAGCCGCTTGGGTCCAGTTTAACATCAATACGCCAGTGGCTCTTGTTATCACAATCCTTTTTTACCTATTTATACCAAATGGTAGGCAGCAATGTATAACAAACAGAAATATAAAATTAATGCAAACTGAAATGAATTCATATTCAAAGAAAGATATATTATAATAGCTCTAATCATATACTTTTATATCCAAACAACAATTTCAAAAAAATAAAATGTTAAACTAGATAAATAATATTTCGTGGCATTAAACTACAATATATACTCTTTTAAAAATTTTCATTTTCCAGATACCAGTCCAAACAGTATTTTGGTGCATGCCATGAACACGGTTTACGTCAGTGCCAACGTCATCATCTGCGCGAAACCGATGCGCGTTCTACATTTAGTTCATCCATTTATTTATGGCCTCGTGTATCTTATTTTCTCCGTCATTTACCAAAAAACTACAAACAACATCGTGTATGTGCAGCTGGACTGGGAAAACATGCCTCAGACAGCTTTATTCATGTTGGGAGTTCTTTTTCTCATCCTTCCGCTGCTTTATTTTATGTGCTTAGTTGTGACTAGGATTCGAACATGGGTCCACAAGAAGCTCTGTGGAAAGAAAGCGACCGTCTCACCAATGGAAATAGATGGGAACCCAAGTGAAGAGTGTGAACCCAACAAAGAAAATAAGAGCGAAACTGCTTAAAAATATTGGCACATATAAATTCTCTGTGAAAGATAAGGATAAAAGACATACCAATTATCAAATCATAAAGGTTGAGGGAGATATAGTTATAATGAAACTCTTCTATACAGTTCTTATATAGTATTTACATTGATAGAGTGATATGTCAACTTTCATATGATGAACCGATCAAATAAAAAATCCCTACAAATGTTTTGTAATTGGAGTGTGACGTATTTGGCAGAAAGAGGCAGGTACGTTAGTACTGAAGATTGGCCCTTTCTTCAAGTATCATAAGAATTGGCAAAAATAATGTCTATGGAAAGCTAGTTCTAAAAATATTTAAATTATTATATAGCTATCACTACTTTTGAAAATACGGCACTCCAAAGTGACGATATATATATGTACATACCCTGTCATAATTTTTTTCAAAGGATTCATTAACATGGCACATTTTTCTGTATTATTTTACAATAAATTCAGTACAACATGTAATAAAAGTACATATATGAGTTTGTAAAGAATCACAATTAAAGATAATTAGAACAAACACATACGATCTATCTCTGCATTAGATTGAACCTTTTTGCACTTAAATTCAACAACAGATCTATACGCAAGCACATTTTTCTTAATATGACCATAAATAACAAGTTGTGAAGGATTGCTTGTTAATGTCAGGTGAAAGTCAGTGATATACATGACATATTGTTTGTGAAGCCCTCAAAACTAAACTGTATCTAAAAAAAGAAATAGTTAAAAACTACATCATTTATGGCATTATAACTTATACATAACTTGCATGTATTTACGACGCAAGCTTTTTAATCTCCAATATAATCTGACAAAATAAAGTTAAACTTAAAGTAAAATGTTTGAATCTATTTAGAGTAGCAGTAATGTATTCTTCATGTCATCAATTTACCACAATTATAATTTATAGATGTTTCAAATAGTGAATAACACATATTAAGGTACCTCCATACTCGTAAAACTCTCTGATTAAAGTTGAAAAACGGAACTGATTTCAATTTAATAGACTTAAATTTCATCAATAATATGAAAAAAATATACATGTCATCACACTTTTTGAGATGTCAGATAAACATGAACTAAAGCATAATTTAGCATCAGAAAACCGTACTTTTTTTGTTAAAGGTGAAATAATTGTAGGCAGAAACTTGTTTATCCTTAATTTTTAATTTCATTGTCAACTCTGTCATAAAAGTAAAACTACAAACACATTTTAAAAATTAATTGCTTGGATGAGAAAAATTATAGCATTTAGACATACAACAGAGAAATAAGTCAGAAAAAGAGTTATTTCCCCTTACCATGGATAAAATGTATACAAAATTGGAAATTTAGGGTAAAAGGCTGCAAAAATATCTTGAACTTATCAGTATCTCTAGTTACTTCCATGTGATTCTATTCACATGAAATATATAAAACTATCTTGCACACATTTTAAAGAATTCAAAGTTTTACAATAAAGTATGACATCACAGAACACTGGATCTACTTTAATTATGTAAAAATGAATTATAGGACATATAGATGCATCCCAAACAAGGTTGCATCAAGTTTCATTTTTTTTTAAAAGCATTAACAAATCTGGACATGAATAAACAAATAATTAAACCCCGAGTAAACACAGAAAGTAAATTCAGGGTTTAGTTGGGATTTACTTTCTGTTAGATTGGGTCTGATCGGTACTGTAGGGTTTTCACCAACCTGAGGTTTTGACATGTTGAACAAAACTCCTAGAATGTTATTGTCCATGGCTATCTTCATTTTGGTCAGAAAAATTGCTAAGCAAGTTCTCACGGTTCTTGTCTTTGATGGTCTTACGTCTGCCAATTGAACTTGCAATAGCAAGTCATCAAAGTCGCACTTCCTAAACCCAGTCAAAGTAAGATAGTCCCTGTCTGACAATGATGAAGGGTCATCAAAATCTATTCTCTTGGATCCTCTTTGTAGGACCTCTTCTCTGAGTTCCATGATAGTAGTCCTGTTGACAAAACTTGTATCTTTGGGTGGAACCAGATTTTCTATTGACTCTGTATTGATGGTGTCATTTACAATCTGGGCTGGACAACAACGAGCACCTTCTTAAATTGAAGTTTAAAATTAAGTTTACAATATGAGTCAAAATATTCATATAAGATGTATGTCTTAATTAACCATCTAGCGGTTATTTATAATAAACATTAATATTTGTTCATGTTCAACCACGTGTAGAGTGGTTGAAAATATAAACATTGGGTTGCTTAATAAAATAATAGCCATTTTTAATGCTTGTGGTGAGCAATACCATGTTTTAAAAAAAAATAATGGGTGTCTGTTTTGCACAATAACTTAGTATATTGAGCATTCTGCATAAAATAGTATAGTCTATTTCACTATTGATGCTATTACTAGGTCAGACGCAGATCGGAAATTAATTCTCAGGGAGGGGGGGGGGATCTCTACTAAGCATGTTAATTGTTGCAACAGCAGACAAAAAATATTTTTTTGTATTGTCACATTTATTTATAGAACACATTTCATCCACCAATAAATGAAGATAAAGTTTAAAATTAATAAACATTTAGATTTTATATTTGACTACAAGTACCTAGATTCTATAAAATAGACTATAAACACGAGGCGCGATTTTTACTGCGAAACTGAAAGGGTCAAATAAAACCACGTGGTCTAAAATTTAAATGACAATAACATTCGCAGGGGTGTGCAGGGGATTTAAAATTTTTATCGTTTCAAAAATTTTAAAAATGCATTTTTGACAATATTTTAAAGAGTATTTTGATATTAATGTTCTTAAATCCCCATTAATATCGACAGATGTCCCGTACAATGTACCACCTTAACTATAGATTAGATGAAATATATAAACAAATGATAAAATTTAACGCTTAATTAGTGCCCGATTGACATGTAATATTTTCTAAAAACAAATGTTTTGTATTTGATCCATTTTAAAACATACATTACTATATAAAATTTATCGCCACAGCGACTTTTTAAACTCTGGTATGGTACAGTGCCCTTTCCTTCAAGCTATCTTTACGCCGGGAAAATTGGCTAGAATGCCCCAATGGAAATTCTACTACAATATATATAGTAGAGTTTCCTCCATTCTTCAATTTCAATCATTTTTATGGCGGGTAATTAAACAAAAGTAAGTTGTTCTATTGATTACGTAATATAAAATGTTTTAATCTTTACCTTATTTTAAGAATAACACCAAGCAAGTTAATGTTTTTTAAACAAATCACATAGGAAACGCATGTTTTACAACGAGAATTAAGTTCGTTTGTCGTACCTTATAATAGATTTGTCATAAAATTACATCGGATAATTTCTCTGTATTCCATACGAACAAAATTAAAACAATGTGTAGATAATAGAGAGGTTGAGATTTAAACCGAGTACGGGTACGCGTACGTGTCTTAAAACCACACGTACCCGTGCACGTTTTTGTAATTTACAGTTGAGATTTCTTAACTTGTAGGATATAAATCGACGCAGTTTTGTGACATGAATTTATTTAGTTAATTCCAAATAAATGGTAAGTTTCTTATCAATTTTCATGCAAATGAAGTTTAAAAATCTATATAATGTATCACAAGAATACATTCATTTATCAATAAGATTTTATTTGTAATAAAAAGCTACACGTTTGTACTTCTGTGTAGACGACGCTCTACAAATTTAGAGAACGTGTAGAAACCATGTCGTCATAAAAAATGATGACGTAATACGGGAAGAATTTAGGTGATTTTCCTAGTTCACGTACACGTACACGTTTGAAATCTCAACCTCTCTAATAATAGTACGACAAACATGTGTACATACATGTATATACAGTCATGCATGTGCAGTGTATGCTGGTTGATGCAACTCTGGGATGTACAAAGCAGTGATTTGAATTTTAATCCTGATCGACTTTCCATAAATATTTATCAAAAGTCTGAAGTAAAAATGTGGGGGTATATTATGAAGAAAACTATAACACCCCTGCGAATGTGTTTGGAATTTTTTTTATCCTTGCTAAATTTGTAATTAATCCAGAGATGCTCGAATGAAAGTTCACTAGATTTTCCCGAGATTTGTTCAGTTCCTGTAAAACTTCGAGCAGAAGTATATAAGTGTTCGGATAATATTCTCACAAAGCACATGTACCTATTAGGTACTTGCCGTTTTTCATATCATACTTGTTATCCTAGTATGTTAAAGCAAAATCTTTCAAGGCATTTGTCCTTTTTGATAATCTAGCGGTTATTTAAAGGGGCATGGTCACGATTTTGGTCAAAGGACTATGTGCGGTATAGTCAAGTATCTTCCCCCAATTTTAACTAATTTTTAAATAGTATCGTTTAAAGATCAAATCTTCAAAAATCATTGTACAGTGGACGCCTATCACTTTAATCTTGATTTTAGTCATCATTACTCATTCGCTATGTATCTATGACATCATCCAAATGACCTAATTCCCGCAAATTTGCAAACAAATGAAAATATTCTCATTTTTGCTTTACATTTTGCATTCGGAAATATAGAGCGCAGGGCTGCTCAAGTACGATTTTAACATATGTTTTTCCTCAGATAATTATACACATTATACTAAAAAATGGTACTCGAGCAAGCTCGATGTTTTCCAGTCGAAAAACCATCGGAAAACACCCACATTTTGCTACAAAACATCAATTTATCAAAATAAGGCAATCTTTATGACGTCATTTCTACATTATAACGTCACTGTGGTGATAACCTTTTACACCCTTATTTTCAATATGATGTTAACTATCATCCACCTGATTTTTAAAGCTTGATATAAAACTTTAATTTTGGGGGCAAAAAATGCACAATACCGCACATAGTCCTTTCATTTTTCTGTTTTGATTATTTACATTTCTTTAGAAATGCATTTCTATTGATCGAATGAAATTTGGGTGCCAGTCGATGGGTTTTAAGCAATATACAGGATACAATTCTTCGTCATGTAAACAAGGCTCGTGCCCTGTTTTTGTTTACATAGGTTCACTATACCCAAAAAATCTTTTTCAAGCTGATTTTTCTATCTTCTTATTCATTTTAAGCATAAATAAACACTTCCTGACGATTAACACATTCATTTTAGGTCTAAAACTAGAATTTTCACTTAAACATTCAAAATGTAAACAAAAGCTCTGTTTACATAACGAAGAACTGTAAGCTTTGTTACTAGCTTATAACTCAACAAATGACACTCAAACTTTGGTTGCCGATTAAAAATGCCTTACTCTAGCACTGTAACCATTAAAATCGAAAAAAATATTTTTGAACAAAATCGTGACCATGCCCCTTTAAACTAAACGATGATATTCAGAACAGAGTTATCGTTCGTGTTCAACCACTCTACACGTAGTTGAAAATATCAACATTGGGTTGCTAAATAAAATCATAGCCATATTTGATGTTTTGGTGTGCAATACCATGCATTTTAAAAAAAAAAGATGGGTGCCTGTTTTGTATAAAAACTTAGTATATCGAGCCATTTTCAAGAAACATTCACGCATAAAGTAGTATAGTCTATTACACAATGGATGCTATTACTAGGTCAGGCGCGGATCGAAAATTAATCCTGAAGTGTATCGCTACTAAGCATGCCAATTGTTGCAACAGCAGGAAAAAAAACTATATTTTCTATTGTCACATTTATTTCTAGAACTCAGTTTATCCGCCAATTGATGATGATAAAGGTAAAAATAAACGTCTAGATTTTATATTTGACTACAAGTCAAATTTGACTCTAAGAAAAAGACTACAACCACGAGGCACGGTTTTTACTCCGAAAAGGAAAAGGTCAAATAGAACTACTAAATTTAAATAAGGAATAAGGAATCATTCTTTGAGTATTATGAGGTGATAATTTCGGTCGGGGTTTGATCAATCCAAAAAAGCCCGAAGGGCTTTATGATAGATTTGATCACACCCCGACCGAAATTATCATCTCATAATATTCAAATAATGATTCCTTATAACTTATATTTATATAATTTTAAGCCATCGTACGATTATATTTTTAAATATAAATAAACGAACCCCGCTGGCGCCTCGATTTGGCGTCATTTGTATTATGGGTTATATAGTACAAAATCGGTACGTAGTGTTATCACAGGCAAAGACACTGGAAAATGTAAATATATGACAATAACATTCGCAGGGGTTTATATAGTAGCAATAGTATGCATTATAATACAGGTCGGAAGGCCTCAGCAATCTACATTTATTTAACATGAAGCACTTACAGTGTATAAATCAAAACCAGCAACACTGAATGCCTACACACATATATATCAATTTATATTTTTGATGATTAAATGATTAATTATAATAAATTCAATTACAGAAAATAAGATGACTGTTTCTGATTAAAAATTTCAATGCTGATTTACAATGCATTCAGGAAAATCTCATGTTTGAATTACAATCATTGTCAAACGTTTGTGTCTATTTCAAATATTTGAATTTCTTTACAATGCCTTTGTTGTACTCGCACACAAACAGATTGTCATTATTGTCCACACATAAACCATAAGGATCTTTCAGATTACAGTTATCAATGTAACGGAGAAACTGTCCATTCTGGTCCAGAATGTGGATACAATGGTTGCCAAAATCTGCTGTCAAAATATGATTCTGACTGTCTGTTGTGATACCACGAAGATTTAATGATTTATTAGTTTTAACATGAAAATGACCGGTGTATCTCCATCTGAGTTTCCCGCCCTGATTAACCACTACTACTGCACTAGCTCCAAAGTCAGCTACACAGATGTCATGGTTTCTGTTCTCGGTAATGTATTTTAATTGACTATTTCCCGAGTATAGAGGCTTGCCTTCGTCATCAAATTGAATGGTTTGTTTCTCTGTAGATCCCGAGTAACGGGCAACTTTTGATTGAGTTCGATCCTCACTCTGCATGGTAACTAGGAGATCACCAGTGGAGGTGACACACAGCTTATCTGACACCCATCTATCTAATCTAATCAATTCAATTATCTGCCCATTCTTTATTTTATTCACTGTTTTTAATATATCATCAGAGTACAGAAGATTTCCATCACTGTCTACGGCTATATCTTTGGGCCGTTTTCCTGATCCTGTGGTGTTTGTTTGATCCAGCGAACCATTAATATTGAAACATTTCATTTCTTTGGTCAACCCACTCGTCCAGATTTTGTCTTTATCTAAAAATGTCACATTAAGTAGCGATTCATGGCCAGTCCGTATAGTGGCGATGAGCTCCGGTTCATCCAGTAGTTCTTTGACTGAAGTGTTGAGTTGGTAAATTAACGAGACGCTTTCTTCCGTACCTAAAGATGATGGGGTGATCTGTCCAAACAAACTTTCAAGCTGCTCACGGTCTATTAAATTTGGAATAAATGTTGGCAGTGTTACGTTAATTTGGGATGGCAGCTTGCTGAATTCTCTGATCTTGGATCTGTACTCAATTATATGAGTTACTTCTCTAGATTCCTTGATTACACTCATAGCCAGTAATGTTTTATTCATTAGAGACTGTATCTGTTTTATTTCTTCCAAGTGTTTCTGTAGAAGATCTCTCTGTTTCTCTTTTATCTCGCTGATTTCAGTTTTCATTTTGTTGATGACGATGTCGATTTCTCTATGCCATTCCTCTCCTTGTTTAGAAATTTCTGTTGTAAGTTTCTGACATCCTCCGTCCAGTTTGGCAAGCTTGTTTTCCAATTCGAGTGCAATTTCTTCATATTTAGGAGTAATAAGAGTTTGCAACTTCTCTGTATCCTTTTCAATAACTTCTTTCTTTGCCTTGTAAACTTCTAAAACTTCTACAAATACATGCCCTCTGTGCTGTTCAGATGCGGTACAAGAAGAACAAACAAAAATGTTATCACAATTCTTGCACTGGAGTTCACAGTTTTTTGATGTATGCAATATGCATTTTGGATAAATCAAGGTTGATCTTCGCTCCTGAATAGAAACTATTGCATGTTTTTGATACCCATCTGAAATGTGCTCTCCTATACAGGGCTTGCACAGGTTGACATGACAAAAGTCACAGTAACTCTGTGCTATGGCGGTCTCACAAAGGTCACATCGATAAACATCCTGAGCAGTAGAGCGAGGATCCATGTTCGTTCTAAAAAAACAATTTAGTATACATGTATTTGTCAGAACAAAATAAGTTACAAATAGGTATACTATATTTCAAAGCTATAATTTAGAACATTAAAACGAAAGTATCTTAATATATATTTTTTTTTTGGATAATCATACACAGCTTCACGCTTCATTGATTCTTTTAAAAGTAAATTTAAAATAGAAATATATTTTAAGATCTGAAATATCATAGAAATCACATACAATGTATTTACCTAATCAGACATGTTCGTTGTCAAAACATGGATGGGCTTGTCACCTGATAATAGATTCACATTTACAATTAGAATTACTCCCCGTGTCACACTGTTCGTTGTCAAAACATGGCTGGGTTAGTCATCTGACAATATATTCATATTTACAATTAGAGTTACTTCCCGTGTCTCACTGTACAAACATATCTATATTCAGTGCATATTTCCCCTTATGTTTGCATTTGAAATATGCGACGTTCAATTTCATATATTTACATTTTCCAATGCCTTTGCCTGTGATAACACTACGTATCGATTGTGTACTATATAACCCATAATGTCACATTGGGGCGCCAGCGGGGTTTGCTTATTTATATTTAAACATTTAATCGTACAATGGCTTTAAATTATATAAATACGAGGGTCAATCAAAAAAATACGAAGACAATGCGGCTGTCTATCATATATTTTTGATGAAAGTCATACTTAACAGATTAATCTGTGCACCTACACTTATGTTATTGATATGCGAAGTTTTAGTCCATTTGATGAAATGGTATTTTTGTTACACTTTTTTAAAAAGTACATGTTTAGTCACTACGGCGCACGGTAACGCTTAAAACATAACGTCAAGATAAATCACGCACAGTTTATAGATATACCCCATCTTTATATCACGCTTAGTCTCTTGTGCCTTTCTCCTTACAATTTAAAACGGCACTGAACCACTTAACATCTTATTTGCACACATTTGTTCGAGAATCATAAGTTAGTTCTTTAAAGTTTTCATTTTCTAAACGTGTATCTATAAGTTTACAGTAAGGATAACCCTGAATGTCGGTTGACGTTACCTTCTTTTTTTTTGACCAAATATTTACAGATATACTACTGTCTTTCGGACTGTTTTATAATCAAAATACAATTACCACCACCCCCACAAAATTCATTACAGTTAAACACAAACTTGCAAATAATTGTTGACTTATTTTTTGCACCATATAGCATTTTCATAGCTTGTATCGGCTTTTTCCTGAGTTAAATCCATTTTGTGTGTACTTCTCGCTGCGCTGTGACGTCCGGCGACGTCGATGCTTTTAGTCATT
Source organism: Magallana gigas (assembly GCF_963853765.1). NCBI lineage: Eukaryota > Metazoa > Mollusca > Bivalvia > Ostreida > Ostreidae > Magallana > Magallana gigas. The sequence goes on from NC_088856.1 coordinate 26,770,845, forward strand.
TTTAAAGAGGACTATCTGTCTTTAGTTACTAATATCTGTTCGACAAAATAATATATCCCGTCATTATTTGGAACATAGAATACCATGACTAAACTAATTTGAGGTTTCAATATTTTTTTGATTTTAAGCCCAATCTATAGATATAATACTTTCAACATTATATGGTTTATTGTTGACATAAAACAAATTTTGACCGTGCGCCGTGACCTCATTTTTGCAGGATGAGATTCTAAGTAATTCCTAGAAATTAAGGAATTTATTAAACTTTTTTCTTGCAAATTGTTTGAAACTATTGCTAAATTATGTCTACCAAATTTATTAATGATATGACGTTAAGTAACATAGCTATGACAAAAGTCTTCTCATTTTTTTTATTGACCCTCGTATTTAAGTAATAAGGAATCATTCTTTGAAAATGATGAGGTGATAATTTCGGTTGAGGCGTGATCAAATCTATCATAAAGCCCTTCGGACTTTATTGGATTTGATCACGCCCCGACCGAAATTATCACCTCATAATACTCAAAGAAGGATTCCTTATTTCTTATAGATTTACATTTACCGAGTATGATTCCCTCTATTTCTTACGGAAACTTATAGTTAATTCATACATGTAGCTCTAAAAATCATGGCTACTGTAGCCATTTTCACAAAAATTCTTAAGGTTTTGCGTAAGATTTCAACTTAAGAATATCTTACGAGAAATCTTAAGTGCTTTTCACGAACGCATTCATAACAGGTTTCACTTAAGAATTTACTTACGAGTTATCCTTTCCCTAGCAACGACTTGAATTCACTTAATAATTCTTATCAAACAGGAGAAACATATAAACTTTCTCATAAAAAAAAGATGCAAAACTGAAATTATATACCACTTACATCGAGTAAAATCAATGTGATGTAGTATAAATCAAAATATGACGTCACAATCACAATGTGTGGTTTAATGTGACGTAGGAAAATCTTACGAGAAAAATTTGCCGTAAAATTTTTTAGAGAATTTATTTCAATATTTGTGTATTATTTTTCAACAATAACTGCTATATAATGCGAAATAACGGTATAATGCGCTGTTATTAAAATATTAAAACATTAAATTTAGCTGTTTTTCTTGTATATTTTACATAATATGTTTATTATTTACAGTTTTGAAATACTTACGAGAGGGTATGTGCTATCTTAAAGTTACGACAAATTTTACACGTAAGAATCTCATAAGATGTTTTGTGAAAATGAAAAAAAACTTAATTTTTTACTTACGATAAAAATCAATCGTAAGATTTTTTGTGAAAAGGGCTACTGCTGTATAAACTGACAGGACTAAAATATAAACGCTCTGTTAATCTATTGGTCGAAACCTACAGCGACCTAAGAAAAATCACGGACTGTACAAAAAAAATAATTATGATGTTGCTAAACAAATTCCCAAAGAAGACGATTTTGCTGTTTCTTTTAACTAACGTACTGATGTACATAAACAGTAATTTTGTGAAGTAAACTTTCTTTTTACGACCAATTTATCAAATTTTTAGATAAATACATTTAAATATAAACAATAAATTGCTTTCTTTGATAATTCGCGTGGACATTTTCATCTCGGTAGACAAACATCTCGGTCCAACGGTACCTTGGTCTCTTGCTGTTGACGCCTCGGCCCTGATAGGTCAGTCCATAACTAATGAAACGCCGGTGTAACGTAGAATAATGACCCACGTAGAATAATGACCGGGGGTCATTTTTTCGACGTAGAATTATGACCCCCCGGTCATTATTGTACGCAGAAAAATGACCCCCGGTCATAATTCTACGGGGTTATTATTCTTCATTTCATCGGCCCTTGTAAAAGATACAGTGGTAGCAACGCTATTGTTGACAAACGACACGCATGATTCTGATATACGAACGATCACGCACGATACACGAACGATCACGCACGATACATGGATTGCTTTATGTTTATGTGTTATTGAAAAGCGACATGTACTTTAAAACTTAGATCGCAAAGATGTGAGTGCTTGGACTGTAATCATACCTCCTCCATGACCAGCTTGGGTGAAGCCACTATGATGCTGATTCCTTTCTCCTCCAAAGCTGACAGGACCTCTGTGTAGTCCAGATTACGCCGAGACTTGGCTCGAGATAAAGCTCGACCCTTTAGAAAATATTCAAATAAAAAGTCTGAAGTTGAGCATATACATATACATGTAGTTCTGACATTGAAGTAATTCACCAATGTTGACCATATTCAGTAAACTTTTTTTTCGGACTGCACTTAAGAATGTTACAGACATTTTTTTTAAATAACAAGAATGTAGCTGTTAACTTACAGCTCCGTGGCATGTTGTTCCGTACGTCTCCTTCATTCCCTGCTGTGTACCAGTCAGCACGTAGCTACACGTTCCCATGGTTCCTCCAATCAAAACAGGTTGTCCAGTCAGCTGATCATTTAAAAATTAGATGGTAATAATTCTACTGCATTATACCTGAATTGCTGAACTAGCTTAAACTACATTAATTTGAAAAATATAGGTATCATTTAAACACAGAAAGAGTAATATGAGTAAATATTAATGGATTTTGGGTGGTAGCAAACGAATATCAAATTCCATAATTTTAAGAAGGTCTTTTATTGTGTTTTTAAAAATCGTATTTGAATAAATTAGTTAGATGCTAATTAAATATGAAATCCAAAAATAAATCTGAGCCATTTCCTGCTTTGAAAAAGCATTTGCCATGGGTTTTTTTTACTGAACAATATTAATATTTGCAAACATTGGTGCTCAGAAACCGCAGTACCTGTCTACAGAGGAAGGTCATGCTGGATCGATTGACCCATGCATAGTTAGCGGCGGCAGCCATTCCTTTGAGGTAGTCCTTTCCCTCCGGGGAGTAAATCTTGGCACAGGGCAGTTGTCTGTCATTAACGTTAATGTTGTCACGCTTCATTGCTTTCTCCATGGCAACAAGAGCGTCTATAAAATGGTAAGTGTACAAGGAATTAAATGATTGCTTTAATAATACAGTGTCCCGAGAGGGGATAATATACCAGTTTCTCAAAACAGTACTCAATAATATGACAAGATAAGATAAACGGCCATAAATAGAATATGAACCAAATCATGCGTGACAAGACATTCAAAAGTCAATTTAACCCTGTATTTAATGGACTTTGACTAGACACATTATTTATTGACCTTCCCTCGTAAATTCATGTACTCCTTCTTGTGTTCAACAGTTTATAAATGCCAGACTTACCAGTTTATTAATACATGAGTTGATCTGTTGGTTTTATTTACAGGACATATATTAAAATATATACTTGCATACATTTTTGACAATGAAGAACAAGAACAGTTGACAAAAAAGAAAATAAAACTTTTGAAAACGCTTAAATCTCCAATTATATCCCTTGAAAAAAATTGACTCGAGAAAACTCTACGACCGGACAAAAAAGTTTGAAGAGGGTGATATCTTAAAGAAAAAAAACTTCCAGTTGTGAAATGTGTCCATTAAACTAGGAAAATAAGCCACCTGTTCTATCTTTATCACTTCACTATATACTAGTATGTACCCCTCCCCCGGAGGGGAAAGTTAACTTTGATCTATAGGCAGTTTATCGGAGGGGGTGCTATGGAGATGTTCTCTATGTATGTGAAAAAGCAGCTTGACAACGTCTGTCGTCAGGCCTTCTCATTCTACATTTACAACACTTTTAAAGTTTGTTAAGGTGGTATGGGACAATATTGTCAATATTAATGTGGATAAAAATCAAGATAATTTCCCCGGCTTAGAATTTTCAAACTTTACATGAAATAAATGACAAAAAATAGGTTTTGAAATTTTTGAAAGGTAAAAAATTATAAAAGCTCTAGCACTCAATGGGCTCTCTTTATATAGGGGTAGTACGCCCAGACTTAGCACTACGCCGGTAAAAATACGGGACTAGTTTATTCAAAGATGACATAAATTCATAAAAACAATAAGTCGCCATATTAGTTTCGATTGCTTCTCAGCTGTCACTGGGGGTATATATACCGGCCGAGAAGGTTACGGTCGGTTGCTTTCTGATCGAAGCATTCAGGTTGCACGGACTTATGATAGAAATACATAATGTAGTTATATGCATTTAAAAATGAATAAAGTGAACTTCAGTCAATGGAAGATAAAAGATGGTCTATTCTTAAAGCTATACACGCTATAATTTGCGTCAATTTTGAATAAAGGGGAAAATGTATGTGTTTGATTACTAATAAAAGTTACCTTTATGCTGTTAATTATAATGCTCAATTCGATCACGTAACAAATATATCAAATATTAAACAATGAAAAATATTTATTTTCCTGCCAGGAAAGTAATGCCTCCTCGTGAATATCAATCTATCACGTGATATCGACAGCTAAATTTAGTCTATCATACCACAACTGGTGAAGGGTCAACATCTTCATAATTGTGATAGTTTCACAAAGGAAAGGATATTTTCAGTAAAGCATAAATTTGTCCGATATACGAGTACAAACAAAAGAAAAAAAATACAAGCCTGTGAGTAGATATGAATACTTCCTTTAAACAAATGACGTAGACCTGTGTTTTCCCCCTATGTGCTATTTATAGATCGTATAAGTGTTAATGCAGAAGTAAGGGTATCGTGAATGACAAACGTATTTTACTCATACATGTATGTATTTCAAATTAACAACTGTTAAGCATATTAAAAATCAAGTTGGATATTTAATTAGGCAAACAATAACGACCACCTAGTTCTCCGCGGACATGCGCAATGAGGTCGGTTTCGCTCTTCCTTCATCAATATTCATGAAAAGGTATATTTTCCTGGCAGGAAAATAAATAATTAAAAATCTATATCTTTGTATCGAGATGGAATTCACCATTGTAATTTACAGATTAAGGATAACTTTAAACACATGCGTTTTCACTGTCATTCAAAATTGACGTAAATTATAGCGTGTATAGCTTTAAATAGAAATACCAATGTATCCGCAATATCTTACAGTGCTGTGCTGTCTTACTTCGCTTGCATATCAAACACCTGTGCCATTCATACAGAGTGCATAACGTCTGCATCTTCTTGTGGACCCCGGCCGCACTACATCCAACACAGTATATATTAACTGTTTGTAAATCTAAGAATATAAAAACAACGTAACGATGCTTTCTTCAGTTTCGAAACTAAAACACTGCTTTCTAAAGTCCATGCTGTCACTGCACGATCTACAATGTGTGATTAGTGCATGTGCAATATTGATCATATTTTCACATGCTACTTACACTTCACATGTATATACCAGAGTAATAGAAACACTGTTTTGCATGTGCAATGCTGCGTTATCAAGGACATAAGCCAAGGTCTACGCCTCTTTTTTACGCCTCTTGTTACACCTCTTTATGAAATGCAAATACATCCAACTAAGTGTCTGTGTAATTCCTCTTATAAGACTAAAGGTAGACCCAAAATTAGGGCCTCTTTATGAAACGAGCCCCAGGACTCTTGACTAAATGATGACTTAAAGATTCGTGGTCATCGCTTTACCAGTGGGCTACGCTGATACATGTAAGTTTGACAAAGAAAAAATACTTAAAATTAGACAATTTTGGTTTTTTTTTAAATAGAAATGCGTCACAATATGGATAAAAATCATCAAAACAAACAACATTGCGTGCCTACATATACAAACATTAATTCATTCATTGCATTCATTTTGACGAAAATCTCTTGGTTGAATAACATTTTAGTAAAAATTTTGTGTCTATTTCAAATATTTGATTTTCTTTACATCGCCAATGTAATATTCGCACACAAACAGATTGTCATTCTTATCCACACATAAACCAAAAGGACACTCAAGATCACAGTTATCAATGTAACGGAGAAACTGTCCATTCTGATCGAGAATATGGATACAATGGTTGTCACTGTCTGCTGTCAAGATACGACTCTGACTGTCTGTTGTGATTCCATGGGGACTAAAAGGTTTGTTCTTGGTAGCTGAGGGATGACCAGAGTATCTCCATCTGAGTTTGCCGTCCTGATTCACAACCACTACTACACCAGCCGCACAGTCAGCTACACAGATATCATGGTTTCTTTTTTCAGTGATGTATTTCGTATAAAAATTCCCTGAGTACAGAGGTTTACCTTCATTATCAAATTGAATCGTTTGTTTCTCTCTGGATCCCAAGTAACGGACAACTTTGGATTCAGTTTTATCATAACTGAACGTGGTGACCAGGAGATCACCAGTAAAGGTGACATACAGCTGACTTGGCGTCCATCCCTTTAATCTTATTAACTCTTCTATCTTTCCATTCTTTACTTTATTCACTGTCCCTGTTGACCAATCAGAGTACAGTAGATCCCCATCGCTGTTTACAGCTATATCATTTGGCCACTGTCCTGATTTAGTTTGGATTTTCTGCAGCAGTGAACCTTTAGTGCTTAAGCATTTAATATCTTTGGTTCCTCCAGATGTCCATATACTGTCTTCAATCTGACATGTCACACTATGTATTTTTTCTTTATAACCAGTATGCATTGTGGCAACAAGTTCCGGTTCATCCAGTAGTTGTCTGACTGAAGTCAGTGACAAAACATTTTCTTCTGTAGCAGTAGATAATGGGGTGATCTGTCCAAACAAACTATACAGCTTTTCGTGGTCTGTTGGTTTTGGAACGATTGTGGGCAGTGTCACTATAATTTTGGGTGGCAACTTGATGAATTCTCTTATCTGAGACCTGTATTTCATGATTGGCAATACTTCAGAGGATTCCTTAATTTCCTCAATAGACAGTTGCGTTTTATTTATTAGAAGTTGTATCTGTTTAATTTCATCCAAGTGTTTCTGTAAAATCTCTCTATGTTTAACTTTTGTCTCACTAATTTCAGTTTTCATTTTATTGATAACGATGTCGATTTCTCTGTGCCATTCCTTTCCTTGTTTGGAAATTTCTGTTGTAAGTTTCTCATATCCTCCATCAATGTTAGCAATCCGATTTTCTAAGTCGACTGCAATTTCTTCATATTTAGGAGTAATAAAATTCTTCAACTTCTCTGTATCCTTTGCAATAACTTCTTTCTTTATCTTGTAAACTTCTAAAACGTCGACAAATATGTGTCCTCTGTGCTGTTCAGATGCAGTACATGAATAACAAACAAAATTGTTATCACAGTCCTTGCACTGATATTTGCATTTTTTCTTTGGATGCATTAAGCATTTTGGATAAATCAAGGTTGATTTTCGATCCTGGAAAGAAACTATTTTATGTTTGTCATATTCATCAGAGATATGTTCACCTATACATGGCTTGCAGATGACAAAAGTCACAGTAGCTCTGTACTATGGCAGTCTCGCAAAGACCACATCGCTGCACATCCTGGGCTCTAGTGCGAGGTAACATGGTTCTAAAAATTAAATTTTAGTATATTTTACAAATGAGTTTAGTCAAGGTTATTGTAATTTTAAAAAATCAAAACGAAAGTATGTTAATTGACTTATTATATATTTCAATTCGGATAAACACTGATTCGCGAATTTATTTATTCTATATAGTAAACATTTAAGAAAGGAAACCATTCTGATATCAGAAATATCATAGAAATCAAATGTTTACCTTGTCTGACAAGTTCGTTGCCTGACACATGACTGGGCATGTCACCTGACAGTAAATTTACACTGTTTATTTACAAATAGAGTTACTTCCCGTGTTTCACTACTAAAATATTCTTATACATGTTTAGATGCCAGTTGTGGGGTTCTTTAAGGGATAGGAGAGAATATGTATCCAAGATACCATAAAATTTCCAAATATCATAATTGATCGAATGCTACCAAAACGAAAAGGGGGAGGCTCTACACTGTGCGTTGTTACTCATCAAATGGTGTGCATGGGAATATCTGAAAATTAACGTGTTATGGTACACCTCCATATTCTGACTTACTTCCTATCGAAATAAACAATAAATCAATTATATTTTCCGATGTCATTAGAAGAGCAATGGGTTACAGCGTAACCTACGGATCTGTAAGTTTTACCTTTCCAAAAAAATTCAATTTCTGATAAAAATTTGTAAAATTTGAATATTCTAAACCGGTGAAAGTATTATCAAAATAATGTTCTTATACCCACATTAATATCGAAAGGTCTCCCATACCACCTAAAATCAAGAAACATCTAATAGTTATTTAAAACTTACTAAGTGGTTAAAAAGTACCTTTAAAAATTAGTTCTTTCTTGAGTGGCACGGTTATTAATAAATTTTCTCTATATATTCAACCCCGAGTGCATATTGCAGATTTGGATTCAAACTGAGAGTCGAACACATTGTCATTATCATTGCCTCTCACATTTAGCACAAACCGCCGTAATAAAATTTGTGATTTCAATCTTATTTCTTTTTATTTGGGATGAGGGGGTGCAAAATTATCAGGGTGTTGGTTTGACGTGCATGTACTTATGTATTTCCAATATACATGATTGCATTTAGTACTATATTCAGTATAGAAACACAATACATATGCAAAACACTTAGCTGTATGTGCTGTTAAATGCTATTTACCAGCTGCATTTCCGCTTAAAACCTAATCTAAGAGTCAAGTAAAACGTTTTTTTAATTCATGATGCCAATAGACATCAGCATATTATGGTATGACTACTTGTAAGTAACTACAGTAAAACTCGGTTATAGCAAAGTCCTAGGGACGAATAGATTTACTTCGTTATATCTGTAATTCGTTATATCCGTATAACGAATTCGTAATAATAACTATAGAGAATTCTCAATATACATGTTTTCTTTCAACAGACAATATTTTTTGCTAATTGAGGCTTGGAATAAAAATACATTACTTTGATACTTTTAATAATTGGATTATGAGTCGAAAAATTTATATAAAAATAAATTCATTCAAACTATTATGTTTAATGGTAGTGCAAACGTTTTTAATCTGTAAAGAAATTCGTTACAAAAGTGTTAAATTTCGTTATTATTTACCTCTACGGGACTCTAAAGCAGTTCGCTATATCCGTAAATTCGTTATATCCGAATTCTTTATAACCGTACAATTTTGTAAAGATTTGTTACGAATTTCACCGGGGATTCAAAAAAACTTCGCTATATCAGAGAATTCGCTATATTCGTATATACTATACGAGTTTAACTGTACAACCTCTGTGACTTTTTTTTTAAAGATATGGATGCCTGTGATAAACCAAAAACGAAACTTTTATTAAATCAAAGAAATGAAAAGAGTAGAAATTGATCTATATAATATGCTATCTTTATATAATTATCGTTTTGTACCTCCTTTAAACTCACACCTTTTCATCATTTAGTAAATCGCTTTTGAATATTCATGTATTGATGAAGACATGAACCCCATTTTCAGTACCATTTGGATAAGGCCATATAAAATTCATTGTTAGTACGGTTCTAAGCCAAATGTACAAAACATATATGCAGTAGGGTGGCATTTTCCCCTTTTTGGGGGTAATAAAACAGATGCAGGGGCATTTTTTCTAAATAATCATCGGCCATCTTGGGTTTCAAAAGCGCATATCTTATAAAGAAAATACTAACGTAAGACAAAGATAAGTCAAATCAGAACTGTCCAAGTCCGACTAGGTATGAACAGAATTAGCATTATTTAATAACTAGACCATAATTGATTTTTTTTTATCTTAAGCGTCTAGACTAAATTAAGATTTCCTCATCTGAAGATACCTCTGTGATTCATTTTAATTACAAAGTTAAATCAATTATGCACGTTTAAATACCCAAGTACTATAATTTACATAAACGTGATCTTCTTGAACAACCTTACTATAAGCTGCAATAAGCTGCCATCTCCGATTTTTTTATATCTGATGTTTACTGGATAAAAAAATCTGTAGAAGGCCAAATTATTGCAGCTACCCTACTATATTCCAGCATCCAAAATATATGTCTCAGATTCAGCATCTAGGTACGTTAAGTGCATTAGAATCAAAGGATGTAATTATTCATCTTTCAAAAGATTTGTCTATTAAAGTTCACCTGCCCTAAACACTTTATCAAGTCAAAACATACTAACCTCTCCTATGGCTTCGATCTTGTATCAAAGTCATCAAGTGCACCAGTATTACATAATGTATCATCCATGCACGTGAAATTAGAACCATACGAGTAGTAATTTAGATATGGCCATCGTAGGGCACCTGCTCCAATCACTTCAACTGCTCAAGAAACCTTATTCCCCTCCAGCGTCTGAAATCTATTTCCCAAATTCAGCATCTACGTCTTTCAGCAAAGTCCAAAAGTAGGTCCAGACACACCATGTTTGATAGTTTAGTGAATATAGTACAAGTCATAGCATAGGACCTCCTTCAAAAACCTTAACCAGGTCCGGAAGCTGACGCTGGGGGTATAGTATAATGATTATGATAAACAATAATGATCTTTGATTATAAATGAGATATCGATATACAAAAAGATGTCAAAAATAAGCAAAGTAAATACATGTAGCCTTTAAACACACGTAATTCAGCATTGATCCACATCAATCTAAGATATCCTTGTATAAACACAATTTAAAACACTTCGTTTAAATGTTTAGAAAGATTTCTTTCATTGCTTAAACGTTGATCATTTGCAATAAATTAACTTGTAATATGTTTAAAATCAAGAAAAATGATTTCTGTGCACATAGGCATTTTCGCCACGTATGATTTTCATATGTATTGCCTTTCATATAAGAATCATACATGAATCATTTGTATATCGAATCATATCAGTATCAAATGTGGCAGATCATGTGAGAATCATATGAACTCATATGTGATTATATGAAGCAATATATGATTCACATATTTTGTCTATTTAATGATCTCATTTGAAACAAATAATATGTTACACATATTTCACATATGTTGATCATGTGTAGTGTAGCTGCTTGTAAAGTGTTATGTGCATGACATTTGATTTACTTAAAATGAATTTTAATATACATGTCTATTACATACATGTAAATCAGTGCTAAAAAAAGACTTGGGGATGTACCTTTATAAAACACTTATTAATATTAAAAAGATAATTGAATGAATCAAAAATTGGTTGTCTTTAAATGCATCATTTTTTTTATTGAATGAATAATACAAATTTTACTACTAAATATAGATGGTATGTTTCTGATTGAAAATTACAATATATAAGCATTGTATGTATTTACTAAAATTTCATGTTAAGGTTACATCATCTTCAAATCTTTGTGCCTACTTTGAATATTTGATTTTCTTAACATTGCCGTTGTAACACTCACACACTAACAGATTGTCATTATTGTCCACACATACACCCCAAGGATTCTTCAGATCACAGTTATCAATGTAACGGAGAAACTGTCCCTTCTTATTCAAGATGTGGATACGAAGATTGAAATGATCAGATGTCAATATACGACTCTGACTGTCTGTTGCAATGCCCGCAGGTTTAAATGGATGTTTCGTGACAACTGAGGGATAACCGGTGTATCTCCATCTAAATTTACCGTCCTGATCGACAACTACTACTGCAGTAGCATCACAGTCAGCTACACATATATCATGGTTTCTGTTCTCAGTTATGTATTTTAAGTCGTCACTTCCTGAGTACAAAGGCTTACTTTCATCATCAAATTGAATTGTTTGTTTCTCTGTAAATCCAGAGTAACGGACAACTTTGGATTGAATTTCATCATCATTGTACATGGTAACCAGGAGATCACCAGTAGAGGTGACACACAGATGAACTAACACCCATCTCGGTAATCCGAAGAGGATTAATTCATCTGCCTGTCCATTCTTTATTTTTTTCACTGTATTTGATGTACTACCAGTGTATAGAAGATTCCCATTACTGTCTATGACTAAATCTCTAGGCTGTTCTCCTGAAGTTGTGGTCTTTGTTTGATGCAGTGAACCATCTATGTTGAAACATTTGATTTCTTTTCTCAATCCACTCGTCCAGAATTTGTTTTCATTTAGCCATGTCACATTATATATATTTGTATGCCCAGTCTTTATTGTGGCGACAAGCTCCGGTTCATCCAGTAGTTCATTGACTGAAGTGTTGGGTTCGTTAATTGACGAGAGACTTTCTTCGGTAGCTGACGATAATGGGGTGATCTGTCCATACAAACTTTCCAGCTGCTCACGGTCTATTAAATTTGGAATAAATGTTGGCAGTGTTACCTTGATTTGGGATGGCAATTTGCTGAATTCGCTGATCTTGGAGCTGTATTCAATGGTTGGAGTTACTTCTCTAGATTCCTTGATTTCACTCATAGCCAGTAATGTTTTATTTATCAGAGATTGTATCTGATTTATTTCTTCCAAGTGTTTCTGTAAAATATCTCGGTGTTTCTCTTTTATCTCACCAATTTTGGTTTTCATTTTGTTGATGACGATGTCGATTTCTCTGTGCCATTGCTCTCCTTGTTTGGACATTGCTGATGTAAGTTTCTCATATCCTCCCTCAAGGCTAGCAAGTTGCTTTTCCAAGTCGAGTGCAATTTCGTCGTATTTAGGAGTAATAAGATTTTGTAAATTCTCTGTATCCTTTTCAATAACTTCTTTCTTTGACTTGTAAACTTCTAAAACTTCTACAAATATATGGCCTCTGTGTTGTTCAGATGCGGTACAAGATGAACAAACAAAGATGTTATCACAATTCTTGCACTGGTGTTCACAGTTTTTTGGTGTATGCGTTATGCATTTTGGATATAACAAGGTTGATTTTCGATCCTGGAATCGGACTATTTTATGTGTTTCATATTCGTCTGAGATATGTTCCCCTATGCAGGGCTTGCACAGGTTGACATGACAAAAGTCACAGTAACTCTGTGCTATGGCGGTCTCACAAAGGTCACATCGGTGAACATCCTGAGCACTAGTGCAAGGATCCATGTTTGCTCTAAAAAAATTATTTTCAATATGCTTGTCAAAACAAATTAAGTTACGAATACGTATACACCATAAATCAAAGATATTATTTAGAACATTAAAATGAAAGTACATTAATTAATATATATTTTGGTTTGGATAATCATACACAGTCTCACGCTTCCTTATTTTTTTAAAAGAAAATTAAGAATAGAAATACATTCTGAGATCAGAAATATCATAAAAATCATATATTTACCTGACCAGACAATTTTGTTGTCAAAACATGGCTGGGCGTGTCACCTGACAATAGATATATTTACAATAAGAGTTACTTCCCGTGTCCCACTATTATAATATTCTTGTATAGATACGAGTTGCAGTTCTTTAGGGGTAAGGGGCAAATAGAATATCATTAAAATAATAGAAATAATCGAGTTCAATGCAATCCGATGGAACGGGGGGGGGGGGGGGGGGGGCTCATGGACACCTCGGTAGACACATTGGCCCATGTAGAAGACACGTACCTCGGCGCAATGACAATTTTATTAATAATATAATAATATTCTTGTACAGATACGAATTGTAGTTCTATAGGGGAAAGGGTCAAATCTGTATCCAAGATAAAATACGCTATCCTAAATAACATTAAAATAACAGAAATGATTGATTGCTATCGAAGGGTGGGGAAGGGGGGGGGGGTTCGTGGACATCTCGGTAGACAGACATCTCGGCCAAACGACACCTCGGCCCACAAAAGACAGCTCGGCCCCGACAGATCGGCCCATGTAAAAGACGCCTCGGCCCAATGACAATTTTCGGTTGTAACATAATTATATCTCTTTGTACAACAAAACCGTACAATAAACATGGACAGATAATTTCCAACAAAACACTGCAACACTGCATGTGAAGGGAATACATGTGGGGCGGGAAAGTAAATGCAATTGCAAAAATACTTATCTATTGATTTACTACTAATTATTTGCTTAGGTAATAATGCAACTTAATTGATTTTTATATCGTATGAAAAAATCTGTAATTTATGTACTACTTAAAAAAAACATTAAGTACTGACTTGCTGACCATAATTGCGTAACGGTTTTTGCCTTTAATCTGTTTTTGACATATGACTAAACATATCTGCTCAAAGTACGATAGGAATTATACAATCTAATTAAAATTAGATGTTAGATCCGCTCGCTTACTCGCTACACATCTAATTTTAGTTAGATCGGGAATTATAGATTTTTTAATAATTGAAAGTTTCTTAAAATCTTAAATTAATATTAAAAAAATATTATAGTCATTAACTAAGTTGTCAAAAAATGCCTTTAAAAATTACAGTTCTTTCATGGGATGGTATGGTCAATCCATTTTTAATGAAGTTTCTCTACATATTTACCCCCTCCCCCCAAAAATAATAAACATTCTTAACTAAAAATTTGTCCCACTAATTTCCCCCACGCATACTGCAAATAAGAATTCAGAAGATCACACATCACCTTTCAACGCCGCTCAAATAAACACAGATCGCCCTAATAAAATTTGATTTCAAATTTTGCTTTTCACTTTTATCTTCTTGGTTTTTTTTTCTCTGGGGGAAGCAGAGGGTGTGCAAAATCAACAGGGTGACGGTGCGACACCCATGTACATATGTACTGTCAATGTATATATGATTATGTTAATTATTAAACATAAATCACAATACATAACTGTACCTTAAACTGTCTGTCCAAGTAGTGTTATGAAAAAAAATCCAATAAATTTTTGGCAATGTATTTTAATGAAACAGTTTAACAAATCAGTTTTGGAGGTCATATACGTGTATGTTCATGTGGAAAATTTGTAGTGAAACAAATAGTTTACATGTAAGTATTCTTTGAAAATTGTTTGGCACATACATCAAATATCAAAGATACATTTTGGGACTCTTTTGACAAACAAACAGGTACAGTAAATGTACATAAACATAAAGAAACCCACTTAACTGCATAAAATATACATTTTAAAACAAGTCTTAAAAGTTCAAATTTGAACACACTTTTGAAGTTATAAAGTTGCATTACAAAGCAAGATGATATGCTATAATTTTCCCCCTCACAACTAAATAAGACTTCAGATAAGTTAACATGAAGTCTTGAATGAAACATAGAATCTTCCTCCACCAGATACAAGTAAGAGGTCACCAAAGCAGTATTGCACCCATTGTAATGATCATTCCTGTGGTCAAGCGGTCAAGTTGTCTTATCACTTAGTTTAGCCTTTGATTACCGCAATGGGACGTAGCTTTATGGCCTTTCGGCTAATGCCTGCCATGTGACCTGCAAATGAATATGAAATAAAATTATATTAAATACAAAATCTTAGAGTCAGGAACAACATATTTTAGATATCATGATATCAATTGACATCTACAAATATTTAGTTCAATGTGACTACTGCCTATACTTACAAGTATCTACAACATCTGTGACATTTTTGTAAGATTCGGGTGCCTGTAAGAAAGCAAAAATGGAAAATGAAAGATATGAAGAGAATAGGAATTAATTGATGTATGTGGCATTTAATATACAAAACACCCAATGTTACTTTTAATAACACCTCCAATCTAAAACCTTCTCAAGCCTTTTTGACATTTAGAAAATCACTTTTAAATGTTCAATCATGTAGTAATCATATGATAACATATTTTCATAAACATAATGATAAATACATGTATTGTGTAATTTTATATCTCTTGAGACAAGTTAATCATCTTTAAATGCAACGGTATGTGTAAAACTCAATCATAATACAAAAGTGCAATCATGTAATATTTAACTCTGCTTTAGTCCAAAACTTCAAATTGATAACAATCAGTATTATACATATGAGCTGGATTTTTTAAAACTCTGACATAATTGTCCAAA